>NW_017731366.1:4024884-4035095 GCF_001890085.2 Hipposideros armiger | reverse complement strand
TGGGCCAGTGAAGCGACGTCCTCCACAACTAGACTGAAGAACAAAAAGGACAGCAACTTGTCTGTTCCCCTTCCCCCAATTCCCCAGCACTGTTCCCTTCCCCCAATTCCCCAATAAAAATCTTAAAAAAAAAAGAGTATGCCCAAGACAGAAGCCATCATCGTCTTGTAACCTCATCTTGGAAGTTACATCCTATTGCTCCTGCTGTATTCTACTCATTATAAATGAGCCGATAAGTCCAGCCCATAGTCAAAGCAAAAAGATTGCAAAAGAGTGTCAACAGCAGGAGGGCAGGGACAAAGGGGCCATTTTAGGGCTACCAATCTCAGGGTCTCTGGAGGTAATTTTGGCAGGAGAAACTCAAGTAAAGGTGAAGAGTGAATATCTTTTTCAAAAAGAGCTACATTTGGAGCTCTTCCCATTTATTAGTTGGAAAAGGAAGCCACTTAGAGATGAAGTTTTATTTTTACTTTTTAATGTGGATTTTTGAAAGATACAAGACACGAGATGGTATCTAAGTGATTATGGATCATTACTGGGGGTGGGGGAGTAGAAGGGGGTAATCCCACAGGGAACGTTCCCTAAGGACATGCCAGGGGGGCAGATTTCCTTTTGCTGGAGTGAGGGGAGGAAAGGGTAAGCTAGATTTTTCATTGGAAGTTAAATAGTTACAACTGAACTGTAAGAGTAACTAATTAAGGCTGCTTCTCTGGTTAAGCATGCCAAAGTCCAGAAATTCTTATAAAAATAAGAAAATGAACCAATAAAAGTGATGGGAGTTATGAGCCAGAAAAGACATTGCAGCATGTAAAGTGAAAAGCACTACTATTCAGACCAGGCATTCCAGACACTTGAAATTTCTCAGGTTCTGGAGAAAGAAAGCCACCTTTAAGTGGAGAACAAATTCCCATTAGAATGAAGATAAATTAATGGTCTAATAAGGAAGCTAATTAAGGAAAGGAAAGCCCTGCTCTTGTTCAAGAGGCCAGAGAATGGCTGGACTTTGTTTTTCTTTGAATGAAGAAAGTTCTCAAGGATAGGAGGAAAACCACAGCCTCTGAAGGGCAAAATAGGCATTCCTGCGTGGAGCAGGGATTATTGGAGAGCAGCCCCGGACACAAGGGTCAAGAAGGTGAAGCAACAAAAGGCGTAGGTCAATCAGAAGAGAAAATGGAAAAGAAAACTGTATGGGAAATGTAAATGTGAAAAGGGGGCATCTGAAAATGCTTCACAGGGAGCAGACACACACATACAAAAATTGGAACATTAAAAAAACAGAGGGAATTCAGAAAAGAAGCGTAATATGTTAGAGAATAGGACATGATCACTTACAATGGTTAAAATAGATCACATCCTTTTTTTTTTTTTTGCCAGTTTTCCTTTCTTCTAATTCCATGTGAGTCCTGTCAAGACAGTGTGGGCCTTGTTGTGATCCAGAAAAGGAATGTGGTGAATTTAAAAAAACAAAAACAAACTAGTTCATGTACAACTGTACAACTACCAAAGGAAAACCAGTACAAAGAGTTCAATAGTTTTGTTGTCTTAAGACTATAGATAAAGAAAACAAAGGGGCAGAAGTTTTAAATTGTGCCAATTCCTGTAGCCATCTAATGAAGATGAAAGATATTCAAAAATAGAAAAGAATGCTTTTGTTAAACATGGAGAATTGAATACATATGTTTAGCTTTGCTTCATCCCAAAACATCACTAAAATGACACAGTAAATTGATAAAGTGAATAAATTCATAAGGAAAAGAAAACGAGAGGAGTTGACACTAGATGAAAAAGATGTCAACTAAATTTTAAAAAATGGGAAGCAGGGTATGGGTGAGAGGTAATTAGCAGACTACAGGACATTGAAACCTAATGCCAGGGAGCGGGGTGGAATCCTAAAAGGAGAAAAGCTAATTATGTGCCACGACACTGGAAAAGCTCGGGAGTTGGAGACCCAGATGCCTCTGAAACAGGGAGAGAAGAGTGGATCGGAAACGCGACTGTCTGAATGATTATAGAAGGAGGAGACAGATGCTCAGATGCCCTCCCTAAACCCCGAGCTGCCCCGACCCACCATACCGGTAGGCTACCAAAGGTTTACACTCTAGAAAACTTGAATGTGAGAGGCTTTGGACCAGAGAATACACAACAGCAGAGTATGGAATAAGGCTAGAGTGAAAGTATATATATTAAAGGGTTTGACCTCCCAGCCCACTTCACCCACTCACTTCCCAGAACAGACAACGAGGCTAATATATCACTAGCCGGGAAATTGGAAGAGACCACTGTGGAGAAATGAGCTTGCTCAAAAGAAAAGACCTATGGATACTGACAATTGGGGTCTCCCAATGAAATGACTATATCCTTGTTCAGTCTACTCACCGAGACGTATACTAGTCAATAAACTCTTACCAAGGCACACAAAACTTCCACTAACTTTTTGGAGACTAATTTTTAATCTCAAAAAACCAAGGATCACCAAAGATTTGAGGAACACCTCTAGTATGACAGACAGAAACCAGGAGCAAACAGGTAAGAAAAAAGAATTTATAAGAAACAGATACAAAACAATGTGGAAAGCAAAAGTGAACTTCAAAGAAGAGCATAATTAATATCCCTACAGAGGAAAGAGAAGATATTGCATCCATGAAACATGAATAGGAGATTATGCAAAAAGAACAAGAACAAGTATTAAGATATAAGAACTGAAGTAGAAAGTTTCAATATTTGGGTTAAATGATAAAGATGAAGAAATCTCCTCAAAAATAGAAGAAGAAAAAAAAGACGGAGAGAAGAAAAGAAAATTAGAGGGACAAGCCAGGATATCTAATAGGCATTCAAGAAAGAGAGAGTGGAGAAAATGGAAAGGAGGAAACTATCTAGGAACTAGTTCAAGAATATTTCCAAGTACTGAAGGTACACGCAAATCTATTTTGAAAGGGCCCACCCAGCATAATGGATGGCAAAACAAACACACCAAACAAACGAACACATCATGAAATATCAATACCTTAAGGATAAACATAAATATTTAAAAGCTTCCAAAAAATAAAAGGGGGGTCACTCAATAAAGGTCAGGAGTCAAAATTGTTTCAGAATCCTTAACAGCAACAGTAGAAACTAGAAGACAGTGGTTTCCAAATTGCGAAGGAAAATTACTTCCAACCTAGAATTCTGTATTGTGCCAAATGATCAATCAAGTGCAAGTGTCAAATAACGGTACCTTCAGACATTAGAATTCTCAAAAATGATTCTCCCCTTGCAGTCTTACTCAGGAAACTGTTAAAGGATATCTGATACCACGATGAGGGAGTAAACTAAGAAAGGAGAAGAGATAGGAATCAGGAAATGCGAGTTCCAACACAGGAGACAGGTGGACGGAATCCCCAAGATGACGGTAGGAAGAAATCCAAAGATAACAGCAGTGCAGCGGATTTAGAGAACAACCAGGCTCGGTTCAGATGAAGAACGGACGGTTTTTAGAAGTATGCCTCCAAGAACAAAGAGGAGCTAAGCGATTACATGGAGTGCTTGAACATATTGAGAGGGTAGTCACACTTCTGTAAGTGGGCTTGGTGAAAAATTAGTAATCAACACCTAAAATCTAAGCAGATAAATGGTGAGACGGTCATTAACCCTGGAAGGAAGCTGAGCAAGAAAGGAAATGTAATCATAGTACACTACATGGCTCAGTTATGCATGATATAATATTTGTATGCTATCATCATATAAAGTGGAATATGACTGAATTAGAGATTGTGATAGAAATATAAGGGGGGGAGGAGAAACATCGTTGGGAGTTGGAATAGGAAGCTAAATCGTCATCTTCCATTCTTTGAAGTCAGTAGGTAATGACTTCAAAATTGAAAAACCATGGATGGCTATGTCACGATTTACAAATATGGTAAAAAATATCAGAAGAGACAGCTTAAAAACCTGAATATGGTTATTTCTGGGAGGCAGGACTTGGAAGTGTGCAGGAGTACTTTTTTATTGTAATTTGATAGTATTATTTTAATTTTTAATTATAATATATTACTTTAATTTTAAAAAAATTTTAAATAATAGGAAAGAATCAATTTAAAAAGGACCTGATAGAGAGGGTGGCAAAGGCAAGCATAGAGGACAAAGTTATAGAGCCTTGAGGTCTTTTTTAAGATTATGAGAAATAAAATAATTCAAACAAAGCAGATTTTAGCTTAAACTTGAATAGCAGGTGACTGACACACTTCTATTTATTCTTCAAGTCTGAATTAAAGGAGAGCTCCTCCATGAGCCCACAAAATCCCAGAGACAAGCTTAGGTGTGCATCTGTGTGCCCACTGCGTTTGTTTATGCATTCATTTAACATGTAAAGAGGTTTATATATATATATATATATATATATATATATATATATATATATATATATATATATATATATATATATATATATATATATATATATATATATAGAGAGAGAGAGAGAGAGNATATATATATATATATATATATATATATATATATATATATATAGAGAGAGAGAGAGAGAGAGAGAGAGAGAGAGACACTAAGAAGAAAAATAAAGCAAGGTAAAGGGGTACTTTCTGAAGGACAGGTGCTGCATCAGATGGGTTGGCCAGCGGACTCTCTGAGGAGATAATCTTCAAGCAGAAATGAAGTGAGGAAAAGAGCACTCCAGGCAGAAAGAGTAGGGAGAGCAAAGGCCCTGTGGCCCAGAGCACCCTGGGAACTTTGGAGACAGCGCGAGGAATCAGCAAGCGTTACTGGAGCTCAGTGAGCAAGGCGGACAGTGGCAGCAGGCCAGGTTGGAGGGGCCGATTCACGAGGAGTCTACAGGCTGCAGTACAGATTTTGGATTGTTTTCTAAATGTGATAGAAAGCCACAAGGGAGTGACACGATCTAACAGATTTTCAGAAAATAACTCTGTTGTGTGGAAAACGGGTTGAAAGGGGGGGGGGACGGGGCAGAAATGAAGGCAGAGAGACCCGTTACTGTACTCTTGAAAATGCCTACAAAAACGCTCATAGGCATAGTGGTGAAGAAGGTGAGAAGTGGCCAGATTCAGGATGTATTTTCAAAGTAGAGACAACAGACGTTGCTGATGGGTTGGATGATGTGAAAACATAAGAGGGGTCAAGGATAACTCCAACGTTTGGAATCTCAGCAACTGGGTGAGTGCCGGTACCATTTACTGAGAAGGAAACACTAGTAAAGGAAGACAAGTGGGGAGGACTGTCAAGAACTTGATCTGGGGCCGGCCGAGTGGCTCAGTTGGTTAAGAGCTTTATCAAGAGTGTGAGCTCTGAGCAACAGCGGTTCGATTCCCTGCCCGAGCCGAGCGGCTGCTGCTGAGCTGCCAACAGGTGGCCAGGATGGCTCAGCTAAAAAAAAAAAAGAACTTGATCTGGGACACATTAATGTTAATATGTCTATTAGATATCCAAGTTTAGGTGTCAGGTGAGCAGTCTGTTCAGGGGCAAGGCTGAGCAGAGATACTGGCTTTGGAGACCTCCACATGTAGCTGATAGCTAAGCCTTGGGACTGAATGAAATCACCCAGGGAATGAGGTAACAGAGAAGGGAGCTGAGAGCAGGCATTCCGAATTTTAGAGTGTGGAGGAGGAGGAGAACCCACCAATGGTGACGGAGAAGGAACATCCATCCAGTGAGGTAGGAGGAAAACTGGAAGAGAATACTAGCAAGGACTCTAAGGGAAAAAAGTATTTTAAAAAGGGAGCATGGAACTTATACAGGGCCACAATCCCCTGTACAAAAACTGTGGTTTCAGCTAGGTTTTGGAATTCAGGTCATATTGAATTGTAGACGGTTAGTAAAGTACAGAGGCCCCTGGAGAGCTAGGGCAGCCCTTCCCATGCAGTGACATTAGTATGTCTGCGGTGAAGTATAGAAATGGCTCCACTAAGTGAAGTAGAGACGATCAATCCGGTCAGATTTTAGTACCAAATGTTATGTGTTACACGAATTATTTCTTTTCAGAGCTTTTTAGATATCAAAATTGTGGCTAATGGATCGTAGATGAGTTTTTTGCCATCTTTACGACAGCTATTTTTGTTGGTTCACTGGACCATCTCTTGGCATCTTGGATCTGTTCTTGTTTAAAAATTAAGAAAGGAGAGTACCTATGTTTCCCTATAGTGTTACAGTCACAGAGAGATGATAGGAAAAAGTGAAGGGGGAATTATCCCCAACTTATTTCAGTGGGTACCACTGTGAGGTAGGAACAGATGGGCAGGGGTTTCACTTCTTATACACTTTTTAAAATTTTGGGATCGTGGATGACTTTAAAACTGCTTGATGTTTTTGAATACTTTCCCAATGTGAAATCATTTTTTTTAAGTAAAAAAAAAAAAAAAGAAGGAAAACCCCTTTATTTGGGAAAGCTTACTAATAAATCTAGCAAGGATAGATTTATGTAAATTCTAAGATTAAATTTTAGGAATACATGGCAATTACAAACACAAATGGCTTTTTTTGCAAGAAGGATTTGCTTAGTTCTAAGGTATGCATTTACAGTATCTGTATGTTCAATTGATGCATTTAGGATATGCATTCACAGTATTTGTGTGTTGAATTGATACAGAGAAAATGGCACACATTTCTCTGTTAATTCCATTCATGAGAAATCAAAGTAGCACTTAGTAAATTACAAACAAGTGGTTCTCAGTTTTGGGACCAAATAAGTTTAGAACATCTGAGTCTCTTCCAAAGAGTATAGGGGCAAATAGAGGTTCTCTAACCTCTGGCTCCCCAGGGAGCAGGGAAGTATCAGGGCAGCTTTCAGGCGGCAGGGGCTAGCTAGTCCCAGGGTTGGTTAGCAGGGAGGATGGTTGAGCTGACAACCTGAGAACCTTAGCCTTGGGGCACGAGGCAGACAGGGAAGGGGGGGGGGGCATTCAGACCTAGTCTCCAGCCATGGCGAGGGAGACCCAGGCAAGACTGCCTTTTATGTGTTGGAGACAGTCAGTCCTGATGCAGAATATAGATGCCAGAAAATGGATAGAATGAGAAAAAATATGGAGAGCTTGTTTTTGTAGTATTTAATTAATACTAATTAAACCTTAATTCTAGTTAGCTTATTGACTTAAGAAAGTAAATCCTGATCCTTGTGCCTTCATGGGCTCTTCCTCCCCATCCTGAAAATCTGCTCTTGAGCAGATCAGTCCAGGGGTTATTGCCCTCTGTTTCTACTTCTGTTCTGACATTGTCTACCGTAGTTGTTTCACAGTGTCCTTTAGGTTTGCAAGCTTAGAAATTCAATTTTAAGAAGAGCTTGCTTGATATCCATCTTACTTCTCTGGAAATCTATCTGGATTCCCATTCCTGCCTTACCAAAGGGCCATTTCCACTGTTTGTCTGCACTGTTCGGGGCCGATCAGATTAGCTGAACAGCAGCCTTACATGGAAGTTTGGGCACAGCCTTTGCTACCTCCCACTCATCGTCCCGATCGCCACACCTTTTCCACAGTTTCCTTTCACCTCAGCTCCCCACCCAGCTGGCTGGCCATCCACTCACCCTGGGACATATCTAGTCTGGGTTGGTGGAAACTAATCTGATCATTCCGTAACCGGTGCAGACCTCACTGGGTGTAAAGCATGAACAAAGCCATCTGGCTGTGCTGCTGCTTCACCGAGGACTTGCTTTCCTGGCACACTCGCCCCTCCTCCCCCGCCCCCCAGTGATGCCAAATACAGCTGATTTCCATCACAAATGGGATTCTTACCTTCAGAATAATCAAGTTACCCCAGCAAAGCCTCCTCTTGCTTCTCCCACTGTTGCAAGTAATCCAGCTGTCTCTAAGGATAAAAATGAAAACAAACATAAAAATAAATGACTCTCACATTGCGAAGAGTGGAGGAAATTGGCCATTTTTAATAGTCAAAATTTCAAACAGATGGTGAGATTATCATCTGTATTTTTATATTGACATTTACTTACCCATTGGAAGTGCAATTAAGCCATATTTTAAGTCCAAAGTGGCCTTCATCTGAAAATATTGTAGACATAGCTATAGGTAATGCTCTCCACCAATCCACACAGCTTAAGGACCCCACAATGCTAGCTCTCCCTTCCCTAGACCCACCTAACCAAGGGCCACACAGGATAGGAACCTTCTTTATGAACACTTTGGCCTCCTACTATCCCTTCCCCCGGTCTTGCCCCACTCGGGCCATTTTCCACAGAGCTGGCAAAGGGCTTTTCCTTTAATGCAGACCTGACCACGCAAGCCCCCTGCTTGAAATCAGCCTTTCAGTGGCTACATACGGGACTCAGATTTAAGCTAAAACGCTAGTATTAGCATGTTACCAAAGTCGTCCTTGATCTGACCTTACTCACTCCTCCCCCTGCCTCAGTCCTGGTCTCTTCTCCCCTGTTCACTCTGCACTTGAGTCACCCTAATGTATATGTCACCCCAATATGTGCCTCTCCCTCTCTTACCAGCTGTTTGCACTCACTGCCCACTCTGCCTAGAAAACCCACTGCCCTTCTTCAACTGGCTCATGCCTCCCTTTCCATCTTGACTTAGTTTAGTTGCAATGCAGTGATATTATTTTACCTTGCTAAAATATAGCCAGCGATAACCTCACCCGAAACACTTAGAATGCTCTGGCTTCACTGATTATTCTCATGTCTGCCCATGATTTTCAATCTTACTGAACATATTCCATTTTACACATTTTCCCATGTTGTTCAATGAAAACATATATTAAAATTCTGCAACAACACATGCTTCCGAAAGGACAACTCAAAAAGACAAACATTTTGCCTAAATTGCTGAAAGTAATCTAACATGAGTGAGTGACTCTTTTCCACATATGGTGGAATTTTCCACTAATATATCTACTGATCCTGGCTGTATCCACATGTACTCTTGTCACACACACTCTACCCCTGAAATAGCAACGCCCTAAACTTGATGTGTCTGTTTCTATTTTTTTTTTTACTCCATGATTGAATATGATAATATATGAACTGCTTCTTGTACAAAACTGAATTATAATCTCAATTTTAAAGGAGGAGGTAATGGTGGCAGAGGATATGCAGATATTATAGGATTCACCTGAGATTTCATAGTGTTTGTGGAACAAACAAAAATAGAAGTCCTAACTTTGGATCCCGCTTTCTTCAGTTCAGAGATTCCCCTGGTTTGGATAATAATAGAAGAAACAGAATTCATCCTTTTTCTGGATAAAATAGCCTTGAAGAAGGATGAATCCCTGAGCAGTGAACCCCAGACTGAGATGGCCAGCAGCCCTTCCAAAGTTCTGTCTGGAATTGGTGGGCGCTTTGCTTCCATTATACTTGCTAGGAGGACATCTTTGGGTTCATCCTACCTTTTAATTTTCTCTTTTCGTGGAATGTTGCTTGCCTGAAATAGCTTTTAAGTGACTTGCTTCATGGATATTTTCTGTAGAGCACTACTCATTTCCTTTGAGACTTGGATTTAGTTTTAGTAAATGGATTGGATTTTATTTTTCTTTTAATAAGAGCTCTTGTCATCACATCACCCGTTATCTTATCCCTCCATATTGGTGCACATATTATTCATGTCACCAGTTTATTGACCTCATTGTTAACTGCTATCCATTTTTTTCTTTTGTATATTCAAATAAAATTAACTCTTTCTCATAGCTTTCTTAATCAAGGGAATTTTTATTCTAAGTTATTGAAAGCCTATTAAATCTAATCACTTCAACCTATTTTGGCAGCTTATTCTACTAGTAGACAGGATTTAGATTAAGTTTAGAAAACTTGGGCAAAAATCAAATGAAATACCTTCCTGTTTTTTATTGCTTCAGTGTCCTGGAACAAAATGGCCCCTGCATGCTTGATATAATTAATTAGACAATTATTTAGGCATAGGCAGCTTGGATCAGGTTCCTGGAAGCAGGCAGGGCCCCACTACTTCAGAGCTGGGTTACTCTCAGCTGGTTACATAACCAGTCTGAGCTTCAGTGTCTTTCTTTGTCAAATATAGTTGTTGGGAGCAGGAAGTAAGATGGCACCTAATGTAGCACCTTATTAATCTTCTTCTCTAGTGCTCCTGCCCTTGCCTTTTCAACAAGTATTTCAGGTAGAGTTAATGAGAACCAGATGATAAAACCATGAACACCATCCTTGGTGTTCTATTTTTAAAGAGAAAAAGTGACAGAGAGAGAGAGAGAGAGAGAGAGAGAGAGAGAGAGAGAGAGAG
>NW_017731366.1:4022397-4024727 GCF_001890085.2 Hipposideros armiger | reverse complement strand
AAAAAAAATGTGGATATATGGACCATGTCTGTATGTTTATAATATATGTACATGATGAAGTTTGTGTGATCCAGACACACTGCTGATTTCATAGAAAATTACTGTGCAACTGTTAACCTGGAATTGCTCCACATTCTTCAATATTGATTACCAAATTTGGAATTGAATGCAGCTCTGACCATAATCACCAGAAACTCAAATACAGGAAGATGCTACTTCCCCTGATGCTTTGTTATTTAGTTCCACTGACAGCAGATTAGCCACTAAACCCTTAGGAGAATATTTTCCACTGAGAGTCAGACATGGGAATGTCTTGGCTGTTTTTACAAACAAGCTAACCTGATGGAAGTTTGTTTTTAGTTGAAGTGTTCTATACCACAATCGTTTTAATTGTGTTTACTTATTTGGATACCACTTTGAATTGCTACATTTCAGACACTTTTTTGACAACCTGCAGACATGAATGTCAGGACATTAGGCAGATCCAAGACCTAATTCTTACCATAGGCCTTCAGGTAATCTTGATGAATTCCATAGATGAAAGATGGGTAACTCTTCAGTGAGAAATGCAGAGTCTCGGAATTTGAAGGGCCCTTAATGGTCTCTGGTCCAGTCATACATTGGAAGCGTACATTCCCTCCAATACGTCCCAGTCACGTGAGATCCCACTTTTCAGGGCATCCTCCAAACAGCTTTGGCTAATAAAAAGTCCTTCCTCGACCTAACCCCCATAGTTTCCACCCTGGGCTCCAAGTTCTATTAGGGACAAAAAAGGAAACTCTGCCCAAACTTATGAGGCTGCAAACTTCTTGAGGGCAGAACCTGTATCCACTACAGCTTCTAGTAACTGGATAAATGGATGCTGAATGGCATTAAAAGCAGGAGTTATTGTTCCTTATTTTGATATATATTGGCTTGTCAGAAAAGTCATGACGTATTTTTCCATGTTTTTCATTGCAAAAATGCATCATGACTTTTCTGACAACCCAGAATCTTACAGAATAGAAAATAATCAGTATGTTTAAGTTCTATGGAGAAGACATCATACAGAGGAGCTGATTTTATTGTTTAAATGCTATAGCTGATATATTTTATTCTTTTAATATTCAAGTTCAAGCAATTGTATCTGCTTGTCTTATGTATTGCAGTTTACCTGCATTATAAAATAACATATCTGACATATTTAATGGCACCACAGATCATACCTATTAGACATCACATGTGCATGACCCAGTGTCTGAAACACAAGCACAGAGAAGCTGAAACCCCCCTGAAGGAGGCATTAGAAGTTCCGGGTTCCAGCCCCAGCGCCGCCACCTTCCGAGTGATCCTGGCTCTTGGTTCCTCTTTTGAAAAATGCAAGAATTGAATCAAACGTTCTCTTAAACTTCCTTCTAGCTTCACAAATTATTTGAATTTTTGACTTGCACGCCACACATGGTAGAGTATCCCAAAGACAAAGAACATAGTCCTCTGATTTCCAGTTCAGTTCTCAATATGTATTGCCAAGAACTACCCATATGTACACTGTTTAAAGCAAGGGGTGCTCCCCCCACCCCACCCCCTTTTTCTCATTTCAGAAAACTTTTCTTCAGGAAACAGTGCGTAGAGAGTGTGAAGAACGCTTTGAACTGACGGAGGCTTTGAGTCAAGCCAGAGAACAGCTCCTGGAGCTCCAGAAGCTCAGTGGAAGTTTCCAGTTGTCACCGTGTTCCTTCAGCCAGGGCAGCCTAACCTCCCCTGCTGCTGCGGTCACTCATCACAGAGAGAGAAGCCTTTTGAGACTGAACCCTGACAAGGGAATCAAGATCCCCAGCCTGCACGGAGTGTCCAAACCCACGACTTCCCCCGCCTCAGCTCAGCCCAAGAGGGTCCGCAGCTCAGCCTTGCCCAATCTCCCCCAGCCACGTCCTCCCAAGGGCCGGGCATCTTCGGTAAGTGAGACCAGACAAAGGCTGGCCGCCCTTCTGCGGAGGAGACCAAGTCCGCAGTGACTGATCCCGAATTGGGAGCAGCTCCACACAGAGTGCCTGCTCTTTGCCACAGTGCCGGAGCCTCACTGCAACTGGGGATGACAGAGGTCAAATGAGCATCACAGACTAACAATGCATGTCCGTAGATATCTGTAACAAGAGAATTGAAAACGCTAGGAAATTGTGAAGCCACATTTTCCAATAGGCCTATGACATGGCAACAGATAATGAAGCCATTGGTATCCCAGAAGGCTAATTTCTACGTACTGTATGTTTAGACATGCTCTATGAACATGCCCCTTTAGAGATCATAGGTAAATTGTTCACCCACAGCATCTTTTCTGTTTCTTTCTTTCT
>NW_017731366.1:4015473-4018842 GCF_001890085.2 Hipposideros armiger | reverse complement strand
CTCTCCAGTGTGAACCAGGAAATGTCTTTTCAGTTTTGAGCTCTCATGGAATGCTTTCCCACATTCTGCACACATGTGATCTCGGGGACCATGAACACGGATATGCTTTCTCAGGGAATCTCTTCTCTTGAACTGTCTTGCGCATCCACTGTGAGGACAAACATTTTTTCCTGGAGCAGCATATTCTTTATTTTTTGCTGGGCTTATTTCCAGCAAATTCTGCGACCTGTTTAGGGTCCAATGAGTTAGTGCTGCGTATTCCTTGAGGAGGAAGCTTCTTGCCTGTCGTGCACTCAGAATGCTCAGCAAGTGAACTCTCTCCAGCCATTTGTGGAGGAAGCTCTTGTTTTGCCTCTTTTTCCGTGCGTTGCAAGGAACATTCCAGAAGTGAGCTTGCGGAAAGAACCTGCTGAGAAAGCTCTTGTTCTGATCCTTCTTTTGGATTGTTGAAACACTTAAGAAGTATGTCCTCTTCCAGGATGGGTTCGGAAAACTCACCTCTTAGTATGCACTCTGTGTAACAGTCAGAGAAGGAATTCTCTTCATCAGCCTGGTGGCTAGTCTCCTGGTGCCCATCTTCATCGCACAAGGTCCACGTTGTGTCAAGAGGGTCCTGCTGGGCTGGCGCTGGCTTGGCTGGATTTGACTTATCCCCTGTGAGGGCTCTTCTACCCAGGCCTTCCTGTCCGTGCGTCTTTTTCCTTGTGTTCCGTTGCTGCTCCATGTCATCCTGCCTGCTTTCTCCTCGAAGGTTTGCACCAGGATATATCAATGAGTCCCAGGTAGTGATCTGGGTAAGTCTTCAGCAAGCACCTCCCTTGCTGCTGCGAGTCACTCTGATATTTCTTACTCTATGTACCATAGTTTCTTAATCCAGTCATCTACCGATGGACATTTCAATTGTTTCCAAGTCTTGGCTATTGTGAATAGCGCTGCAATGAACATAGGGGTGCATATATTTTTTCGAATTAGTGTCTTGAGTTTTTCTGGATAAATACCTAAGAGCAGAATTGCTGGGTCATAAGGTAGTTTCATTTCCAGTTATTTGAGATATCTCCATACTGATTTCCATAGTGGCTGCACCAATCTGCAGTCCCACCAACAGTGCACCAGGGTTCCCTTTTCCCACAACCTCGCCAGCATTTGTTGTTTGTTGATTTATTGATGATAGCCATTCTGACCAGGGTGAGGTGGTATCTCATTGTGGTTTTAATTTGCATTTCCCTAATGATTAGTGAGGTTGAACATTTTTTCATATGCCTGTTGGCCATCTGTATGTCCTCTTTAGAGAAATGTCTCTTCATATCCTCTNTATGAACATGCCCCTTTAGAGATCATAGGTAAATTGTTCACCCACAGCATCTTTTCTGTTTCTTTCTTTCTTTCTCTCTCTCTCTTTTTTTTTTTTTTGCACTATTACAAGCAGAGATATCCCTACAGAAAATAGGCTTTATTGGTTTTGTTGGTGTTTTTTTTCATTTGTTTGTTAAACTGAATAGGTTAAAGAGATGTAATTAGCATTCCACATAGAAAATGAAAGTACTCTGGTCCTTAATTAGATCATTTCCAAAATGTATAGTTCAAATATTCACAGTATTCATCATCATCCTCTTTTTACCTCACACTCTAATTGCCTTGATCTAATTTATTTTTAGGCGAGGTCAGAAGTAATGGTAGGTAACCTTTAGCAAGACAGCCTTTCCTGTGAGGCTGGGAATCTTCTAGAATAAGGGACAAGCAACTCTAACTCAAGGTAAAGATGGTTTACTCTTCAAACTATAGGGATTGTTTTAGAAAACAGAAAGCCTAGCCATGAATATATTACTCAGTAGAGATTTTCTACATTCATTGAGTTTTGGTGCTCAGAATTAGGTTTCATTTGAACTTGTATTCTCAAGCCATTGAGAAGAGAATTCAAGACAGCTTAGTAGAGGCACATAGCACTAATTTGGGGTTCAAATTAGTGCTTGAGAATGGGTCATTGGTTAATATGTTTTCTATTTTCAGAGTGAAAAAATTAAAACCAGAAACCAGGACCACTATTTTAAGTTATCTTAAAGCTTTGGGCTCCTCCGGTTTCTCCAAACATGACTCTTTACCTTATGCCAGTGTTCAGCTGTCTTTTTCTCCATCTGATAGAAGTGTATTTTTCCTCCAAGACTGGCTTTAAACCCTTCATCTGACTGCATCAAGGACATCTAGGCTTCTTACTCTCAGGTTAGAATGATAGTATAACTTGTGAAATATGGCAGGTAAAACTCTCTGCTATTTGGCTATAATATTGATGAAAAAATCCAAAGGTATGTGAAATCCCTCCCCTGTGCAAAAAAAACTAAAGTTACTGTTGATTAAAAACATCCAGCCTAAGAGAAAACTTATAAGAGTTTATTTGAGCCAAACTGTCGACAATTGCCAGGAAGCAAAATCTCAATGGATTGAGAAAATGCTCCAAAGAATGGCAGTTTTACAACGTATTCTATACATAAAATCAAAGGAGGAAGGTGATAGATTAAGGGGGCGGGAGAAAGCAAAGCAGGGAAAGCTCTGGGATTGGATAAAAGTAAATTGGAGAGACAGGTACTTCTTTTAAGTAGGTGGGTACAGGAGAGCTAACAGTTAGCTTTTCAGCACATAGAGATGGAAATCAGGAGACATGCATAATAATGAGGAATTTTGCAGTGTCCAGCTCTGGTCTGGAAAAAGGATTAAAGATGTTGTTTTAGGTATAGAAAAACAGCAGGCCCAATGAAAAGGCACATATTAACTTAATGAGGAAGCTGAAGATGTGACTTCCCACCAGGGCCCACTTAGTTAAAAATTTGTTTGTGTGTGTGTTCACCCATCTTAGTTTTAGTCTCCTAAGCTTGTCAGGTTTATCCTGTGGCCACTTTTCCGTCCACATTACTAAGCAAAACCAAGTTTATCTCCAATCTTTCAAAGGTTTCGTCTAATCTACCAGTAGTAGGTTTTGTTTAACCTTAAAAAAAAAAATCCACATCAGTCCGTTAGTTTCCTTGACTAGTTAAGTGAGCACATCTTGTGTTAAGGCTGAGAATATTTACTTGTGTTTTATAGAAATTGGTGTCCTTATAATGGCATTTGACAAGAGAACATAGAATGGTGGTGCTGGGGTGGGCCTTAGAGGTCACCCCAACAATCTCTTTACCAATAAAGAATAGATGCCCAAAGAGGTCTGACCTGTCAGCTGGTTAGTGACAGAGCTAGCCCCAGAACCTGTTACCTGCCCCCAACCTTCCTACCTCACTTGTCCACTCACCAGAGATTCCCCAGACTCCATCATAACTTTTGTCAGAAGCACCTACACTGTATGAGTATTTGCCTAATATTTTCTTTAAATGCACTTATTTT
>NW_017731366.1:3967458-4011398 GCF_001890085.2 Hipposideros armiger | reverse complement strand
ATATTGATTTTGTATCTTGCTACCTTACTGAATTTGTTTGTCAGTTCCAATAGTTTTTTGGTGGAGTCTTTGGGGTTTTCTATATATAGTATCATATCATCTGCATATAATGACAATTTTACTTCCTCCTTACCGATTTGGATGCCTTTTATTTCTTTTTCTTGTCTGATTGCTGTGGCTAGAACTTCCAGAGCTATGTTGAACAAAAGTGGAGAAAGTGGACAGCCTTGTCTTGTTCCTGATCATAAGGGGAATGGTTTTAGCTTTCCCCCATTAAGTATGATGTTTGCTGTGGGTTTATCATATATGACCTTTATTATGTTGAGATATGATCCCCCTATTCCCACTTTGCAAGAGTTTTTATCATAAATGGCTGCTGTATTTTGTCAAATGCTTTTTCTGCATCTATTGATATGACCATAAGATTTTTATTTTTATTTTTGTTGATGTGGTGTATCACATTAACTGAGTTGCAGATGTTAATCCAGCCTTGCGTACTAGGGATGGAACCCACTTGATCATGATGTATAATCTTCTTAATATATTGCTGAAGTATGTTTGCTAAGATTTTTGTTGAGAATTTTTGCATCTATGTTCATCAGAGATATCGGCCTGTAGTTTTCCTTTTTTGTACTCTCTTTGTCTGGTTTTGGAATCAGGGTGATTGTGGCTTCATAGAAAGAGTTTGGGAGCTTTCCTTCCTTCTGGATTTTTTGGAATAGTTTGAGAAAAATAGGTGATAATTCTTTTTTGAATGTTTGGTAAAATTCACTTGTGAAGCCATCTGGCCCCAGACTTTTGTTTCCTGGGAGCTTGTTGATTACTGATTCAGTTTCCTTGGTGGTAACAGTCTATTCAGGTTTTCTGTTTCTTCTTGAGTTAGCTTTGGAAGGTTGTATGCTTCTAGGAAATTTTCTATTTCTTCCAGATCGTCAAATTTGTTGGCATATAATTGCTCATAGTAATTTCTTAAGATTTTTTTTGTATTCCTTGGAATCTGTTGTTACTTCACCTCTTTCATTTCTGATTTTACTAATTTGAGTCCTTTTTTTTTTTTTTTTTTGATAAGTCTGGCCAGAGGTTTGTCAATTTTGTTTATCTTCTCAAAAAACCAGCTCTTGGTTTTGTTGATCTTTTGTATTGTTTTTCTGGTCTCTATTTCATTTATTTCAGCTCTGGACTTTATTATCTCCTTCCTTGTACTCCCTTAGGGCTTATTTTGCTGTTCTTTTTCCAGTTCCCTGAGGTGTAAGGATCACCTGTTGATTTGAAATTTTTCTTGCTTCTTTAGGTAGGCATGCACTGCTATGAATTTCCCTCTTAGGCCTGCTTTCGCTGCATCTTATAGATTTTGGGTTGTGTTTTCATTTTTGTTTGTCTTGAGGTATCTTTTGATTTCTTCCTTGATCTCAGTTTTGACCCACTCGCTATTTAGTAGCATGTTATTCAGCTTCCATGTATTTGTGTGCTTTCTGGATTTCTTCTTGTAATTGATTTCTAGTTTTATAGCATTGTGGTTAGAGAAGACACTTGATATGATTTCAATCTTCTTAAATTTATTGAGACTTGTTTTGTGGCCTAACATGTGGCCTAGCTTGGAAAATGTTCCATGTGCACTTGAGAAGAATGTGTATTCTGTAGTTTTGGGGTGAAATGCTCTGAAAATATCGATTAAATCCAGCTGGTCTAAAGTGTCTTTTAAGGCCACTGTTACCATGTTGATTTTCTGTCTGGAGGATCTGTCCATTGGTGACAGTGGTGTGTTCAAGTCCCCTACTATGATAGTGTTACTGTTGATCTCTGTCTTTATGTCTATCAATATCTTTTTTATATATTTAGGGGCTCCTATTTTAGGTTCATAGATGTTTACTAGGGTTGTTATGTCCTCTTGTTGGATCAATCCCTTTATTATTATGAAGTGCCCTTCTTTGTCTTTTATTATGTTCTTCAATTTAAAGTCCATTTTATCTGATGTAAGTATCACTACTCCAGCTTTCTTCTCGGTTCCATTTGCATGAAATATTTTACTCCATCCCTTTACTTTCAGCCTGTATGTGTCTTTTGATCTGAGGTGAGTCTCTTGTATACAGGATATGCAAGGGTCTTGCTTTCTTATCCACTCGGCCACCCTATGTCTTTTGATTGGAGCATTCAATCCATTTACATTTAATGTGATTATTGATAGGTGTAAATGCATTTATTTTTAAACTAAATTTATGTAAAAAGGAAACGACCCAAAGAAAAATAAGTATAAAGTAATGAGGTTGATTTGCCAGTTATATATTTTTAACACACTTTAAAATAAATGTGTATGTATTAAAATTCTGTTAGTTAGTATACCCCCTACCATCATCTTGTGTAATGCCAGCCATAGTGATGCCACACTCTGGAGACCACTGCACTAGACCTCCATGTTTCTGATCTGGTGTTTGCCTGTTTAAATGATAAGGAGTCATGATGTAAGGTAGACGGCAAAAGCTAGTGAAAGCTTTAGCAAAAGCCTAAGAGAATATTTGAGGCAGCAGTCTTTGTTACCTGATTATATATGCTTTCCCATAGTCTTGCAATTGCAGCTGTCTCTTCAGGAACCATAGGGATACATTTTTCCTAAATTATGAACATATTTAAATTTGTAAAGAAAGTCACACATAAGCTTTTGTAAAGTGATGTAAAGACTATCAGTGCAAAACCTGGTTTCTTGGTCTGTTGCTACACTCTTGTTTTCACAACGAGTAATGCTGTAAATAATCACTCTGAGAATAGAATCATGATCTGCAGTAAGTAAGGCTGTGCTATATTTCACAGTATATCAGAGCAGTAATTCCATGGATAAACAGAGAGAGACAGTACTGACGTTTATTTGAATGGTTTATTCAAACCTAGACCTTTTGAATGGTACAGGCTAAGCCAGGGGTCGGCAAACTTTTGAGACGGAAGAGCCAATCCTGTCCCTTGAAGTTTTGTGAGACCTATAAAACAAATGAAATCATCATTATGTGAATAATATCCTTTAAAATTTTTATAAATGAAACTATGATAGTTTTAGTTTCATTTTCAATTTTACTTCAGGGCCACATGTATGTAGACCCAAAGAGCCTCATGTGGCTCACTCCTGATCTAAGCTATATCCTTCAGAGATCAGACAATTAGGTTCGAGAACTTGTTGCAACGATATTGCTAATCTTTTTTGATATCAGAGGGATTATTCATTATGAATTTGTACCAACTGGACAAACAGTTACCCAAGTTTACTATTTGGAAGTGCTAAAAGGGTTCCGTGAAAGAGTTAGACGACCTGAACTTTTCATCAACAATTCATGGCTCTTGCATCACAACAATGCACCAGCTCACACGGCACTGTCTGTGAGGGAGTTTCCAGCCAGTAAAATAACTGTATTGGAACACCCTCCCTACTTACCTGATCTGGCCCCCAATGACTTCTTTCTATACCCAAAGATAAAGGAAATATTGAAAGGAAGACATTTTGATGACATTCAGGACATCATGGGTAATACGACAATAGCTCTGATGGCCGTTCCAGAGAGAGTTCCAAAATTGCTTTGAAGGGTGGATTAGGTGCTGGCATCGGAGCATAGCTTCCCAGGGGGAGTACTTCGAAGGTGACCATAGTGATATTCAGGAATGAGGTATGTAGCACTTTTTCTAGGATGAGTTCGCAAACTTAATTGTCAGACCTCATATATCTTTTGAAGAAAGACACTTAGATGAAAGAGAATAACATTAGTGTATGTAACCTGGGAATTAAGAACACATTCATATTTTCCTTAATTTTCTCACTGATGAACAAACTCCTGGCATGAAACTGTCAGTCATGTTAAGAAAGTAGTGAATGTTATGGCAAAATATGGCTCTCAAATTCATAGCATGGATATTAAGTTTTAATTTCTCTATATACATACATTTTCCATGACCTCAGTGGAAGGATTCATCGACGCCCAAAGAATAGAACATCATAGAAAATATTCCTTAGAGAATTATAAATGTATTTGTTTTTCTTCTTAAACTCGTATTAGCTGACCAAGATGGGTGAATTCTTCTATATTTAACATAGATTTTTCTCAAGCAATTTTTGAAGACTTGAATTAAATTATTATGTTTATAGTTAGAGCTATTTAAAAGTTATATTTCCTGGCAATGGCATTGACTGGATGATACAATTATATTGAAAATTATATAAGATTAAGATATTTTAATGTTCTATTAGTCTTAAAAGTTTTTATAATATTACAGGTAAATTATAGTTAATTTCCTTGATTATGGAGCAAGTTTTTTCAAGCTTCTGTTTCAAAGTTCTTATGATTATTACAATATTGCACTGAGAGGACAGCCTGGTATCCTAAAAGGGCTAATGCACTGCAGCTGAAAATTCCTAGTTATCGTGTTGTGCCTCACGGAGCACAGGAAATCAATTTGGTATGCTTCCAAGGTTCACAAATCCTATAATGATTATGAATTTTTAAAACTTTTTTACTTTCATGTTTTAAGAAAACAATTAATGTACACTGTATCTTGCACAGCGTACCTTAAATTGTCCCCAAACCATGATAGACAACAATGGGATAATTCCTAAGGTGGTGTCTATGGAACCTTAAGGAACAAATTCTACTTTTATTTTAGAAATATTAATACTGTATAGTAATAAATTGTAAAGCCAATGTAATGGTATTAAATATTTAAAATCTTAAGTATGAATATATCATGTTTGTATATTCTGAATTCACATATAAAATTTTCTTAACAACACGGTAGTTGAATCTGAAACACAATTATTCTATGACAGTATTTACCATGATCCTGCAAGTGAAAAGATATCTCCTTCAGTATTTATATAGCATAGTCCTTTAAGTCACTGAGTAAAAAAAATGTCCTAGATCTCCCTAATCACCCCCCCCCAAAAAAAAAAAAAANACACACATACATATATGGATACTGGGTCACAGAGATTAAGTAACTTGCCCAAAATAAATACTTGGTAAGACTAATGAATAATTTTTTAAACATCTGTGATTTCTGAGCATCTTTACCTGTAGATTATACTGAAGCTATATTATACATTCACTCATTTCTTCGGCAGATATGGAAAATGTAAAAAGCACTGTGAGAGTTACAGATAAATTATAGCTAATTTCTTTGATTATGGAACAAGTTTTCTAAAACATACTACAGAAGCCCAAGAATTGTATAGTAGAGGGCAGCGAGTAAGCATATGAAGAAATTATAATATAAGGCAGTAGGTGCTAAGTAGCGAAAAGAATCAAAAGCAAAGTGTTATATTAAGTTCAACTTCTTCCTGGAAGAATCAGGGAACATATAAGCAAGAATTGGAATTTGCAATAGGTCTTAAAGAATGGAGTAGGGTTTTACAGAACTATACTAGGTAGCAGAGATGTATAAGTAGAATCATGGATATGTGACGTGTAGAAAATATTTGGTTATGGGAAGTGGAGGGAATCTGAAAAGGGCAGGTTGACCCCATAGCATAAGGGTGTTGAATAAGGGCCCGGTGCAGGAGTTTGACGGGAAATGGTCTGCACTTTGCTGGGATTTGGAAATGTTACACTGGCAGGGATACATTGGAATAATAACAGGGTAGAAAGGCTAGAGGTGGAACACCAGTTGGTAGATTAGTACAGTTGCCCAGACAAGAGTTAATCAATTTCTGAATAAAGTGTTGATAATGGGAATAAACAGGAAGCAGCTGACTCAAATTCTATTCAGTAAAAGGAAAGAATTTGTTCTCTGTTAAATGCACTTTGAAACCATTACCAGCCATTGCACTTAGCAGGGGTGCAATATATGAAATTGGCTCCAATTAAAGCATCACTCTCTATTTAAGAATATTAGAGCTTCCCTGAAAAAAAAAGTCAAATAATAAGAACTACACTTTTATTCGTGCAACAGATAAATAACCCCACAGACTCAGTATTCATAAGAAGTCTCCTTAAAGTTAAAGGAAAATAAAAATCTGAAGTGTTCTAAGAATTATGTGGACAGTGACTTTAAAAAGATAGCTATCATCTGGGCTGAAAGGATGCAAGATACAACTCAATGGTGACCTTTGGGGATAATACAATGCAATAAAACTTCTTTCTGATTTTGCTTTTATGAAGAAAAATATAGAAGATGGAAACCAAAATAAAAAATAAGGTTTTTCATAAAATTTTTATATAGTTCTGAAGGGACTTTACACATCATCTGGTACATACCTGTTGTTTTATAGGAGATAATAAGCCCCTTAAAGGTTAAATAACTTTCCATTCTTTTAGCTGCTTAATAGCTGACTTGATGAGAAAGCCTGGGCTTCCAACTCTTGGTCACGCATTTCATTTCTAGACTGGAAGAACAGTATCAGTGCTCTAAAGCTTTGCTATTCAAAGTGCACCAGCAGGATCTGTGTCTCCTGGGAGCTTGTTAGACATGCAGAATATTGGCCTCCCACCCAAACCTACTGAATTTGAATGAGACCCTCAGGTGATGTGTATGTACATTAAAATATGAGCATCAGTGGCCCTGGCGGGTTTCACCTGTAAGAGCTATGCATTTGTGTTGAACAGAAACAGCTTTGCTATACTCAGTCTCCTTATGCCTGACTGAGACAGTGGTGCTCTGAGACCCGTCCCCACCCCCACATGTTGACCCATGCAACACCTCAGCTCCCAATGCACTCAAATTCTATGCACCTATTGACTGTGAATCTGCAACTCTCCAGGAAACCAGTGAATTAAATTAAATCAATATCAATTAATATTCATGAATATTTTATATCATCACCCAAATTTCTGCACCTGCAAAGAACTGGAAACTTGTTATAAAAGAAAAATCCAGTAGACATACTTTTGTTTAGATCATTGGCAACTCATTGAATAATCTTACATTTTAATCTCTTAACGGTAGATATTTGGATATCTGATTCCCAAAAGAAAATTTGGTAGTGCTGTTTGCCTTTTGAGGCTTGTGAAACGTAGACTACATACATAACTTATTAGAATTATGAAGGACAAATTAGAGTACATTATTAATGTACTCAAATTAGAGTACATTATGAAGGACAAATTAGAGTACATTATGAAGGACAAAATAGAGTACATTAAGAATTATGAAAGTAGTTCTTAATCATTTAAATATAAACTGTAACTAGTTGTATTACACTTAGATCAATTTATGTTTTTCAGGTAGAACTAACAACAATTGAATGAGAATTTGATTCAAATTCTCAATTTCAAAATCTCTGTTTAACACAATGAGGCATTAAGCTCACTTGCCTGTGGGCATCAGTCTTTCATGAGATTTAACACTGGAAATATATTTATTTTCTGAAAAATAGGAACATCTTGCTTTGCACTGTGCACCATTTTCAGATATACCCACCTTTCTCCCAAGAGAGCTTTCATCTAACACATTCATCTAAAAAGATACCTTCTGTTGTCTGTCTTCTTAAAGTTGTAATTTTCTATCTAAATTTCTAGGGAATTAAGGTTACTGCCAAGTTCAAGTGACTACTTGAATGCTTTTCATGGATTTAAAGCAGAATTTCTTAAAAACCAGGGCAGCCAAGTTTCCATTCCCTGTTACTAGACTATTAAAATAGTTGAGGTTTAAGCTGGGATCTCATAGGATCTCAAAACTAGAATCATTTTATTTTTTGAAAGGGTACACAGGACTCAGTATAGACCTGAAGTTAGTGAGAAAGGGTGGGGTTAGGGGTAAAACCCACTACCTTATGTAATAACAGTTATTCGGTAAGGACTTAATCTACATGTTCCCTCTAAAACTGTGAGTCAATATTTTTGCCAATGTGCCCTGAAAAAAAACTTTTTAGCCAGTGTACCTATGTACATTTTTAGGTTGACCTCTAAAATATTTTCTCATAAATTTAAATAGTTGCAAAGGATGTTGTAAAGATAACCAGTATATTATAAATATGGACATTTAAAAATAAAACTTACTTTAGATATTGTTAATATTATAAACCTTTTATTGATCTATTATATTGTTACCACAAAAACATATATATAATTTTATAAAGTTCTTCTGGATGGAGTTATGGTTATTAATATAATACTGTTTAAAACCTAACTATATTACAAATTTTGATAATTATTAAGCATAAAAGTTAAATTTTATGGACATTGCTTTTCTTGATAAAGTGAATCAATACTTAATGTTTCCCTTTACATTTAATGAAAAAGAAGCAGATGCAGTCAAAAATAATGGTCTGTACATGGCATCTTATTTACTTTTTATTAATAGGAGGTAGAAAATATTAAACATTTAAAATGACATAAGATGAGGATTTTACTATATTACAGTAATCATTTCAGACATGTCAATCTAATAAAAATTGTTTTAACTACTTCAATGACTAATAAGTGCCAACAGGAAAGATTTCATAGAACTTGTATCTAGTATTTTTTGAAAATTTTGATAGTCTAAGAAAATATTCTAGCTGCATTTAAAATAATTAGTGACACTAGCCTATATTGCTTTGCTATTTAAAGTTGCTTTTCTTTGAGCTAATGATGTGTCCTAGGAATAAATATCAAAAAGAATTGCTTATATTTAAATGTATTGCAGGATGGGTCATTTTCAACAGTTAGCATTTCTTACTAATGTTATTTTTGCCTTACTTTAATGAAACTGTCCCTCAAATGTATATTTTAACAAAGCCAGGGCATAGAAGAAGAGAATCATTAGTCTAAAACTGTCTAACTCCCCTCACTGCACTCTACTTTGTATGTGAACTGAGAAAATCTCAACATGGACTAAAACATCATGTTTCTAGCATGACACTTCACTTGAACAGGAATATTTATAAGTCAGGGAAACACAGGAAGCCCCATGAACTTAAGATCATCAACCCCTTCAAGTACCCCTGGGATACATATATTCCACATTAAAGACTGCTATTCTAAGTTAGCAAGTCAAGTCAACCAGACTCTTGTTTGCATCATAACATTAGACCTTTTGGGTATAATCAAAATACCTCAAGTCAGAGGGCTGGCCTCCCAGACCTCAGATCCTCAGCCCGCCTCCAGCCAAGAATACAGTGTCAGGGAGAGAACCCGGAAAGCCCCCTCATGCCTCTTCTAGCCTTGAGCCCCAGATCACGGAAGAGGAGAATTTTTGAGTGCAGCATGGGAGGTGTTCTTGTGGTTCTCTGTGAGCATGTATGTCCCCTCGGAACCCTTCATGCTCTCAACCAGAGGGACCCCAGAACAGACGAAGCCCATCCACTTTATGCAGACTAAGGCAGATGTGTAATCACCAAGAAGAAACTTCTTCAATATGCAGGTCTTGGCAACAGTAGGAGAAGTAGTGAAAAGAAGTGTGAGCCATAAAGATCAAGTTTTTGGTCAGGGAGGGCTTAAACTCTTTGTAACTAACAAGGTTGGAACTCTGATCCAATAATTGTTAATGTTAACAAAGTCTTGATATCTACATGACTCATTATGTTGGGGAAAAAGAGATTATACTTGTTTTTACATTTGTGCCCTGGACCTAGTACATTGGTAGGGAGAGACAGCCTTATGTAATGAGAGGAAATATTTTTCTATGTTTTAATGTTATTATTCATGACTCAGATATAGTCTTACAACTAGAGTTTGCTTTGCTTATGTATTAAAGGCTCTTGAAAAATGTTTGTCAAACCATCTGAAATTTGATGCTTTAAATTGGTCACAATGCATTTCAGTAGCATATGTGTGTACAGTCTATATTGCTGTTCTTACTTAGTTACTGGTGTCCTAAATATTTCTAATGCTAACTTCATAGGTACACTCTTAATTATTAATGGCCCCCAAATACCCAGAGTTCCTGTCCCCATTCCCCACCGCTCTAAGAACTAGGACAGCTCTGGGAAGGGTGAGGGCATGTGACCAGATTGTATGATCCTGATTGTATTTTAACCACAGAATCTCTATGAACTGTTCATTTATTTATTTTTATTATTTATGCCTCTTTTGGCCTTCCTTAGTGCAAAAGTAGCTGAGCTTTTAAAGAACTGTTTATTCATATGCTATTGAAACTCAGTCATTAAAGGTTAATACAAACCTTAGTCCAAATGTAATACCGTGGGTTTCAGTATATAGCTGTTTTCATAAAGGTTCTGAATTTCCCTGGAAACATAATAAGGATATTGTCTCAGCAGTTTTCTTTGACCATCTTTGGATTTGGTCTTAGGACGCCTGAGGGGATAATTTAGCCTCAAATCTCCTAACTTATCTAAATGTGTATAAAAATGGAGCTATTATACCCTCTTAGCCAATTCAGGTTAGGATCAAGGTCTTACTGCTGATCAGACTGAGGAGTTTTCCTTCATTACCCAAAGGGCATGAATGAAAACGGCAAGGAGTTCTTCTTGCCTGGTGAAAGGGCGGTCTTCACAAGCATCAGGCTTATGCCTTCACTTTGTGTTCCCAGTTTAAAAGCAGGAACTAGATTGCCAATGAAAAATGGTATGGCTGGTATCTGGCTAACAGGCCTTGACGCAGCCTCTTCCAGTATCCCATGAAAAAGCACTGTGATGGAAAAGAAAAGTCACATATGCACAGCGAGCAACGTCACACCGAGAACCTGGACCCCCATTGGTGTGCTGTATGGGGGCTGCCCCCCAAGGTACCCAGGCTACTTTGCTGAGAACATGCTAAGATGGCGACTCCTAACAAAGGCTAAAGGAGAAGGCTGTGTGAGTGGTGGTGGGGGTGGGGAGAGGTGGGCAGTGGTGCATTGTATCCTGGGAAGCAGGATACAAGCACAGCAGTGGCCCAGCCTATCTGCTCCCCAGCAACACTGGTAGAGAAGTGTGCCCTGTCAGAAGGGTACAATTTCCCTGTAGTACTAGTAGTAGCAGTGGTAACAGCAATAATATAGTAGTAGTAGTAATGATAATAATAGTTGATATTTATTTTTTACAATGACCAATGCACAGTGCTAAGGGCTTTCAAAGTATTTCATTTAATCCAAGAACCTGTGAGGTTAGTGTGTATATTAGCTTTGTTTTCCAGATGGGAAAACTGAGATGTAGAGGTCAAGCAACTCAACCAAAGTCCCACGGCTAATAAGTGGCGATGCCTGGATTGGCAAACAGGGACTTATTAACTGGGAATTGGGCTGCAGACCAGGCACGTCACCTTGCCCTCCAGTTGTCTCTCTGAGAAGAGAGATGACCCTTGCCCCAGAGCAAACTTAAAAGACGTTCCTGTACCCTGTCTGTTGACAGAAAGATTTAGGCTCATTTGAGGATGAGCAATCAAGAAAAAAAGAAACAGCTTAGAACCTATAGAAAAAGCATTATAGAACAAAGGGGGAAGAGTAGTATGTAGGAAAAAAACAAAATAAAACAGACCTATGGGAAAGATTAACTGCAGAATCTTAAAAGGATGCTTTAGGCAGCTATGTAGTGTCTGTAGAAGCAGAGTATTATAGGCCTCATATTCCTTATTTTAAAATGCGTTGTTTTTTTATATTAAGTCTTTAGGTCCTGTGCTTTCTGATTTGTTTCTAGAATATGGTGTCCTAGCCATATCCTTAAAAAAGCAGGTCCTTCTAAATATAAATGAGAAAAAGAGTATTAAGATTGATACAAAAGAGAGAAATAACAAATGATGCAGTTGTTCACAAGAAAAAACTCTCCAAATAAAGTCAAAGGCCAAATTTAGAAGAATAAAAAAACATGTTCTAAATTTAGTAATTATAAGAGTACTCCTAGAAATTGCCTATAAAAGTCCATTTTTGAGACATAGGTTTTCAAAAGTTACGGTTGCTTTTGTGAGTTATGCCTTTTGTTCTCAAAAGTCATTTATGCTCATTTTTTCCATTGCTAATAGCAGTATGAAATTAACACCCATCATTTTAGAGTGTGTACAAACTCCTGTTGTTTTGTTGGTGGGCAGAGGATCTTAAGATTGTCTTTGCTCTTTTTTTATTTTATTTTTTTTATTTCCACCATCTATTATAAGCTTTCCATGTCTCTATCTTTTTCTCTCTTTCTTGTCATCTTCTGAATAGATGTTGTTTTTTCTTCTTTTGCTTATTCCTTCCCCACCCCCTATTCCTGCTCCTTTGGGAGTAATGGTCTCTATGTCTATTTTTAGGAGTTACCATAGACGTTTTCACATGCTTGCTTAATTTCTTGATGTTCCACCCAAACAATGCAAGAAGCTTAGACTATTTTAATACTTTTCACCCCTTTCCAATTTATATTATACTTTAACCATTATTTGAATTCTATCTTGCTTGTTTAATGTCACAAATTAGACATTATTATCATTGTTATATGTAATCAATGTTTATTTAAATTTACCCAACGTATTTATCAATTTCTCTGCTCACCATTTCCTCTTGCCTCTGAGAGCTTCCTCCATTTGACCTCATCATCTTTCTGCATAAAGCAGTTTTTCATTTCTAAAATTTTTATTCAATTTTTCTTCAATCTGCCTGATTTGTTTTTTTAAAAGATATCTCTTGTTCATTGCTCATAAATGTTCATTTCTTTACCATACCAAGCATACTTATTTTATGTTCTGTTTCTGATCATCCTCACAGGTCTGATTTTGCTGCCCGTTGTTTCTGCCAGTTCTCACTCCCAGTGCTTTATTTTCTTGTGTGTGTGTGAGGGGCAGGTGGGAGAGTGGAGCATGTCTACATGTGTCTTCAGGTGAGCTTATGTTCTTTGGAAGTTTATATCTTTATAGGAATTCTTTGAAACCTGCGCTGGGATTGCATTCTTCCAGACAAGATTTGCATTTGCTCCTCCCAGCTGATTCTACAAGCATTCTGCGGGCACTTTAATTAAAATTCTCCACTTTCAATTTTTCAAATACAGATGATAGAACTTCATACAAAAAGGCACATGAGTGCCAGGTTGTAGTTACAAATTCTCAAGTGAGATTTCCTACCACCCTTCTTCAGCATCAAGATCAAATCAGATGAGTTGTTGTCCCCTTCTGCACAGCAGTTTATTTTTCACTCACCCTTAAATTGAAAGTAAAGTCCTTTGAGATTCCAGCTTTATGGGAGTTTCCTATAAGACTTCTAATTTGGAGTGGGCTCAAGGCTATCAAAAAGGTTCTCAAAAGTTCAGGGTTTCCAGGTTTGGGCAGAAACACCAAGAGAGTTGGCTTTGGTTCTCTTCTCCCACAGTTGCCACTTTTGTCTTGTTTTTATCTTGGCAGATTCCTTACTTTTGTGCCATCTTAGTGATGCCTATTAAAAGTGTTTCCTTTGTTATTTTATCTAGCATCTTGGTTGTTCTCATTGGGGAAATCTTGGAGCATATCAAGTTCAACAAACTAAAAGCAGTACTCTGTGGAGATTGGGTACCAACCTCCAGGATGCAGTATATGGGCTGAATTGAAGACCTCTATTAAGCATTGTGTCAGAAGAATACAAAAAGTCTGGGAACCAAAGGGTGGAAACAGGACTGGCCTCACTTACCGTCACTCCGATGACCCACTGGCATAAGTTTTCTGTCCTGTTTCTACAATTCTGTGCTCTGCAGAGCTAGAAGTCCCGACCCCCATAGGGGGTGCATCTCACCTAAAGCACATCAAGAGCCCCATTAAATTATAAGCTACAGATGCCACCAAGGCACTTTGGATTCTCTGTGCCCAGGTACTAGTAGGTGAGAAAAGGAGTCACCATACTGGCAACCACCAAGACCAGCAGAGGTGATAGTGGAGGCTGGGGAATTTAGAATGGATAGTAGAGAAGGGAGACAATGAATACAGTTGTGACCCAAGAACAATTGCTGTGACCTGAGCTTTAATTTGTCCCATTAACTTCCCTTCTCCAAGTTTGCCCTCAGGAAGGGAAGTCCATGGGAACTGTAGTAGCCAGCTTCTAAGACGGCCCTCAGAGATCCCTGCTCCTTGATATTCATACCCTGTGTGCATCCCTCCGACATTGTATCAAGGTTGTTCTGTGCAACCAATAGACTATGGTAGAAGGGATGTTATGGAACTTCCAAGATTAGGTTATAAAAGACTTGCCAGCTGCCATTGTCATGAGTACACTCAGCTTTCAAAGACGCCTACAGGGAGAACGGATACCTCAGGCCAGCAAGAAACTGACGTCAGCCAGCAGCCCATGAGTGAGCTCGGAAGCAGATTCTTTAGCTCCAGTCAAGTCTTGTGATGACTCCAGGTCTGTCCACCAGCTCGACCGCAACCTAGTGAGAGAACTTGAACCAAAAGCACGCAGCTAAACTACTTCCAAATTCCCGGCTCTTAGAAACTGTGTGAGATAATAATGTGTGTTCTTTAAATTGCTAAATTTGGGGATAATTTGTTACACAGCAATAGATAACAATTACAGGAACCATGGTGGATCTGTGCCCCAAACGCACAAAGGAAATAGATCCATGTGGCACCAGGAGCAGACTGTGGCAGCCTCAGACACGTGCTGCTCAAATCTCCAAGGCAGTACAGGCATGTTTCGTTTTGTTGCGCCCCACCTTATTGCTCTTCACAGGTGTTGTGTTTTTCACAAACTGAAGACAAGATTTTCCATCCGCAAAAAGATCATGACTCACTTTGTTTCGACACTTGCTTTATTGTAGTGGTCTGGAACCGAACGCGCTATATTTCCGAGGTTTGCCTATACCTGCCCCGGAGGGTACAGGTTCACCAACAGCCTCTCTAGCTATGGGAGCCTTCCGGATCTGCCTCAGTTTTCAAGCTGAAGCCATGTGCTTCCCAAAGGAAGGCCCCAGGTCATGACCAAGCTGTACTTCCTGGCCAGAGACTTGTCTATGGCTCTCCCGGGTGGGCTGGCTGAGACTTACTCAGACCCACATCACAGTCTGGAGCTCTTACTACAAAACCCTCTTTCCGGCTCCCTCTCCACTCACAGGTGTCAGACCTGTATCATGCTCTTTCTCCCTCTCCCCTTTACCTTTTCTAGTAATTTCTCCCAGTAAATTGCACGCATTTTGAATTCTGTCTTGTTTCTACTTCCCAGAGTACCTGCATTTTAATTTTATTATTGGCTTCCTTTTATATATTTTTGTCTTTAATTGTTCTTCTCTTTCCTGCTTATAAAGGTGCAAGCTTAGTGTAATTATTTTTAAACCTTTCTCTTTTTTTCTAATCTAGAAATTCAAAGCTAGAAAGTTCCTCTAGTCATCCGCTTCTGGGAGAAGCAAACTAATACAGTGCTTAATATTGAATATACTTTTCTGTTTGGAAAAACCCCAGGATATATGCTTTATTTCAATTCTTTGGTTATTTTAGTCCATAGCAAATTGGAACAAACATTGCTAACTAAAATTAATCCTGAAAAGTAATGTTGATTTTTAAGTAAAATGGTTGTCCATACTTTTAAATTTTCTATCATTATCTCTTCATTCATTTATTCATTCAACAAACATTAAGTTCTCTGTGCTAATCATTATGCTGAGGTAATGAATTAAGGAACATCTTTTATGAAATAGTTGACTCCTTTCATTAAATACTGTAAACGTTTTTAGAGAGGAAGATTAAAACCCTGCTTTTCTGCAGATAACAACTCAACATTTGACCACAAAGCATGGGTTGTTGGCCTGGTTTCAAACTGCTCCTAAACAAATTCTCCAACACATATTTGAATGCACTCCACAGCTCCAGTGACCATGTCATTAATAAACCGTCGAATTCATGATTATTTTACAAAGAAATAGATGAAATAAGAAATTTCTTTAAGAGATGATGAACATAAGTTACATATTGCCTGTTGAATCAATTCTTCAATCATTCATTCAATATTGATTCAAGGCTTCTGGACAAGGAGAAGAATATAAAATAACTCCAATCAAAAAGGCCTACATTCGGTTCGAGTCCAGCCCGAGCTGAGCAGCCGCTGAGCTGCCAACAGGTAGCAGGATGGCTCAGCTTAAAAAAAAAAAAAAAAAAGGCCTACATTAAAAGGACAAACACTTGTATCAGTATCCCTCATTTTGAAGACTTTTCCACATTCTGTGTTTCATTTATACTACCACCGTTGGCCAAGGGCACGGACCACCTCTCTCTGTTGGCTTTTGCCTCTTGGTGCACATGGAAGGTCTGGAAATGTTAGCCTGTAGGTTGAGCTGGGCATGAATGTTAGCAGCACTCTCCCTGCTGTACATCAAACAATCTGTGACTATGCAGCATGTATGTCTAATTCAAACTAAATTTCAAGTTCGTGTTGTACAGAAACACCCTTTGAAGTCACTGGGAAAGTATGGCCTGGCTGAGAGAGTTGACACTCTAACACTGTCTTTTGTTTGGCATTGGGATCAAACACTACATCTGTCATGGGCAGAAAAATAGTATTTTGACCTTTATCTTTTAATGCAGCATTTAGGCAAGAAATTGACTGTGTAAAGGTTTTTTGTTTGTTTGTTTGTTTTTTATCACACCCTGCTCCTTCCTGAGCTGGGTAGTTTTTTAAGTCATGACATCAGTTTTACTTACTTATAATTATTCTTTAATCTTTATGTCAATAACATATTCAAACATATTGAATCTCCCTCCGTAGTTAGCACTGACTGAATTCCATATAATACCTAAGTAATACCTGGGTTCTGTTTTAAGAAAACAATCCTGAACTGCCTACATCTGCTTTGCCATGCCTGTGAGAAACACACTCTCCTTTATTAATCTACAAACAATTTTAAAAGAATAAAAACCTGAGTTTATCAAGTTCATGCTACGATCTTCATGTATTGGCATTTGGAAATGTCTCTAGTCATTGTTTTTCATTATCACTATGGCTTTTAAAGCCTCCACTAGAGTCATTTTGTCAAACGCGTGAACACGAGTAACTGCATGAAAACAATGGGCCTCGCTTTGTAATGCGATGTGGGGAACATATTTTTCTAATTTCCTACAGGTGCAGGGCTATGAGTCTGACTCATAAAGATAGTAATTATACCTCTTCTTGGAAGTGAAGCAGCAGAGAGAGCACACACTAAAATTAATGAAGAAAGCAAGACTTAGGTTCATTTTACCTGGAGAATTCATGATCCTGACAGGTTTTTTTAACGTGAATCATTGCTTTGTGAAGTACAGCACAGGAGCAGATGTTTGTCTTTGTGTCAAAAACAAGGACTCTTAGCAAACTGAATCTCTTCCTACCTTTAGATGACTCAAGAAAGATAAAACCTTAAGGGCTTGATAGTGTTGAGCAGGGGTTAAGCCTTCTTACAGATTGGAAAAAAATTCTTACCAGCTTCAACTGACATATAAAATGTATTTCAGAACTGCTTTTCACCTAAAGAGCTTTTTAATATTAGAACACGCCATGCAGACCAGGTGGTAATTGTGTAAACATGCTTCCTTATGTGAAAATAAGAGAGCTGATTGATTCATGTGGTTCATGAGTTAGTGATAGCATGAATCAGAACAAGAAACCTTTTCTCATTCCTTAAGTCGTGAAAGTAAGGTGGGAGGAGGGGTCGGGTGAGGGCTGGTTTAACAACAATAAGGTACTGTGACAAAGACCAACTGAAAACAAGGGGCAAACATGGCAATATAGGTGCACTTTAATTTGAATTGCAAAGAGGAACTATGTGACCTTGAATATTTGCTCCATGCCTTGTTCCCTTATTCAGCACCTGTCGCTCACAGATATGGGCATAAAATAGTCCCAAATCCAATTTCACTCAGTAGAAGATTGTATTCTTCAGCTTCTCTCTCTCTCTCTCTCTCTCTCTCTCTCTCTNTCTCTCTCTCCTCCCTCCCTCCCTCTCTCATTTTTTGAATATGCTATAAAATGATAAAAACAGATTGACAAAAATGGAAATTGCTAGGAATTAATTTGAGACAAAAATCGGAAACAGTCGTTGCTAGTCACCCTAGCTCCTGGCACTCCTGCATGTGCTGAAATCACCCTCCGACTGCTGACAGCACTGTCTCTCCCCAGCTCCTTTCCTGATGCTCTTTATTCAGCTTCAGTAAGCTGACAGGCTTGCGATGGAAGAATGCCCATGTGCACACAGTGACGTGCCGTGCGTCACTTTGCACTAGTCGCTGTGTCGTAGCGGACAATGACACTGAAGATTTGTTTGAGGTTTCCTGGAGCACCAAACAAAAAACAAGCAAGCAAACAAAACCTACCTGAAATCAGACCTTGTCATTGGCTGTGGGGAAGGGCAAATTGGCACAGACTTCTGTCACCCAAGCAGGTCATTATTTCAAGGACCGTGAGAGCAAGAACAGCATAAACCGGGAACGTACAACCAGGACTGTGTTTATGGATAGAATTTGGATCACTGATTTCATTAATTCTGTTCACTGACGTCACAACTCCCGGAAGTGTAAACATTATTAAGAACCCACTGTGTCCCTTAGTGATATGGACTGAATTCTGTCTCCTACCACCCTAAATTCATATGTTGAAGCCTGAACCCCTGATATGACAGTATTTGGAGATCGGGCCTTTAAAGAGGTAAAGGTAAAGGAGGTCATCATGGTGGGACCCTAATCCAATAGGACTGGTGTCCTTATAAGAAAAGGAAGAGATGCAAGGGGCGTGCATGCCCGGAGGAAAGACCATGTGAGGACACAGTGAGAAGACTTGCCAACTGCAAACCAAGGAGAGAGGCCTCAGGAGAAACCAAACCTGCCAAACCTTGATCGTGGACTTGCAGCGTACAGAACTGTGAGAAATTTCAGTCGTTTAAGCTACCCAGTCTGTGGTATTTTGTCGTGGCAGCCCAAACGGACAAGACATTGCAGTGGTTTACAGATATAATGCCCTCCCTTTGTGATATCCAGTTGCAACCCAGAATCATGGAGATAGCCAGAATTCCATGAAAGCCTGAGCTACACACCGATTTTCACTTCTCTGTCAATTTCCATCCCTTGTGCATTATACTAATAGCAAAAGGAATACAAGGATCATTAATTATTGATTTGGTTTGTCGGACATTGTGCTAGGTGCTCTGAGAACATAAAAATGACTCACAGAGTTGCTTCCCTTAAGGAGCTCATCATCTCCTGGAGGAAGACAAGATGAGTCAGGACTCTGATAGAGGTTATAAAGAAGGGCTTTAGGAGACAAGAATGACTAATTTTAATTTTGGGCTTAGGATTGTGGAAAGGACAAAATGGATCAGGGAAGGTTTCACAAAATGGGAGAAATCTGAGTAAGACTGTTTTGGTATCTACTGCTGTCTAACAAACCATTCCAGGACCTTTAAGCATGAATCGAATTTCAATAAACCTCATGCACTAGAGCTTTCAGCCTAAAATATTTTTTCCTGATTTTACATGGAATGCATATTCATTATTTTAAAAGAAAACCATGGAATAATATGAAGAAACTCATTATTTCACCAGCAAGCTGTGTGCCTGCACCTGAGTTAGAAATTAGAGCTATACTGTTAAAACACAGTTCCTACCCTCAAATTTGTTTACGGCCTACTAGCCCACCCATGATACCCCATCAAGTGATATTGCTGCTCTTATGTTAGTGCAGTCCTACCCAATTTGAATAAAACAAATTTAGATTATTCTGTACATATGGTTTTGTGTCCTGGTTTATTTGTTTCCCTAAATACACAAGACAATGTGAGAATTTTTCTCACATTATTAAGTAGTCTATAAAACTCTGATTTTGAACACATGTATCACATAGGAATAAACTATTGTTTATTGAACCATTTCTTGCTACTGGACATTTAGGTTGTCTTCAAGTTTTTGCTACTACAAAATAATACTGTAGTAAATATGCTTACTCATTTTTACACTTCTCTAACCATTTTTTTTAAAGATAAATGCCTGAGTTTGTTGAATTACTAACTGAGAAAGAAAGAACATTCCAGAAGCTCTTGATTATAGTTTTCCAATTCGGTTTGCAAAAATGCTGTCCCAGTTTGCATTTCCCCAGCTTGTGTCAGAGGAGCATCAAGCAGCAGATCATGGTGGGAAGCCCACGTGTTGTTCCCCAGGTATGGGGTGGAGAGATTTAGCCCAGGCTGGATTGAACTAAAAAATACTGAAAGAAACCAAAAAGCAAGTTATAAACCACAATCATCTAATGACCAACATGGGCTTGGCAACTAAAGAGATGCAATCTATGAAATGATTACTGTCAAGTTAGGATAAAGGAAAAGGCTTCATTTGGCTTCTAACACAGCTTTGGGGCAACACTATGAAGCCAAGTGTGATTCACGGCCGGTCAGAAACCCATTGTGGGTGTGAGTTAGGAATCCCCTTGGGTGACAAGCAATAGAAATCAACCCTGGCTAATCTAAACCAAAAGGGAATTTCCTAGAAAAATAGCTGATTTCTCAGTGAGTGGGGAACCAGGCTCAGAAACTGGGACAGAATGGACTGGACCTGGGAACTCTACAGGCAGGAAGCAGCATAGAATGAAGGGTCTAAGACCCAGGACTCCTCACCAGGGTCCCCTGGGTAAACCGCTGTGAATAATGAATGAATGAGCTTAATTGATGTCTGTCTTTTGATGACTTTGCTCAAATTTCAGAATCCCGGCTAGGTGGATCTGACTGACCTCGCAAGGCTCCCGTGCCTGCCCTTGGACCAGGAACAGGCGGGCACTTTAACAACTCCCCATACGTGGGAGAAGTAATTCCCAAATGTAAATCAGGGCACAGCCAGCCCAAACCCAAACTATCTCCCAAACCACATTACCTGGCAGGGGAGGAACACTAACACTTAACCATTGTTAATCCCTGAGCCCAAATTAATTTACTGCACTGGGCCCCAGCCTCCCCACCCCACTAAAGTGGGGTTCTGTGGGAATGAAGAGACCCAGGGACTGTTAGGCTTTGATGAGAGATGAATGAGAAACTATGAGCCACAATGTATGAGGTGCCAGGCTGGAAGTTGGTATATGAATCACTAATTAAATAATCCTGCTTTAATTTGAAATGAGTCTTAGCTTCTTCCCCCTTCTTTTTATCTGGAACTCTGGGCTTTGACTTATTAAAAGCAGCCAGGGAACAAGTGGACTGGAAGGAGTCTTGATAGAGGGCCAGCGCCAGGCCCCACCAGCAGCTTCTATTCAGCTGGAGTCCCCTCCTCCGCCTGGTGAGCCTGATGCAGAAGAGAGAAGCCCAAAAATGTCATCCCCTGGCTTCGTGGGAGGAGAACGCTGAACACAGATCAGGACATGGGGTATTAACTTCAGGAGGCCAGCTTTCCCTAAGTGGTCTCCGCCTTCGGGCAGTGTCTCCCAGCCTGTGTCTGATAGGAGTCACTCCTTACCCCAGTGGACAAAAATGTGGCCATTGGCCCTGAAGTTCCCTCTGGTACCTGGGCACAGGAAGCAGAGGCCAGATTCCCATTCAGTTACCCTTATCATTCAGCCAGGCAGTGACAGGATGGAAAAGAGGACAGGCAAGTTTCAGAGAAAGAAGCAAGGTAACACAAGCCTCACCGCACTCGGGGGACGTGCAAAGCCACAGGGTCAAGGAGGCATTCCTAGGGTGGGAGAGTGTCATGAGGGGGGAGAGGTGCCCAAGGACAACAGGGCCGTCAGGGAATGGCAGAATCTCCCTCTCTGGAAAGGGGCCAGCAGCCCCGGTCTCAGAACCTCTTGCTTCCCCTACTAGGAGAACCATCTTAGGGTGTGGCCGATGGGGCCGATTCAAATATTCCTTTCCAGAGATCGGGACTGTAGGTTTTTTCCCTTGGGAAGTGGGTATTGGGGCACAAGGTGGGGAGAGTGGCCCTGCAGTAGTTGCCAGAGTCAACTTCTGCCTTCCAGAGCACATTCTAGAAAAAACTCCAGAATCGTTACATCCGCAGGGCCGTGGTAAGATCCCACGAGTTCCTGAGAAAGCCCATGCAGCACCTCGGAGAGGTATAGGGAGGCAGCCGTTTGTGCGAGGACCTTGCCGAGTTGGGGTGGGGTGGGGGGGGTGGCCTTGTCCATCAGTGGGACTAGAGCCAGAGCAGGACCAAGGGAGCCGGGCACAGTAAGGGTTATAGTGGCCCCCAGCTCATGCAGAAGTTAGAAACTGCAGCCCTAGGATGAGGGCAGAGACGTTAAAAATGTTCTGGTTTTTCCCATGAACACAAATCATTTTTTCTGAAGTATCGAATTATTTCTAATACCCCCATTTTCCAGAGTTTTGTCTGTTTAGTGTGTGGGGATAACTAAGGGGTAACCGTGAGGCCCCGACCAGGGGGACTTTGCTGACCAGGCAGAGGAAGCCGGGACGCAACACAGAGATTTTATAAGACTAGAGGCGGAGCGCTTCGTGCCGGAACTTGTGAGTCACCGGGATGTGTTCCCGAGGAAGAGCATGTCTGTCCCCGGCAGGCTTCTCCAGGGAACCCCTCAGCCCCATGCGGGGGTGCAGAGGCTGAAGGACCAAGCGTGGGCCATGCATCCGAGATGGACCATCACCACGGGAGCCTCCTCCTCCTCCTCCAGGACCCTTGTCCCTCTCATAGGGTCCCTACGTCCAGAGTGTGTCTACAGGCAGCTGCTAGCTCTGCCGTGGGCTCTCCTTGCAGCCCGCCTTCCTCTCCCCACCCCCAGGCTCTCCTTGGCCTTTTCCCGGAGCTCCATCCTGCCCTCTCTCCAGCCCAGTCCTAATCCCGCGGCCGCCGCCTCCGCTGGAAGTCCATGTCCCACTTCCGTATGTAAGAGGCACTTCAAGTCTTCTGACCTCCTGGCCCGTGCTGTCTATAGTTACCTTTTCTTTCCAGCTTTTGACTCATTTGGGTCTCATGTCCAAGTGTCTGTCCTGTGCCAAGAATCCTGTGTTCCTCCTCCTCTGTGAGCCCCGCACAGCCCCTAACACATACGAGGTGCTCCTCTGGGCCCCTTTCTCCCAAAAAACCCTTTGCTAATGGTAGCTTAATGTGGGGGTGCTTATAGTTATATATCACTTCCACACATTGCCTAAAGCAATGGCTCTTCATCTTTTAAGAGAATACAGTGAAAGCTGCCACCCTTGCCCTCTCAAGATGCACGGAAACACATCGGACAAAATGCTCCTGCTAATTTCAGGGCCTCTCAGCCCCCGTGAAGCCTGTCCAGCCATTGGCTCCAAGCTGGTTCCTTCAACCATGCTGCCACAGATACTGTAATAGTTACCTTCTTATTTGGGAGAGAGAGACTCCTCCAGGCTGCTCTGAGGGGCAGATTGCTGTGGCTTCTTGCCCAGGCCTCTTTTGAGAGCTATTTTTCAGATTTGCCCTTAAAAGTGCAAAATCAACATGGTAAATACCTCTCCTGTCAATACCTGTGCATCAGAGCAGAAACTAATTCCTGTAATTCTTGCCCTTGCTATGATGTTTGGCTTCTGATGAAACTGTGCTTTGCAAAGTCCAACAAACTGCATTTCTTGCCAGGACTTAAGTGAGTTTTTTTCCTGGTGTCAGTGAGAATGGGATTCCAACAACTGGCTAATTGCCTCAGATTCTTTGATTTTTCTAATCAGAGGCCCCCAGCTGGTTCCCCAAAGCTGAATTCAGACAAACACAAAGTCACATGTGAGAGCAGACAGGTGGTTATGACCATCACAAGCAGACTTCCTCACCTCGACAGCTGCGTCAGTCCTTTTCATACCACAGCCTGAAATGCTCTGCACCAGACCGCAGGCCCTTAGTCACCCGTTCCCAGGGCTCTGCAGGCCTCAGCCTCCCGGCAGGTAAATGATATGAAGGAAGGATGAAAAGGAAGGAGTCATGCATGGAAGGGCATCGAGCCAATGCCTTACATAACAGCCCCAGTTTCCACTGTCAGTGCGCAATATGTGAAATGAAAGTCCCTGTGTAGTCATTAATGCGTAATGCCTCAGTTACTGCCTCAAAAATCAATCTTTACTACCTCAATGAGAAAAACAATCCTGCAGCTCCCCCCAGGCCCTGGACCATTGAGTCTATGCTGGCCACTTGGGCATCACTCCAACTCAGCTCCCTGACATGACAGAGTGTAATAGCTTCGAAAAAAAGCTGGGGTGGTGGTTTGTTCAAACACCATTTGCCATATATGAGCAAATAACCAAATTCACAGCTCCGCTGGCCTGCAGGCTGCTCCGTAGCTGATGGATGGCCCAAGTCCCATGCAGCCAGGTGACAATACATGGGGGCTACCTCCATGCATGCCAAAATAGTCAAACCATCTTTATCCATAGCTCCAGGGCTTGTGTCAAAATCAGTGTGCCCCTTCCTTGGGTTTGCATGTGTTAATTTATTTTATTAAGCACAACCTGCTAAAGAAAAACATGTCTTTCATTTTAGCTTCTCTCGTTGCTGTTTCTGCCTTTGTGGTCTTCCTGGTGTGACCTCAGGCACCTCCTGATAGCTGCTGTGCTGTCTCCAAGACGGTGACCTCCCCCAAAAAGATCTTGTATTTCTTGGGGGATGGGCCCTACCTAGTTCTGTCTTTCCCCACCTGACTTTTAAAAATTCCAGTGTTCGGGTAGCACTGTGACAGCCCTTCAAGGTAAAATATTTGACCAGAAGGTGTAAGTAGCTGCCTTGTGCAGCTGTATTAACAGTGACTATAGAGTAAGGAGCAAGTGTGTGTAAGACCCTCCCGGGCAAGGCGTCTGACATTTCCTCCTCAGCTTCCTTGGGGAATCTGCATCAGTAGTTCCCAACTGGGGCCATTTCTGCCTTCAGGGGACATTAACAATGTCTAGTGATATTGTCGGTTGTCACAACTCAGGAGGTGGGGGAGTGCTACTGGCATCCATCGTAGGATGCTGTTAAACATCTAGCCGTACACAGGACAGAACCCCACAGCAAAGAATGGTCCAGCCCCAATGTCAGTAGCACCAAGCCTGAGAAACTCTGATGACACCAGCTAAGGCACTCCCCCTTGCACAGATGTTCCAGTGATCTGTGGTACATACACACACATCTGGAGTGGGCTAATTGGCATCTTTCTTCAATTCAGGTCAATTTCATAAAAATGTATGGAGAGTGTCTAACCTGTGTAAGGGCCCATGGGGGAACAATGATAGATAGGATAATATCTCTCCCTTCCAGAAACTTAAGTCCAGTGGTGGAGACAGACGCGCGTACAAACTACACAATGTAATATAAACCAGAGAGCTGTCATGTCTCGGCACAGGAAGGGCTGGGAATCTGAGAGGAAGAGATGAAGGAGTTTTCCAGCTGCGAGTTTTCCAAAAAGAAGATGTTCACTGTGGGGACTTTATGGACAAGGAAACCTCAGCTGGCAGTGGGAGGGGAAGATCTGATGGCTCTGGGAAGATGGAGCAAAGGCCTGTCCAGTGGGAGAGGACAGATGGGGCTGTGCTGGTGGCCGGCCCCAGGCTGCTTGGTGCATCTGGATGGAGGATGAGGCCGACTTTTTCTTTTGGTTGCATTGACATTTTTGAAATAATAGGCCATATAATTCCATTTCAGATTTTCATAGTCTCCCCCTTCATTTGCTATGGTAACAGGAACATTCAGTGGAGAGCCTCGTCATTTTTATGCAGTGTTTAATGGGGAAAAGAGTTTTCACCTGAAAAGTAAATTATAAAGTTCCTCCTGGAGGCAAGACTGAATAGATTCTGTACTTAGATCAGTCACTAGTAATTATGTGTGAGCCACAGTTTGTTTTTAGGAAAACTCACTTTTGTGTATATTTGGAAGGACCTCAGAATCGTGGATTCTAGGGATGGAAGAGACCTCAAGAAATACGTTGGTTTGTTTTGTCCAGTCTGGCCAGATAAGCTCTGGTCATCATCATTTCACATGAGACAATTACATTTCTGCACATTTCAGGCAGAGAAGAAGCCTATATTAAATGGAAGGAGATATATATATATTAAATATATATATATATATATATATATATATATAGTTTTTTTTTAATCAATGCATTTGCTAAAGAGTGCAATTCTCCAGATTTGGGGGTGAGAGAGCAACCATTGTCCAAGTGGCTCTACCAGAGTCAATTGCCCCAGAGATCAAGGAGATAATCTTAGGGGTGTGTGTGTGTGTGTGTGTGTGTGTGTGTGTGTGTGTGTGTGTGTATAAGCAGACCTAAAGGGCAATAGAAAGCCATCCAAGCTCAAGATTTATGGGGTGGGGATGTCCTCATTTCTGTACCAATTGAGAGACCAGAGCCAGTGAGATCTCCTAGAAGCAGATATAAGCAACAGTCAAGATTATTAATAGTCAGAAGCCAGAGGCCATCTGGACAGAGTGTCTGTCCAGGGACTCCTTAGAGAGTGGAGCCATTTTAGGAAATTGGGGCCTTTTGGCAGAGCAGACAGCTTCCCTTGGGTGGGGGTGGCAGGGAGCTCCCCCAGGGACCCTGACTGCTATCGGCTCCAGCACAGACTTCCTGGGGACACTCCCACACTGGTTCATTTGCCCCACTCTAGGGCAAGGCCCATCCAGGAAAGAATCCTAATTTTCTTTCTAAGGGATCTCCTTAGTTTATAATAGCAAATGGATTATTTCCTCAATGCAAGCCCACTCTGTGTGACTCAGAATTGCTTTTGTCAGGTCATGAGATGGAGGAGGAAAACTATGGGGAAACCCCAAATCCTTAGCTAGCCCAGTTCCTAAAGCAAGACTTACCCTGGCGTCATTAAATGACTTTGGCAGTCTTCTACCTGCAACAAACGAACTAAAGACAGATGTGTAAAAATCAGATGCTCTTTGTGGGCCAACATAAATGCTTTACAGGATCCTTTTATGGCAGCCAGTAATCATTTACTCATCTTTCACTCGATCCAGGGATGATTGCTCACAAGAAAGGCAACTTCTTATAAAACAGGCTTGTGTGGAATCCTTGGCAGGGAGAAGACAGCCATGAGATCATTTCTGGGCATGGGATCCAGGAACTGGAGATATCCTTGGAGATAATGCCAATCAGGCCTAGAGCAATGCCCAGCAGCTGCCTCCCTGTCACCCTACAGAAGCCCAGACCACCCTACAGGCCTTCAGGCTCCTGACCACTGGCTCTCTGCAGGAAGTTGGTTGTGTATTTGCACTGAAAGTGAGTGCTGTGGGCAAATGTACCAGGATGCACTGGTTAATGTTTCTTTGAAGCAGATGCAGGTACACATCAAGTCTGCTACATGTGGCCTTGTTAAAACGAAGAGGCATTTCTTGGCCTGTCATATTTCGCCAAGCTTTGGTGACATAGGAGTGATTCACCACAGGCACAGGGCATCTGTGTTACCCTAAGGGTCTATGTATTCACCTTGGGTTCCAGGCTTTCTTGTGTAAGTCTGGGGGACTTCGTCCTTGTTCTCAGAGACCATGGTCTCAGGGAGCACCTTCTTCCTCAGCCTGATCCTCTGAGGAGCTCAGCTGCTATAGGGACCTTATGCCCAACTGGGACCATCACTCCTGGACTTTGAACTGCGGGTTATTCATCAGAATCTTTGTGATATTCTGAGGAGTCTGGGATGCCCCTCAGAGCTATCATGCGCTGACAACCAATGGTTGACTCTTGCAAGGTGTTCACATCTGCTGTCTAATTAAATCCTCACAAGGACCCTGTGTTCATTTTACAAGAAAAATTCATACTCATTACATTTGGGCCAGGTAGACTCAGCTACAGATAGGAGCCCAGATGCTTCCATTTGAGCATCTATCAAGCGTTTGCTCTCTCCTTAGGAGTTTGATTTTTGTCAAGGAAGTTGCTATTTGAATCTCTAGGCTTCTTGGTGGGAAAGTGACCCCTTGGGGTACCTGGGGTGTGGCTGGTCTGGGGGAGTGAGGAGCTGTGGGGGAATTCCAACCAGCTATGCCAGCATAAGCAGTTCTTCTAGTTTCCTGAGAGAAGCTGAAATCTAGGTATGGGTATTTTCTTGGTTTTTGTTTGTTTCTTTGTTTGTTTGTTTTTTAAGGGGAAATCTAGTTTTAAATGTTGGTAATTGATTTTAAAAAGCAAACAAAACAAAACTTGTTTAACACCCTGCAGGCGAGATAACACATGTTTATGGGCTGGTTCACAACTTCTAGGTTAGGCTTTCTGCTAGATATATAGATTTTTTTTTTCATGAAATACACTTTCTATTAGAATGTATTAAAATTCTCAAAATTCAGAACAAAGTTCTAATAATATAAATGCTTACATATTTTTGTCACTATGTTTATTTTTCATATTAATATCATCTTCTATTCATATGACAGTTTACAGTGTGATATGAGATTCAGGGTATTTTCCTGTTGACTGCTCACACGGAAGTTATGAGGCGGAGACTGTACCCTCCACGGGTGCTCACAAGAGAACGGAGGCTAAGCGAGGCCCACTGACTAACTTAAAGCCGCATGACCATACACTGACAGCCTAAAGCCCAACCAGGGTTTCCGGACTCTGACTGTTCTTTTCATGCAGTAAACTTTGATTTTTAGTTTCTGCCACCAATACCAATATACCAATAACTACTTTCACTCCAGGACAGATACATTGTTTTTCAAGTGAGCTCTAGCCATTAAATTAATTTTTTTTAAGTTATAAATGTCCTTTTAACCTAGCACTTAGCTTTTTTAAAGGACCAGGTAATGGTAGAAGGTTATGTCTCTTAACCTGGGGTTGGGGGACCTCAGAGTGCATGGAAGAAGGGAAACCTGAACCCCCTGCCATTGTTTGCAGCATTAGGTAGAGACGTGCATGGGGGCATCTGGTGGGGAGGGGTCCTGTAGCTTTCTCAGTCAGTGTCTGACTTTCCTGGGGTAGGAAGGTCTGTGCAGGTTTGACTCCAGCCCTTAACCTTTATCGACATTGAATCAAAACTTAGGCAGCTTTCCTAAAATTGCCAATGGATTTCTCCCCAATGCCTTTGTTCTATCAGGAAGATGTAACTTGGGCCGTTTTGCGTCAGCAGTTAGTCACCACCATCTAATTTGCTCTCATTCCTTGCTTTTCAATGCCTCATTACCATGGACCAAACTGTGTTCCTGTAGGACCAGTGGTTACAACCTTACTCAGCCCCGAGACTCTAATTGACTCCTTCTTTAAAGGCCCAAGCCCTTTTTTCCTGTCATGAACATTGCAAAATAATTTTGAATAAAATATAACCTTTTTATGAGGCAATAATTACTTCACGCTAATAATTACATGTTAAGAATATGTGAAAAGAAGCCTAACGTAAGCAGTAAAGTAACAGGCATTCCTTTTGTTCAGAAGGCTTTCTGGGTAGCGCAAGAACCTTGCCGTAGCAGGTATTTCTCACTAAATGGTATAAAGAGAACCCGGGACCTAGAAGCAAACCTATTTCATCGCCTTTACAACTGTCTGGCGGGGACAATGCATGGATAATTTTTATAATGGGGGGATCCCCTGAAAGACAACAACAAGGGGAACCACAGGACAGATGTGGAGTTGGGTGGCCTGGATTTGATTACCAGCCTCGCACCAGGTCATGGTGTGACCTAGGACAAGCCATCTTACTTCTCCAGACCCTGAGCTCCTCATCTCTCAGACAAAATGACTTTAGGGACAGGAACGTTAGAAGGAAATGAGGGAACAAGAATAACATCTTACTGAGAACGCTCTCATTTAATCTTCACCGTGGGATATTTGGATCCATGCCCAAGACCACCCAACTTGCAGGTGGCAAGGCCAGCATCCAAAGTGAGGCCCTAAAATTGAGTTCATTCCATCACACAGTTCAGTGCTCCTCCAATTCTGCCAGTGAAGCCCCTCAGCAAGAAAAAAGACTGGCTCTTTGGGTGAGTTTGCTCAGAGCTCCCCTAACAAAGCACCACACATTGGATGGCTTACCCAGCAGAAATGGATGGTCTCACAGTTCTGGAGGCCAGAGTCTGAGACCAAGGCATCAGCAGGGTTAGTTCCTTCTGAAGCTGTGAGGAAGAATCTACTCCAGATTACTCCTCTAGCTTCCGGTGCTTTGCCAGCAATCTTTGCCCTTCCTTGGCTTGTAGACACATCACATTCATCTCTTCCTCCATCTTCACATGGTGTCCTCCCTATGTGCATGTCTATGCCCAAATTTTCTCTTTTTATAAAAACACCAGTCACATTGGATTATGGACCCACCTTAATCCAGTATGACCTCATCTAAACAAATTAAATCTGCAATGACCCTATTTCCAAATAAGTTCACAGCTGAGGTACTAGGGTTAGTACTTCCACATTTTTGGGTGGGTAAATTTTGTGAATTTACACAATTCACCCCATAACACCGCCCACTTCAGAAGCCTGAGGAGGTTGCTTATGGCATTTGCTATAATCATAAACTGTCCTTGAAGCGTTGTGCATTACCTTTAAAATTCATGCAGACTGAGCATTCAACTCCATTGTTACATCACTATTTAATATAAAAATGACATTTCCCAAAAGCCTGAGCAAAATGAGAGATCCAGAAAGCTGCTCCACGTTGAGCCTGGGGATCCGGGACCCTGTTGCCAGGCCCCGCCCACATCTTTCCATGTCCCTAGAGGCCATTCATACCAAGAGTGAAAGCCCTGAAAAGCAGAGACACCTGCAAGGGGGAAAAGGCTCATTTAACCTCAACAAGCATAAAAACATTGACTTAGACAAGGCTGGACAAGAAGCCATGAGAATTAAATACACAGAGAAAATACGGCACATGTCTGACCAAATCAGCAATGAACCAGACCAGGGTGGAAACCTTGCTGAGAGCCCCGTAGGAACCGCATGGCTATTTTTCATTCTCCTCTCTTTCTTTTTTAAAAGAATCCAGAGTCATACAAACACTGTTCATCCAATTTCCCCAATACTAGAGCTTTTGAAGAACATCCTTTTGACGTTCAGGTACCATGGCGTCTGAGGACAAAGATGATGGTTGTGGTAGGAATAGGCTTCATAACATACTGATCAGATTCATATTTTTCTATTACAGGTAAGTGTGCATCAAGTAATAGAACTTACCAACAATGCTAACCATGGCCATACTGTTCTTTTATTTCCTAGAAATAACATTTTCAAAAGTGACAAAGGACTCTCTGACAAAGGCCCAGCAACAGGAGTGAGAGTGACTCAAGTGGCAAACAGGCTTTCTCGATGTGGTTAGTTGATTGCACCCATTTGATTCGTGACAGAAAAGCAGGGGGAGCCCATGCATTTCCACACCCTGAGGACCCACTGCCAGCCCAGTGGAGCTGCACTCCCGCCAGGACCAGAGCCAGGGCACCATTGGCAGCATGGAGAAAGAGATAGCTTCCTGCTTTCATTGATTGAAAACATGGAGACTACAATGTCCCTCTCTTTTCCCTGCCTCCCTATTAGGAGAAATACAAACTTGACAAAGACATGCACTGTCCACTTAGCAGAAATATCTATCAAAGTTAGACTATGGTAAAAAAAAAAAAAATCTCCTGTGAAGGTGTATCTCATGGGGTCTGGCCAAGTGACAAGACTGAGAACACATCTGATCTGAGGTTATTGCTCAGGACAGCCGTGAGGCTGCAGCTCCATCCAGGAAAATTCTCTACCAACCACTGGGTTCTAGAAACTGTGCACAGAATGCCAAATGTCACTCCTACGAGACTTGGTGTTACCCAACGTGGGTGCCCAGACCCTCCAGTACAGCATGTGATGACAGAGGAACGTGGTCCACAAGGGAGGGAGGACAAGGAGATCCAGAGAACCATAGCCTGCCAGAGGCACTCAGCTGCCTTCCGCAAGAGCGGCTCCCCTGGGGCAGCAGTGACTGTTCCCACCCACCCCTAAGGAGGTGAGATTTCCTCAGAAGCTGGGCTATTTCATCAGGCTTTTCCACAGCCCAGAGAGTCCCCTGACTCCCTCTGACCTGATTCCACATCTGCCTCAGCTATTGCAGTTTCTCGGACACCCTGATAACAGGCGGCCGTGCTGGAAACCTGGAAACGTGTCTACTCAAGCAGGGCAATGGGCTCTCAGCCTCAGGACACCAACATTTAAATGAAGCAGAAACTGTAAATGATTTCTAAAGAGTACATACCTCTTTCATGTCTCACTGTCTTCTCAGATCTCAGCCTCCCTTCACTGCCCCGCCCCCAACCCAACCCCCCCAGCCCACAAGGGTTACTCCCTTGGCAGCTGAGACACACAGAAGGGGCCAGACACCCGCCAGGGCCTGGAGCCTGCTGGCCAAGGGGCCCTACATGCACTCTGGACCACATTTCATGCTGCCTGCCCTGCGTTCCAAACCCTGGTGAGAACTCTGGGGAGATACGCATTTTAAAGCAATACTGTCACAGTCTGGTTTGTAGTCTAGTTTCGGGTTTATGTGAATTATTGTTCCCAGCAGTTTATTAATTCCCAGGAAAGAGATAAAAATTGAGTTCCTGGATGGGCAAAGCAGAGAAGCAGATCCTCAGACACAGCGTCCCCACAATGCAGTGTCCAGGCCCGAAGACAGCAGTTGGCCCTACGTGGCTCCTCTAGCCAGCGACCTCTCCCTGTTGGGTCATCAGGTGCCCCTCAGAGTTTTCTGAAAGCCAGTGGGATTTCTAAAACAAGATGGGATCAAGCCACAGAAAGCAGAGCCCAGCCCACTGACAATGGGAAAAAAAACAACGAAAAAGTCCCTAAGGGGAAAAAAGGGGCCAAGTAGTAAAGTACTATATAATTGAAATGCATTTTGAGAGACTCTTTCCAAACTGGCTAGGGCAGAACACCACACTGGTTACATTAAAAATTATAAAAACATTGTATAAATGAACCACAGTTTCTTGATCCAGTCGTCTACCGATGGGCATTTTTGTTGTTTCCAAGTCTTGGCTATTGTGAAGAACGCCGCAATGAACATAGGGGTGCATATATTTTTTCGAATTACTGTCTTGGGTTTCTCTGGATAAATATCTAAGAGTAGAATTGCTAGGTCATACGGTAGTTCCATTTCCAGTTGTTTGAGATACCTCCATACTGATTTCCATAACAGCTGCACCAATCTCCAATCCCACCAACAGTGCACCAGGGTTCCCTTTTCCCTACAACCTCACCAGCACTTGTTTGCTGATTTATTGATGATAGCCATTCTGACCGGAGTGAGGTGGTATCTCATTGTGGGTTTTACTTGCATTTCCCTAATGATTAGTGAGGTCGAACATTTTTTCATATGCCTGTTGGCCATCTGTATGTCCTCTTTTGAGAAATGTCTCTTCATATCTTCTGCCCATTTTTAAATTTGGTTGTTTGTTTTTTTGGTGTTGAGTTGCATGAGCATTTTATAAATTTTGGATATTAACCCCAAAGGCCAAATCATGAATTTTCTGTAAAATGATAAACAAAAACAACACAAAATAGAAAATCTAATAAAGGCTCTTTCAAAGCAACAGTAAAGAAAAGTTCAATGATAAGAGGTACTTTTTGTTTTAGAAAAAAAGATATATATATGTGTATATATGTGTATAAGTGTATAAAATAGATTGTCTAGCAATAACTTTAAAAGAATCTGGCCTCACCTGTGTCCATATTCACTTGCCCTAATCCTCTTCTTAATTATTTTTTTAAAATACCACATTAAGTAGTAATGGTTTAAATATCTGTTATAAAATGTAACTTTTTTTTAGCATTAATTATAAAATGTTTTGAGCTCTAAAAAAAAAAATAACAAAAACAAAAAACCTTCAAAGAGAGGAAGAAACCCTGGTTGTGATGTTCATCCCTTCCTGCTGTGGCTGTGGCCTCCAACCTCCATTCATTAGGACAGTGGCTCCCCAAGCAGCGAGCGTGGCTCCCTCCCAATGGGGACATTTGCCCCTCCCCATGGAGACATTTTTAGTTGCCATGATTGGGGGATTCTCCTGGCATCTAGTTGGGTAGTGATGAGGGATGCGGCTGAACACCCCACAACACACACAACAGCTGCCCGCAAGACCAAGAATTATCCAGCCCCAAATGTCAAAGTGTTGCTGTTGAGAAACCTTGCCTTTAGAGAATGATTCTCCTGGTCTCCCACAAATTCACTTGCAGCTAAACCAGACAAAATGTCTATGGGGGATTCATAATGAGGGAAGGCACAATAGTGACTGGGCACAGACACCAAGTCCTGGACAGGTAAACACTGACACTGCGAGGACCCGTGATCAGCTCCCGTGATGCGCTTCTCTCGGATCGTGATCACTATCCTCTGAAATCCATTCATCGTCTGACTTTTCACTGTGGTGCTATGAAGTGATAGGCAAAGGAAGTTCAAAGGAACCCAGTCCCCTCACAGTTACAATACAAAATGAGTAGCAATGATGAAGCAGGGATACAAAGGTGAGAAGGACAAAAAAAAACGACACTGAAAAATAAGGCCATACCAATTGTACAAGCAGGTGCTGAGTACATGCTGAGAAATGGTGATGGAGGATCAAGTTATCACAGGTAAGTAAGGTGACACTAAAGGAATGTAAGAGAAGGCCTGGGGAGAGTCCCTCTGCACCTCCATTTACCCATACTTTCACTAAAGTATACACTGAGTATGATGGTGCCAACATGGGCCAGTGAAGCGGCCCAACTAGACTGAGGAGCAAAGGGACAGCGGCTTGTCTGTTCGCCTTCCCCCAATTCCCCAGCGCTGTTCCCATCCCCCAATTCCCCAATACAAATCTTAAATACACACACACCCCGTGTGTTTCCAGGCATGCAAGAATACAGAAGGCACAGTTCCCATGCGCATGCTCCAAACACTTGCAATCAAGTCAGACTGATAACATTCATATGCAAAGAAGCAAAATGCAAACATGTCATTTTGAGAGGTACAGCAAGTACATGTTACAGTGTTCAGAGAAAGGAATGATGCCTGTACACAGTGGAACTTACATTTGACCTGTGCCTTCAAGGGTGGGACTATGGGGCGGGGGGGCGCTGAACTTGTCTGAAAGCCCCAGACGGGGGTTATAGGTGAGGGACTGGCTAGTTGTCAGGCCAACGAGAATCTGTGGAAAGGGAGTTCTGGCTTAAGGCATTTTTCCTGGCTTGATTTTAGTTCCCTCAGCAAAACACTCTGTGCTTCATTTTCTCTCTCCTTCCCTTTTCCAAGCAGTAAAAGCAGATCCACTCCGATTAAGAACCCTGGACTGTGTGAAGGCCTGTGGAGCTTCATGGTGAGGTGATCAACACTGGTGAGGTTCCAGGGAGATGCCAGTGGCTATAACTCGCAGGCTGTCTAGGGTTGTTCTCTTTCACATGCCTCTGGCCTCACCCAGTAACAGCAACTCAGAAAACTAGCCAGGGGGAAAGTCACATGCTTTGAAGATGTACTAATATTTCAACTGCCTCCATCTACCAGGACCAAATTTGTACCAGAGCTGCCAACAAGCAGTCATATGGAATGCCCTCTGAGCTTTATCCTCTACAATGAACTCGCAGAAAGGTCAGCAGCCGGACACAGAAAGAGGAGAAGGGTCCTGAATAAACACAGACAGTTTAATCAACCATGAAGAAATCCAAGAGTCGACTGAAAGTGCTTTGTCAGGAAGAGAAGCGAGGCCCCTGCCCTCAGAGAAAGGCGAGGAAGGTTGGAGGTCACTTCAGCGACAGAGATGGCTGCTGACCACAGAGGCCCTCACAGAGGCACCAAGGGCCTGGTGAAAGTGTCAGTGAGGAGACTCAAAAGCAGAAGGGCAGTGGGGGCAGGGGGAAAGCCAGCATCTGGGCGTTTTCCAAAGGACCTGGCAAACAAACGTTCCCTAGAAAGAAGAAAATTTAGCTCAATAAGAAGGGAAGACACTGTTTTTAAAACTACTATAATTATCTAAGAGTTGGTTACTCCTTCAAACTTCTGTCAAGTCTGTCATTTCTGATTCCAGACTCCTCAGGGTATTTGAAAGACTGGTTTATTCAAATTACATCAATGTCCTTTACTTGCATCTAAAAACTCAAGGTCAAGCTATGTTGATATGCGAAAGAGAATTTAGATGAATGAGGGCTGACGCCCTGTCTCTGGCCCTATAATTACTTTCTTTGTAAGCCTGAATACCCAATCAGATGGATGCCTTCTCAACACTTTTTGTCATATCTATGGCATACCTTTAAACAATGGAATCTGGAAACTCCAGCAGCATCTGTGTCCAAATATATCTAAGCCTGTTTATGTTTTTAATTGAAAATCAAACCATTTTAGATGAATTAAACTACGGTATCATTGAAAATGTATATTTTTAGGTAGCTCTTAAGAGCATTTTGTAAACCACTAAGGTAACTTGACATCCTCCTGTAGCTTTAAAAGATATTTCCAGTTGTGATTACTATTGGAATGAAATCAGGGGTAGCATTCAAAAAAGTCTGCAGCATGAAAAGGTTTGCATAAGAATTCCGATTCCACTAGAAATCCATTTCTTTTAGAATGGTTTTGCCATTCCTCATTGGTTGATGTAATATGGTTGGTTTGTTCTCATTCCAATTAAAGATGCAATTCATTAAAGAGTCTTTAACTTCATTCAGGCAAAGCTTTCTATTAATGTTATCAAGCATTGATGTGTTTCTAATCGGACATTCTCAGCAGGCAGGGGAACTCTACTTCCAAATTCTGATTTTGTATGAAGCAACTCTCATTTCTACACAAAGACTTTCATTTCTGTGGTCTGGCCTGATACGACGCTGATTCCTTTATGCTCCGTCTGGTTTATTTTAAGCCCAGGTCTATGGGACTGATGCTTTGTATAGGAAGGTAATTTGTATAAGAGAGCAGTTATGCTGTTTTTAGTGAATCCTTGAGGATTAGAAAAAAAACTTAAACCAAATGAGGGGTCCCATCACCTGGCGTTCCTTAGGAGGAAATGACTTTTCAAGGGGTGTGGGAATTATAAAGAAAATAATTTTCCCTTGAAATGATGGTGGGTACACAAGAGGACTGCAGAGCAGGATATCAAGAGGAAGTGGTAACTCCAACATGAGGAAATGAGTTGCTATTTTCAAGGCTAGATGAACAGAAGACTGGTGCACATTTTCCCCATTTAACTTTTCGTTTTGAAAAGTGGCGGAACTCAGGTACATCTTGATTGTTCGGTATAATAAAGGAACATAAAGCATGGGTAGAAAAACCACAAATGATGAATAAAATAAGAAAACCAGCAATCACTTTTTTGTCCTGTTTATTAGCATTCACACTGAGCTGTGTAGTTTGGTTACCATGGCCGTGTAGTGTCTGCTGTCACAGGCCACACCATATAACATCACAGAGGCCACGACAGGCAGGAAGAGAGGCCTGGCCTTGTTGTCTGAGTAATAACAAACAGCCCAGTGTGTTGGATATGAGCCTGGGTGTACTTCGGCCTGAGGAGCCCAGCCCAGAGCCGACAGACTCGCCGCCGCCTCATCTCTTCTCCTGCCTCCTCCTGCCCCCTAGTGGACAGCTCCGGAAAAGCGTGGGAGGCCGCCTGGGAGGCAGCTAGGGACTGAAATACCGGCCCCTGCCAGTTGGCCTCCCCCAGCCCTGTTCCCAGGCACTGTCTGTGGGTTTCCTGGAGAATCAGGGCTCTGCCTGGAATGCTCCAGAGTGTACCTAGGATGAGCACCTCCATCTCCTGTGTCATTTTCCTGAGGCCTTCATGTACCTCAGCCTGCCCTGATCCCCAATTTACAGACACTTTCCCTCCTGCAGTCCCCACACAAGACATATCTTTTCTGGAAAGGACAAATTTTTCCTTCTTTGTGTCCTGCAAACTGTACAGAACCAACAAAGTACGCTGCTATTGAACAGGTTTCCATATGGGTGTCTCTTGCCTCCTATATGTCCCTACACCATTCATGTATTCATAGAAGCCTACTAGATGCCAGGCCCTGGAGACACAGAAGAAACTGGGCCAAGGTTCCTGCCTGGAGGAGCTCACAGCCCAGAGAAGGGACAGCTTGTCTATATCAGTTGCCATGTGCTAAGGCCCACGGTGCTAAAACGGCATCAGCCGGGGCTGTGCTGCAGGAGTAAAGGCTGTGGGGGAAGAGGCATTAGCATTTGCTGTGGGTTCTTGACCCCACAGGGTTAGCCCAGCAACTGTGACTCAGGGAAATAAGCATGACAGGCCATCCTGACAGCACACATCTCTAGAATACCCTGGCTGTGTTGGGTGTTTTCGTCCCTGCCCAAGTCACAATGCCCCGGCTGCCCTAGCCTGTGTGGATGCTGCGAAGAGGAGGCAGACATCGCCATGTGCTCACTTCAGTGACGCACTGCACGATTTCCCCACTGTGGCAGCCCTCGGCTCCTGCTGACATGCGGCTCTGCTTTGCTCACTTCAAGCCTCCTTTCATTTTTCTGAAGCCCCCATGTTCCACATTGCTGATTCACAGATATGGAAGACCTAGAAGGAAAAAAAAAGGGGGGAATTATCTCAAATGACGCAGGAGCCCTCCTGGCCTCTGTGTCCTGTACACAGACTTGCACATTAAGAGCTGAGCTTAATAATATTGTCACCTGTGTAGGACATGCTGAACGGAAAACAGATTAATGTTTTTCTAAACTCTGGGTTGTTGGCAAAAATTACTGCAGGGAAGACCCATTCTCAGCCCTGGCCTGACAGCTGAATACCGCATTGGGAGAGGAAGGTTCCTGTAAAGAACCCCAGGAGGTGGCATGTTCCTGGGGTGAGGGCAGCATCCTCCTCATCTCTCTCCCTGACGCGGGCGATGTTTGTGGGATGAATGGTTGCCACCTCAAGTTCTGACAGGCTCCCTGGGCCCTGAAAGAAACAGGTTGGGAAATGAAACCAACTGGCAGGCCCTAGAGCCCTAGACTTAAGATTCCTGAGCAAATAAGGGGAAATGACTTGCCTGCTACAAAATTGCTGAGAGAGATGACAGCCAAAGAAGGGAGGGAATCACCTAAGGGAGAGGCGAGGCAAGTGGATCATCACTCTAGATCCTGGGGGGCAGAGGTACCAGCAGGGGCAGCCACAGCGGTGCGGCCATCGCCTGCCCTGCAGAGAAGAGGGGGGCTGTGGGTGAGCAGGAGAAGGTGCCTAGAAAAAAGGCTGCAGGGCCCTGCTGGGGCGGCAGCAACACAGGGCCCAGGAGGACTCTGCCCTCAACTCGGGCCTTACCCCTTCTGCAAAGGAGAGCTTGGCCTGAGTCCCCAGGGAGGATGGGGTGCAAGGGGTAGGAAGGCAGAGCCAAGGACTTCTGGGAATTGACTCCAAGTCCTTGGTTTTCCCGGGGGCTGTTGTGGCCGGGGGAAGGGGAACTACATATTAGTATAAATGGTGTGCACGCTGCAAATTCTGTAATTAGTCTAAAGAAACTCCAATATCTCTTTTTTTATTATTTTTTTTATTGGGGAATTAGGGGATGGGAACAGCACTGGGGAATTGGGGGAAGGGAACAGACAAGTTGCTGTCTTTTTGTTCTTCAGTCTAGTTGTGGAGGACGTTGCTTCGCTCGCCCAAGTTGGCATCATCATTGCTCTCTTCCCAGGTGAGGCAGATCAGTCACCGGCTTCTGGACGGCCGCTCACTGCGGCTGCTGGCCGCTCACGCTGGCTGCCGGCCACACACGGTAGCCCATGGCAACCCACTGCCACAGGGGCTGCAGCCTACGCCGTCGCCCGCGACTCCGGGCAGCCCAGCTCCAGGTTGAGCTGTTGTTCAGCATCTTAGCTGTAGAGGGCAGTGTCACTGGCCCTCATATGTGGGATCTGAACCGGGCCCCCTGGCGTCCCAAGCCAGCTCTTAATCAACGCGCCACTCGGCCGGCCCTCCAATATCCCATTTTAAGGTAGTATACATTCAAATTATCTTCCTGTGCCCCAGCTTTGGGTTCCATTAAATTCTCATTCTTCCTGCATTTCTGTTTTTCCTCCATGTACCCTCAGTAGCACCCATAACTCATTCATTCACCGAACAAAGATTGATTGAATGTGTCATATTAGGTTCCAAGAATACAAAGTCAGCAAAAACAGACACGGTCTCTGCCCTCATGGAACTTATACAATAGAGAAGGAGATGATCTTGATCAAAAATCCACTCAAATTAACATAACATTGCAATGTGTGGTGTCCTGAGTATATAATAAGGGGTTTGGTTTAATAAGGGATGTCAGGGAAATTTCTGAGGAAATGAGTGAAATGAAATCTGTAGGAACAATAGAATTAACTAGGCCAGGCAGGTCCCATGCTTCATGTGGTGAGATGATGCCAGTATTTCAAGGCCATGGAAGATGCAAGCGTGACCAAAGCTCAGTCAGTGACGGGGGCAGGATGCATGACAAGGCTGGACTCAGGACAGACCATACACAGAGAGCCACTGATGTGTTTAAGTGGACAGGTGATATGATCCAATGTGTATTTCAAAAGGTTGCTCCAGTCTCCCTATAGAAAGGGTCATAAAGTGGGTGTTATGAGACTAGTTAGGAAGCTGTTACAGGTGAGTTCAAGACTAGGAGAAGAGCAACAGAGAGAAAGTGGAGAGATGTTATTTAGGAGGTACAGTTACCAGGACGTAGTGATGGAGGAGACAGGCTTGTAATGCATTCCCCTGCAATGAATGCCTCTCTTCGTTGGCTAGATTACCATCTCAGATAGTAATACAACTTTCCCCTCTCAGGTTGTCTCTAAGGATGCCTTCGTGGTTTCTTTCTAGCTTTCTCTAAAAATGAAGGGAAGGAATGTCCGTGACGCCTGGAACATATCAACTCAAAGGTCATGGGTTGAAATGATAACAACTCAGATTACAGGACTGTCAACTGCCAAGCTCCCATGACCTTAACTGAAGGGCGGAGGGGTGGGGACCAGAGCTTCACAACACTGTGGGTTGCTATAGTATCTGATCTGCTGACTGAGCGCTCAAAATCTGTGCATTGTCCAATTAATCAAAGTATTCTCCTACCACATGCTTACAGGATACCGCAGAAAGATTCCTGCATCATCTGGGAGAGGAACTAGCCTTCTCCTGCCTAAGACTCTTGCTTCTGCAAAACAGTCATTGATCCATTCCAGGAATGGTGTATCATCACTGCACTGTGCTAGGCACCAGGGGTTGGAAGATGAAGGAACGTCCCCTGCCCTGCCTCACAGGGTCTGCCAGTCGGGACAGCACAAAGTGATGTGCTACAGCACGGGCAGAGGCAACGTGTTGTGGGGACCCCAAGGCGGGGGGACAGGCGCTCTGCCCGGGTGAGTTAGAAAGGTTTTCCAGAGGGCACATCTGAGCAGGTGTCAAGGGGTGAGCAGGAATTTATTGGAGGAGAGACGAGTTGTTTCAGGCCGAAGGAACAGGAGATACAAAGATACGTAGGAGTGAAGTGCGGTCACAAAGTGCCCCAGGGGTAATGGTGGGGGCTGTAGCGGGATGTGAAACTGGAAACAGAGCTCTGGTGGGGTCACTGGAGGTTCTTAACTACCTGCTTTAGGGAATGTTAGTAGTAGTAGTTATCTTGCAGTATAACAAATTTCCCTAGAATGTAGGTGTTTAAAACAACAAACATGTATTATCTCACAGTTTCTGTGGTTCAGAAATCTGGGCATACATAGCTTAGCGGTCCTCCAGCTCAAGGTCTCACAGGCAGCAATCAAGGTGTCAGCCAGAGCTGCCGTCCTCTCAAGGTCTGACTGAGGGGGATCACTTTCCATGCTCACTCACATGGCTGTTGGAGGGTCTCAGATTCTCCCCTGCTCCTGGCTGGAGACATCAGTTCCTTGCCACATGGGGCTCTCCATAGGACAGCTCACAACATGGCAATTGGCGCAAAGACAGAGAGAATGAGAGAGACAGAGAGAAGAAAGAGGGAGAGGGGAATATGAGGGAGAGGGAAGAGCATAGTTTTTCCTAATCTCGGAAGTGACGCCCATCGCTTTTGTTGTATTTCATGTGTTACAGACTCACTAGGTCCAGCCCACATGTTCCGGGGGCGGTTTAGGCAGGGCACGCATAGTAGCAGGTGTTGATCATTGGGGCCATTGTAGAGGTGGCCTACCACATACAAGTATACCAGAGCTATTTAAGGCATGATCCTGGCATTATCCCATTCTGCATAAATTATAGAGAGAGACATGTAATTTCACCCCGTATTAGTTTGTTTTTTTGCTGATGGGTACACTCCAGTCCCTAGGAGCCCTGAAGAACAGTGTGCTTCATTTCACATCTCTCCCTAAGGATTTTATACAACCCACTTGGCACTTATGCTGTTATTATTAGATGGATTCAGCCAAAAGCCGCCTGTGTGGGTATAGATAGGTAGGACGGTGGGGAGGTAGAGAAAGGAAGTGATCAAGACCCCAAATTAAATAAAGAAAAAGGTCACACGCCAACTAAAAACTAGAAATGAATCTGAGTGGAACTAAGTATCACAGTTGACAGCTCATACACTGGATGCCAACTTGCCACAGCTTGGCAGTGCCCTTGGTTTTCCCACATGCAACTGAAAATAGCTAGCATTCATCCTGAGGGAGTTCTACTAAAATAAGTAACTACAGGGAGCTATACCTCTCTGCTCATTCAAGCTGGAAGCAATCTGCAATTATTTTGCCAAACTTAGATACAAATTAAGTTGCCACTTCCGAAACCCTTTCTCCTGTACTATATTACAAAAAGCAAAGTGATTTTTGAACTCCTATTGTTTAGATTTTTGTTTCTTAAAAATAAATGCGATAGCTGATAGAAGATTCACAAAGCAGGTTATTGACACCAATATCTTGTGAGATGTCATGTCTTCAGGAACCTGTTTTTCTGATTCTCAGACTTGGGTTAGTTGCTATGGATGTGGAATGACAGCCCAGTAAAGGTGACCAGGGGTGGGGGCAGAGCGATTCGCCCATATTTGAAGTATACCATGCGGCACCCTCATGTATTCTGTCGTAGGTAGAGGAGAGGGACCTAGCATAGAATTGTCCCCTGGGGCGTATATGGGTGGCTCTGCTTCCACTGTTTTTGGTGGTCTGAAAGCTCTCAGAGTCTGCATCCATAAACATAGAAGTTCTGATTTTTAAAAGCAAAACAGAATAAACAAACATACATGAAAACAAAACAAAAAATGATAATGTGGGGATCTCCCCTCAAATTTGGGTAAGAAGGAACTGGCATTCAGATAATGAGGGTGTTTGGATTTTTTCTGCTATGAAAGAGCTCCTGAATTGTATTATCTCCTTAATAAAACACTGTCATCTTTAATCTGCCTTTGGAAGAAGTGAATGAATATCTAATAGCCCAGCTGTGCTGGAACCTAGGAGGCTGTAGTGACTTCTGGGGTAGGATGCTTTGAATTCCAACTTCCCTTTATTTTCTTCTCATTGTTGGATATATTAGTTATGGAAAAAGGACATTTAACACACACACACACACACACACACACACACACACACACCACATATCCTTATTCTGATCTGGTAAATCTTAGAAGTGACAAATTAAAGAGTTTTCCAGGTAACCTTTCCTCCTCAGTGAAGGTCATCTTTTGTTTTTGTTTTTTGTCTCCATAATTCTCAAAAGAAAAACTGCTAAAATGTCATCTCAGCAAACCATTAAGATGGTGAATCTCTACAACTTCACTTTAATTTTGAGGGTTATTTCATGCCTTATTTAATTTTAAAAATTGTTTTCAGTTTCTCCTTTTCCATACTTCCTAGGGCTTGGGAAGAAAATGAAATGAAGTGAAATGAAATCAAAATAAATTGAGTCATCTGAAGTGAACTGATGTCAGCAATGATTCCCCAAGCCGCTCTCTCCCACATCACAGCTCCTGGGAGTGCTGAGTTCAGCACCGCATTTATTCTGACAGAGGAAAGCAGATAGTCAGAGGTTCTGGCTGGCCCAGATCAGCTGAAAACTCAAAGCAACCACCCTTTCTGGACAACTTTCTGTCTTCCCAGCACTTACACGGACTGAAAAAAATCCCTGTTTGAAAAGTCAGGACTTTTAACAGAAGTACGTCATACACGTAACAGTGACAACCTGAATGGCATCTTGGTAGAAGGGCTCCCCTTCCCCTGTCTCCTCCAGCCCACTAATCCAAATTTCCTAGAGGACATTTCACATTCTTGGAGGAGGGAACAGAAAACTCAGATCCATAACCTCCCATTTGGACATTCAAACGATGGCAAACAAGGGGAGGAAGGATTGAGGAAATCAACAGGCTGATATCTGATTTATTTTCATCACTGAGGGAACTTTTTGATT
>NW_017731366.1:3876797-3967233 GCF_001890085.2 Hipposideros armiger | reverse complement strand
GGAAGAGGAATAAGATCATGGGATGAGTAGGGGAAAGGTGCACGTGTCCTCTCGCGTCACCCTCTCCACAACACACTTGCGCGCGCGCACACACACACGCACGCAGTCCGTGTTTCACCCAGTGTAAAAATAGCTCCCCAGGTTTTATTCATCCTTAAACAGCAATGAAGGGTGGGCCTCCCTGCAGAGCTCGCAGCCTTTCGGCAGCTTACACTATCAGGTGACGCCTCACAGCTCCCATTCCCTTCCACTAGTGAGATGAATGTCCGCAGTGACCTTAGTTGTTTTTACTTTAATCAGCAGTATCGTGCTGAGAGGACAATCCTCCCCGGCTTTCCGAGACAGGCGCAGGGCCCAGGGCCCTCCCCTCCTCCACGCCGCAGACCGCAGCGCCAGGAGCACGGTTCAGCTGTGCTGTGAAAGACCTGCCTCTCGGTGCGGCCCAGCACGTCCGACACACGAAGGCGCGGAGGCTGGAACACGCTGTCCAGGGGCCTTGAGAGAGGGTCTGGCCTTTCCTACAGAGGCCCGGGTACCTCCCCCGTGGGCCCCAACTCGTTCCTGGCAGGATCACCCCAACCCGACTAGGGGCACAGATTTCCCCAGCGCAGGGAGAAGGAGTCGCTTCTGCATCCAGCACAGGCACTCAGACCGCCAGGGCACGCGCATGCGCGGAGCAGGGCCGCGTCCGCTCTGGCTGCGGCGCTGGGGCGCCTGACGACCTCACATGTGTCAGCTGTGAAGCCCCCGGGGGTCGGGGGAGCCCTAGCGGAGACCCAATCTGCCTTAGTTTGGCTCTCTGTTTCAGGTCCTAGCAGCAGGTTGGGGACATTGCACCATTGTGAGAGCCACAGAATGCTAAAGGCACAGGCTCCTTAGAGAACACCTACTTTATGCCCCTATTTTACAGATGAGGAAATTGAGGTCCCAGGAAGCAATGGGAAATGACCAATACTGCATTTCTGGATTCTGGCAGCTGGGATCAGAACCAACTCTTACTGACATGGTTTAGGCACTCCTTCAGTGAGCATTTATCAAGCTCCTGAATACCATGTACTAAATGTATGTATGGCACGAAAGATAACGAATACATCGGAAGCAATGCAATCATGGCCGCTCCAGATTTGGGCACAGAATGAGATGCACCTGGAATTGAGTTGATGATTTGCAGGACTATACTACTAGCTGGATGGCTTTAGTGAAGGGCCTCTCCAAGCCCTAGTTTCCTGGTCTGCAAAACGGAGATAAAAATAGGGCCTACCTGCTAGGGTCGCGGGGCTTAAACAAGGTAAGGTGCGTCTTGCTTAGCACAATGCCAGCACATGGCAGCCACTCCAATATTTGTGCAACGCCTTGAGAAGTAAAAAGTGCTAGGGGCATAGGCCTTCATGAGACAATCATGGTACACATTACCAGGCAGCATTCATGAGGAAGAAGAGGGAAGGTACTTTCCCATGTGCTGCGCTCAGGGAGACTCAGGCAGGGTTGCATGACCTGGCAAGACAGGGAAAGGAGGAAATGGCCTCTGTTTATCTTTCCTCCAGCTGTTCCTGCCCTTCCCCCAAACTCACCCCCCCCCCCCCAATTCTCACTGTGACTCATGGTGGCTGCAAAGATCCATGGAGACTTCTCATCAGGGTGAAATGTGTGAAATGTGTTCTGCAAGGTGGTGTAATTTATGTTTGGAGTCCTACTTTATCACAGGGGCCTCTCTCTCCTCTCTTCCCAGGCAGGACAGGCAGAAAGAAGGAGCAATGGGGTTAGGCACGTAAGAAGGACTGGTGGTTAAGAGCCTCAGGTGCCAGGTTGGAGTCATGTGGAATCATAGATCATCACAGTTGAAGATCATCTAGGACAATGACGATTCCTCATGTTAATAAAGAAGCAATGAAAAACTGAAAGGTAAAAAAGGTCATCAAGTTTTAGACTCAAGTTAGAGCCCTGGTTTTCTGTGTCCCCGTAGTTCATTCATCCATTCACACAGACAGCTATGGGTGATACATTAGGTACTGCCAGGTACAAGGTTCTGTCTCAGCCAACAGGGAGTGGGGAAAGGAATATGGAAATCCAAGAGGACCCCCCTGTTCTTTGTGCAGCATGGATGGTGACACCATTTACTGTGAAAGCAAGTAGAGAAATACAAACTGGTCTTACAGGAAGGTGGTGTGTTTGAATGTATACTTTTATGTGCCTGTGGAACACCCAGTAAAGACCTCCAGGGGGCAATTAGGAACATGGGTGCCAAGTGCGGGAGAGAGGCCTGGAGGTGCCTATTGGGGAAGGGTCAGCATAGAGGTGGTCACTGAAGCTGGGGCAGGTCTGAAATGACCCAGAAACAGCCAGCAGAATGAGAAGATCAAGGGATGGATGAGAACTGAACCCCGACAGGTACCAGCTTCTAAGGATCAAATAGGGCTCCTGAGGATGGGGCAGGGAAGTGGGAAGAAAACCAGAAAAAAAAAAAAAAGTGGCATGAAGCAGCCCAGACGAAGAGATTCTCTCGGGTGAGGAAGTGGTTGAGAGTGAGAAATGCTACAGACATGTCCAGCACGCAGGCACTGGAAATGTGCCCACTGAATTTGACAATGAGGAAGTCATTGATGATTCCTGTGACCCCAGTTTCGGCAGGGACATGAAAGCAGAAACCAAATCAGGGAAGAGAAGCAGGAAGAGTAGTGAGTATAGCCACTGCTTCAGAAGTGTTGGTTGGATAGGGAAGGGAAAGTTACAGCTGGGAGGCTGGGTGAGTTTTGTTGTCAGTCTTTTTTATTATGGGAAACTGAAACATACTTACAGGGTAAGGAGAAGCAGGAAGGGTTAACAGGGAGACATAAGATGGGATCTCAGTACAGCCTCCACAGGAGTGAATGGGAAGAGAGGGCATTCCAACCCCAGATAACCTAAAGGAAGGATTCCTCTTGCTTCGTTCTTTTCCTTCTACCATGTGAGAGGAGGCAATGCCCTTGGAAGGTTTAGAAACGGACGTGGGGAGCTCTTCAAAACAAGCTTTGCCTGTGTCAGGATCTAGCCATGGCAGCAGCCTGACCATCAAATGCATTTAATCAGCCCCATTTGCATGTGGAGCTATGACCAATGCCACACAAATACTGTGAAATAGATGCTGTCATTACCATGTCAGTCAGGACTCCATGTGGCAAGTGCCTGAAACTCAGCTCTAGCCAGCTAAACCAAAAATGGAATCCATTTGTTTGCTAACCTGGGTAGACTGCCTTTAGGCATGGTTAGATTTCAGATGCTTAAAAAATGTCAGGAACAGTATGGATAATGTTTTGAAATATTCAGTGTGCTTTTCTTTTTTTTTTTTTGCCTTTCAGAGCGTATGAATATAGTCTACTCAAGGCATTCATCTGCCTAGGGTTAGGGGGTGTGGGACTAGGAGGGGATGAAGATTCTTTCCAGACGGTATGCAAAGGGAAAGAAAATGTAACACTCAGCTTCTGATGTTCAAAAGGAGAGTTTGTAGCAAGACAATAGCCATATAATTCAAACTCTTACCTTGAGAAAAAATCCTCTACATTCCATTACTTTTCCCTCTAGAACAGGGGTCGGCAAACTGCGGCTCACGAGCCACATGTGGCTCTTTGGGTACATCTCAAAAGTTTGCCGACCCCTGGAAAAGCCAATCCTGTCCCTCACAACAATTTAAAAATTATTCGAGAGCCATAAATATATTTTTATATAATCACCATTATGTGAATAATAGCCTTTAAAAATTTTATAAATGAAACTATGATAGTTTTAATTTCATTTTCAATTTTACTTCAGAGCCACATGTACATACCCAAAGAGCTGCATGTAGCTCATGAGCTGCAGTTTGCTGACCGCTGGCGGCTCTTCTGACTCCAAAGTTTGCCGACCCCTGGTCTAGAAGATGAAGGCCTGGGTTTGGTAGACTAAGCCTTGGGGTTTATGTATGGAAGGACTAAACATGGAGGAAGTGGGGTGGGGGGAGGGCTTATGGGAGGCCAGAAGCAACAGAACAAGACAAAACGCTTAGAAGGAGCAATTGTGCTTGAAAAAGAATGATCAACCCCACAGGCACAGGAGGACCTTATCCCTATCCATCCCTCCAGAATGATGGAGGGGAAGCCGGGGTAGCCTAGTTCTGGCGAGACAGAAGGAGACCCATTATAGACTTTCCAAGCAGTGCTAGGTCCCCATATAGCCTATACCCTACCCAGTAGTAGCAGCAAGTCTGTGGCCAGTGTGCCAGAGGTAATCACTGTAGTGAGGGGACTCAGTGGCACAGGCTGTTGAGTGGATCCCTGAGACGAGGATGATAGGAAGTCACAGCCAGAAGTCAGAGAGTCTATAGCACCCAGAAGAGTAGAGAAGAGGCTAAGCCAGCCAGGCATCACCTCTGGGAGCACTGCCTCGGACTGGAGGATGGACCGTGAGCTTGCCATCACAGATTTCCACATCAGATGCTGGCAGTACACCTAGGACAGGCTAAAAGCAGCCATTACCCTGAGATGGGCAGACATCAGGCAGCTACACTCAAGGATCAGTACAAGGCCAGGAGTTCCCTTTCTTGCAATACAATGAGGACAGCCAACAGGGATAATGATCAAAACATTTAAAATCCTTACAGGCTCAGGTACTGACCAGTCTGAATGGAGGTGCCCTGTTGTGTCCAGCATTAACCTTTTCATTAACAGATTATGGTGAGCTTGGGTAGAAGTCCCACGAGAGGGACAATGGGAGGTACTCAGAGAACTCAGGGCAGCACGTATTTACCAACTGTTCCAGGCATAACCAGTACTTGATCAACCAGGTCGTCCATAACGGAGTGTGCAAGTGAATATCAGCCATGCATCCAGACACCATCATCTTTAGGGCGGAGCAAGAGAAGAGGGAGGTCAACTGAGAAACTGAGCATGTTCTCAATGGGGATATTGAAATTATTGAGTTGGGTCAAGATTTAAATCAGTTTCTCCTCCTACTAACCAATGGAGAGCCAGATTGATTATGGACAAACCAGAGAAGTTACATTTTATCGATACATAAAATATTACAATGTGAGTTGAATTTACCACCCATCTGTTTCCCTTTTGTTGGCTTCACTCTCAGACAGCTGTTAGCAATCCTGAAGGTCAAAGCATGCCTTTCACAGTAGCAACAGCAAAAACCCCAGGTCAGGTTCTTATTGGCCCAGCTTTACTCATATACCCATCTCTGAACCAATCCTTGATAGGCTAAGCCTGGGTCACATGATTATTTCTAATTTCACAAACTGAGAGTGAAGAGGTGTATGCCTTCCCAAAGGAAAATAGGGCTGCTGTTAGTAGAAAATGGGGTACCAATTGTTGGTCAGGCAAGCACAACAGAGGCACATCACTGTTGCCTTTTGGAGTTTAACTTTCTAAATTCTCAGGGATGAGTGCAGTGTCTCCATAGCATAAAGTAACTTGGCACCTGAGCCCTTATCCATAAGTTGATCAGTATAGATAACTAACATTAAAAATCATAGGGCCGGCCAAGTGGCGTGTTGTCTAAGAGCTGGCTTGGGACGCCAGAGGGCCCGGGTTCAGATCCCACATGTGAGGGCCAGTGACACTGTGCCCTCTACAGCTAAGATGGTGAACAACAGCTCAACCTGGAGCTGGGCTACCGTGAGTCGCCAGCGACTGCACAGGCTGCAGCCCTTGCTGCAGTGGGTTGCCATAAGCTACCGTGCATAGCCAGCAGCCAGCGTGAGCAGCCAGCAGCTGCCGTGAGTGGCCGTCCAGAAGCCGGCGACTGATCTGCCTTGCCCAGGCAGATCAACTTGGGCTAGTGAAGCAACGTCCTCCACAACTAGACTGAAGAACAAAAGGACAGCAACTTGTCTGTTCCCCTTCCCCCAATTCCCCAGTGCTGTTCCCATCCCCCAATTCCCCAATAAAATCTTAAAAAAAAAAATCATAAATGAGGGCTGGCTGAGTGGCGCGTTGGTTAAGAGTTGGCTTGGGACACCAGCTCTGAGCAGCAGGACGTTGGTTCTGATCCCACATGCGGGCCAGTGATGCTGCGCCCTCTACAGCTAAGATGGTGAACAACAGCTCGACCTGGAGCTGGGTTGCCATGAGTCGCCGTTCACGGTGTAGGCTGCAGTGGGGCTGGCCGGCAGCAGGTGTGAGCTTTCATAAGCTGCCATGAGCCACCTGAGCGGCCGTCCAATGGTCAGTGAGCGACTGCCTCATCCGGGAAGAGTACAATAACACCAACATGGACCAGTGAAGCGACGTCCTCCACAATTAGACTGAAGAACAAAAAAAATCATAAATGAAAGCAGATTTTTTTCTCCTCTTAAATTTTCTTATCACACTGATTAATTTTTAATATTTGATTTGAGAAATAAAATCAACTAAATGTCCAGCCTGGTTTAAAGCCTAGTGCAATCTGTAAATATTTCTGTTTAGAAAATGCTCAGTCTCTCCTCTTGTGGATGTGAAGACTTTTTTCTTGTGGATGTTTTACTTTTTCTCTCTATGTTATTTCCTCTTCTTAAAGTAAATCACCCTCTCCTCAATCCAAGAGAAACTGGATAATCAGTTTTTGCCTGTGGAAAAAAAAAAAGCTTTTTGTAATAAATAAAAAGTTTATTTATTCCAGGAGAGAGTAAAAGCAGCATCAGCTTTTCTTCACAGACTTTTATTTTCAATATCATAGGATATTCCACATAATTATAAAAAAAAAGAAAGAAATCAGCCCTAAGTATACAGAGATAATCAAGGTCTAGGGAAAGGAAACATGATCATTAATTTTACTCTCAAAGTTATGCTGTGTCTTTTTGGAAATAGTATTATTCCATAAGGGATATCTTAAAATTTACAATATATAAAACTTAAATGTCAGAGTTGAAAAACTCTTTGGGAAAAAAAAAGTCATTTATCACAATATAAAGAGAAATCAACTCATCATGTCCTTTGAGTCACACAATTAACTCAGAAAGGGCTGGTTTTCTCTGTATGTGGAATCCAGGCATTCATTCATCAAATATTTATCACACCCTTTGTAGCTTTTCCATGCAGTGCTGGGCACCTGGGCTGTGGAGATGAGTAAGAGAGGCTCATGTCTGGGAAGGAAGGAGACAGGCCATGTAGCACAGAGGTCCCCTGAGATGTGCAGGCATGCTGAGGGCTTGCAGTTGGGAACAGTCCATTTTGCAGCGGGGTGGATGGTTCAAAGGCGAGCCAGAATGATAAGCTGCCTGAAGGCTTGGCATGTGTCACAGTGCCCAGAGCTGTGCTGGGGAAGTACTTGTAGACATTTTATTGCCCTGGCTAAGATGGAGGAGGTTTGGAAATCCTCTTTGGCAGCCCCGAGGCAGCTGGGCTCTGTGACAGTTGAGAAACGAGAACGCCTGGTTTTCCCAACATCTCAGTATGTGTGATCTGGCACTGCCTGCCAAGGCCGTGGGCATTCCAGTCATTCATTGAACAGATAGTTATTGAGCACCAACCATGAGCCAGACACTGTTCAGGCAAAGCAGACTAAACTCTCAGGGAGTGGATCAGTCTATCAAAATGGTAGTAAGTGCTATGGAGAAAAAGAAAGCAAAAATGCAAGGACAGGGAATGTGGAGTGGGAGTTATATGGTATAAAATAGGGTCTTTAAGAAATCCAGCCTGAAGTCTCAGTTCTCCCAGTTACCAGAGCACCCGAGAACCCCAGCTGGTTATGCGTTAGGAGCCTGCCTGCCAAAGAAAGTGGCGAGGCAACCAACCGCAGAATTCCTAGGAAGTAGCCAGCTCAGACCAAAACAGGCTGGTGTACCTGCCCCCTCCCCAGAGAGTTTTCTCATCTGCTGAAGGGAGCTGGTACAATCAGAGTCTGGGAGCTCAATCCTGGAGAGGAAATGGGGTGATTTATTCTGGAGGTGAGGGGAAGGTTTGTGTAGATGTAGGCAGGTCCCCTAGCAGCATTTGGGCGAGAAGGGCATCTAGCTCCCCAAGGAGAGCTTGGCAAGGCCAAGATAGAAGGTCAAGGCCCTGGCCAGAGGCCTGGGGCCAGGACAGGGTTCAGGCCGCCTCTGGAAATTGGAGTGTCAATCAGGAAGGGGGTAGATGCCAGGTCATTGGAATAGGTTAGGAGGGACAGCTGTGTTTGTGGGGGGCAGGGACACAGACCCCACTCCACTGGGTGCCATGCTACAGGTGGGGGCAGAATAAAAACTCTGGGTCAGGACCTTTAGGCTGGAGCAGAGGGTTGGTGTAAGGTGGCCAGGTTGCAGGGGTTTGGGGAACCAAATGTAGGAATTTATGTTTTTCTCAGATCTCCTAACACTGTCTAAGGTGGCTCTTGACTTTTTGCCATAGCTGAGACTCGCTTATTGTGTCATCTGTATAAGCACCATGGTGCTTTTAACCGTGAGCCATAACACTGAAATGAATTGTAGGTCTACTGGGGGGAGGGGGGCAGCTAGGGATTGTAAGCAAGGTGAAATGACAAGGAATCCCCAATTTTTTATGACTAAAGCATAATCCCCAACAGAAACAAAGCAGAAAATGAGGTCAGCCCCTGGGGATAAAAGTATATATATATGGTAAACAGTGACCGGCACAGTGTGCTCTCCTGTATGGACATCAGGGTCAGAACAACATGTCACGTTGCCACTTTGACCATGGGATTTGGATCAGAAAGAGCCTGGAATTTGGACTTCGCTCTGGATTTGGCTCTGATCTCTGCCACCTGTTGGCTTCGTGACCTTGGATACGTTTCTTGACCCTCCGAGCCTTCATTTTTTCATCTGTGTAGTGGGAGGGTGCAGACAGGATCCTGCTCCAGAATTCAGCCATGTCTGGTGAGCGAGTGGGAGAACCCCCCCGGGGGCCGGGAAGCCTGCCTCTCTAAGCCGAGCAGAGAGCCAAGCACAGTGAGCTCACCAAATGGCAAAGTGTCTCTGCCGGAGAAAGGAGCTGTTTTGAGCACACTGTGCTAACAGTGGCTAATCTCTCCTTGGCCCTCCTCCATGTTGGATCCATTCCTGAGCAGAGCTCTCACTCAAAGTTAACAGGGTTATTTGCTAAATACTCTGAAAGACACGTTAGTAGAGGGTCACTGTGATGGGATCCCTGTAAACGAATATGACAGGAGAGAAAGGCACCTTCTCCACAGGCAGCTTTGCCAGAGCCAGAGAGCAGAGCAGGGAGCGGGGCAGTGCTTGGGGCTGGGCAGTGATTTGGGTGAATATATGTAAGACAATCTATCCCGGGGGCCCCCAAAAAGTGCAGGGGAGGAGGAGCCGTTTTGCTGGGATTAATTTCTACATGAAAGATGGTGGTACCAAACTACCATTTGGATTATCTGTCTAGACATGGCTTCATTTGCCCCACACAACTGAGGGAACCTTGCACGCTTCCTGTGTGCTGGTAAGGTATACATGCTAAGAGGGATGTGAATGACTTTTTCCCCCTCAGGACTTCAGCGTTTACAAAATACTTTAATATGCATTTTAGTCACCTTGGTCTTCACAACTAACAAACTATGAAGGGTCCCTATTTACAGACGGGAAGATTGGGTTTCAAAGTAGTTAAGTAATTTCTCCATCCTATGCCAACCAATAAGGGTACAGCTGGACTCAAACCTGTTCTCTTTCTTTTGGGGGGAAACTGAAACCACGCAGATGAAACAACAAGGGGGAAGTCCAGCAAATACTAAAGCCTGAGGTTCTGACTAGAAGAGGCCAGACCTTTGTGGTTGAACATCTGGCAGACATTATTAGATGGATCTAAGCAGAGGGTGGGGAGGCTGGGGACAGGGTATAGGAAAGGAGGACGGGCCCCCCGGGGGGGCCTTGCCTGTTCCCTGGAGCTGCCCAGGCTTGTCACATTTCCCAGAGACTATTCACAGACGTTTCAAAAGGAAACTGCAACTCAGTCACCCCACGACTCCGAAAGTCACAGCAGAGGCTTTGCGCCTTGGCTGTCTGTGTCATCAAAATCACCTCTCATGACTTAGGCGACCGCTGGTCTCAGGGCCTGTATCCCTTCATTTCTAATTCTCCTTAGAGACTGTCTTATTTATGACATTCTAAAAGTATGCAAAGCCTCACACTGAACTGTGCCAATATTACAACGTTAGTTAGCCGGAAATGATGATGCTCATTTCAAATTGCAGGGGGGAAAAAAACCAACCACTCTCTCAGAAGACACAGGAAAAGAAATGAGCTTCTATGGGCCAGAGTCTGTTGCGGCACCTTTCACATTCATGATCTCTTTTAACATACACCACAATGTAATATGGAAGATGATATCAGCTCCACTTTGGCAGCTGAGGAAACAGACGTTCAGGGAGGTAAAGTAACTTGGACACAGTCACACAGCTAATAAGTGGCTAACCTAGGATTTCAATCCAGGTCTGACTTCAGAGTATTTTTCAATATTCCACAATTTATAGCCTATGGAATTCAGGTGGAATTCAGAGAGGACCATTAAAACACAGTCTAATTGACAGTAAAATTCTTGATCCTAGTTTTTATTAATTCCAGTTTACAAGCCATGCAGTTTCCAAATTACTAGCTTCAGAGTTCTTAAATCATCTCAGTACTCAGGAGTCATGATTCCAACAATGAGAACTGGACATCGACTGAGATGTCACCAGCAGACATGGCGTGGAGCTGAGTGGTTCTCCGTAAGAACTTTCTCGTCTTTGATGGTGCCCGATCAAAAAGGGGGCCCACCGTCACCGGGTAGAGGATAAGGAAGAGATTCTCAAACTCTGTTTAATACAAGCACCAAAGTTTGACACATCCTAACTGCTTTACTTTCTTTGGCAACTCCAATTTTGACAAGAGAGCAAGAAAAACGTCTTCCCCCTGACAGGAACAATGTGTGACATGAAAGACCTCAGGTGCTGTGCTGGGTTTTGACAGTTCTTCAGAAGAAAGCACCTCTTGCCTGTTCCATTCCATCCCAGTCCAGGTGAGTCACTGCATTTTCAGCCAAGAAAGTATTTTAAGACACGAGAAATCTAAGCCAAAACAGACAGAGAAAGGTGAAGGATGGAGTATCGCTATTAGCTTTGATGGTGTCTTGTTGTCATGGTGCTGGAAAAGTCGTTTTCAGTTAGAGCCTCACTTGCCTGTGTTTTGCAGGGATTTTTTGACATGGGAGGCTGGTGACCACCCTGGGGCAAGCGTGGCACATGGGTGTGTGTGTGTGCAGTCACGTACACCCGCAGCAGACACCCACTCTGGAGGGCTCACATTGGTATTTGGGTTGTGGTTAAGACTGTAACTTATGTGGATGGCAAATCTGTTCCCTCTAGATCAGCTTGCGGGGGAGCCATCGTGACCCTGCCAGCCACCTCCTCCCGTGACATCACCGGAAGCATTGGAGCAGAGTCAGGGGCTGCCTGAACCACCTCAACCTCTGCTCCCTGCTTCAGCATTTGAAAATGCCACCACCGCCATTCCCTTAAACATGATTACAAGGCTCAGGTCTCACGCCATTCTCAGAGGCGGGGGAGCTTCGAGGTCTGCCAGGAGCTGGGGAGGGAGGCCCAGGGGAAAGACTGGAGCCCATTGTTCCAGGCTGCATTCCACAGCCTGGCATGGCCTGGCAGGATGGCCTCCCCTGCTGGCATCTGTACTGCAAAACTCTGCGTATATGCACGGAAGAGAGACGCTCCTCAGTACCAGGAGGCTAGCTCTGAGCAGGAGGGTAGGTTCTATCATCACCCTCCAGAGGAAACCGCCCTGCAGGAGCCATGGGGTGAACTGTGCTCCCCGCTCAGACTCCCCACGGGGCCACCTCCCTCTCCCCTGCTCCTCTTTCACTTGTCCTTACCTGGATGCCTGCGGTGGCTGTGGGGAGTGAGTTGAGGGTGGAGGGGGACTACTGTCCCGTCTGCCTTTTTCTGAATCACCTTAATTAAATTCAACCTTCAAGTAAATGTAAAAAACAAGCAAGTTCCGTACCTGGGCCCTGTAGTCCCCTCCCCTAGATTCTGACTCAGGGGCTTGGGCAGGCTTATTTTTATTGAAGTCCCAAGAGAATCCATTGCAGGCAATCCTGGACCACACTTTGGAAAACACTGGGGCAGAAATAAGCCACCAAATGGATGGGATACACCTGGTATGAGTGGTAACTCATCTAGTTTTAACATAGTGTTAGGGGCAAAATTATGTTCCAACCCCTAAATTCATATGTTGAAATCCTAACCACCAGCATCTCAGAATGTGATGGTATTTGGAGACAGGGCCTTTATAGATGTAATTAAGTTAAAATGAGGCATTAAAGGTGGGCCCTAATCCTATATGACTGGGGTCCTTATAAGAAGAGCAGATTAGGACACAGACCTGCACAGAAGGAAGACCCTGTGAGGACGCAGTGAGAAGACGGCCCGTCTGCAAGCCAAGGAGAGAGGCCACAGAAAGAAAACTGCCAGCACCTTGATCTGGGACTTCCAGCCCCAGAAGCATGAGAAAATAAATTTTGGTGTTTAAGCTACCCACTCTGCAGTACATTATTATCACAGCCCTAGCATATTAATAAAAATAGGAACCTGATTTCACTCGACAGTCATCTCAGAAGGTAGAGCCTGCTTCAATGTATTGTATAAACAAGGTTGGTTTATGGAGCAAAGGACATGAACCCCAGCCCTGGAAGCACAGGGGTGGCTCGGCCTACTCAGCGAGTACAGCTTCCCGTGTCAGACATTCCTGCACGCAAAGACCAGAACCTTCTGTCCCGGCTTATCACCTTGATGACTTTAGACAATGATTATTGTTATTATTTTATTTAGTAAATATATACATGGTGCTTACTATGCACCCGGTAGTATTTTGAGCTCTGTACAAATACTACCTCATTTTATCCTCATTACAGCCCTGTGATATGTACATGTACACTGCAGGTCCACAATCCCTTCTTAGGTCCAGCAGTGTTGGGCGTGTCAGCATTTGGGGATTTGGGAAAGGCAATACAGTGTATGCACTGTAAACTCATGACATCCTGCAGTATCTGCGACAGTGGTCTGTAATCAAACATACTAATATTTTTGTAGTGATATGTATATGTTGCATAAATAAAGACTATAAGTAACCTTTTGTCAACTAAAGACAAGTTTTTGTAACAAATGAATTTATTTCAGGTCAGGCTGTGCTGCCAAATGAGTTATAATTTTCAGTATGTGGGGTTTTAAGGTTTTGAAATTGTGGACCTGTATTACAAATGAAGAAACTGGAGTCACAGGGAGGTTAAACAACTTGCCCACATTCGTTAACTCATGGAAGGGGGTGCGGGCTACCCCAGGCAGCCTGGCTCTGGCATCCATGCCCTTCACATCCCCTGGCTCTGCCCCTCTGTACTGCCCACCTCGTGGGACCTGACTCCTTGGTAGAATGTGCATTATGCCAAGCTTGCAGCCCTGCTGTGAGGAACAGATACAATGTCAGCAGAGTTCTGTTATGGATTGAATTGTGTCTCCCCAAAATTCATATGTTGAAGTGCCCAATACCTCACAATATAACCATATATGGAAATAGTGTCATTACAGATACAATTAGTTAAATTAAGATGAGTTCATTAGGATGGGCCCTAATTCAATATGACTGGTGTCCTTATTTACAAAAGAGATTTGGATACAGAGGGAGACATGTATGCAGGGAGAACGCGACAGAAAGATGAAGGCAGAGATCAGGGTGCTGTTTCTACCAGCCAAGGAACACTCAAGATTGCCAGCAAAGCACCAGAAAGTAGGACAGTCATGGAACTGTTTTTCTCGTCTAGCCTTCAGAAGGAACTAACCCTGACAACACCTTTATCTCCAACTTCTAGCCCCCAGAACTGTGAGACAAATTTCTGTTGTTCAAGCCACCAAGTTCATGGCACCCTGTTACAGCCACCCTAACAAACTAATACCAGTTCCTTCCACAAGTGCCGCAGTGGAAGACTCAGAGGGGTAGCAAATCATCACCATCTTTATCATGGAGGCATCAGGCTCTTCACGGAAAAAGAAAGTCAGTGAATTAGATGATTTCTAAGCCTCTGCCAATTTCCAGGTCTAATTTTTCTGTGTTTATAATATGAGGGTAATTCAACTCCACTTCTCACTTGCACCAATGGTCTGGCTCTTCAAACGTATCTTTGCTGTTCTAAAGATGAGCTAATGCAAAGGTGGTCTTAATCAACAAAACAAAATAAAGCCAGTAACTTCTTTTCCTGTGTTGTGGGTTACATCCCTGTACAATAAAACTGAAACCATGTGGGCCTTAATTTGCCTACTGATGTTTCTGTTTGTATCACGACTTCACTCAGCCGTGGGTTTTTCTGAATCCCTTTCACTTAGGTCTTTAGGTTTGCTGAGTTTAACCCACAGTCTGTGTTGGGGCTACAAAATCTGCAGAGAAAAGCAGAAATCTAAGTTAGAGGTTGTGTGCTGTGAGTTAAAGAGTGTATTCTGGAACCTTATTTACGCCTGGAAAGCCTGGGTTCTTTATGTGAAAATGTGTCCCCTCGCATTCATTTCACTGAGTAATAAAAGCTGCTTTAAGAGAGTCTAAAACACCATCGACTATGTTTTATGTTTATAGAACAAGGCACTGTTAGGCCGGTGTAGGGAAAGAGGTAAAATGCTAAAATGTTTTCCTCAGGCTTTAGTCATGAACTCCCACCCACCCCACCTACCCCCGCCATCGTCAAGCAGGTTTGGACCTTTAGGCCTCTGGCTTTAAGATTCTACTCATCAATTCAGAAAATGATTTGCTGTAGATGGGGTGTGGCCTCTAAGTCCCCAGCTGTGGAAACAGGAACTTAATGGCTGTATTTATTCAAAGAAAGAGCTTCAGGTTTCCCTCCAACATCCATTTGCACCTGCTGTTCTCGAGGCTGCCTCTTCAATGCCGTCAGCCCCTAGCCTTTGTGCAGGAGGCTGCCCTCAGCTGCTCTTCTGGAAGCACTGCCTCACCAAGCCAAGGGGCCTCTCTCATCTCCCTGCAGCCCAGGCCGGGCCCCAGGGTCAAGGGTGGCTTTAACATTTGCTTCAGGCTTTTTACCTTTGCTCCTGGTTATCCTCCCACCAATTTTAGGAGAAGTATGACTTTTCCTATCATAGATGCAGCCTGGTGGAATTCTGTTGGGGTACAAAAACGATGGCAGGGTAGGGGGTGTCAATTTGGGGATCTCGTGGTTGGTGATTTCTATCCAGCGTCACCATGGGAAGTTTAATTAAGCATGAGTAAGTGCCTAACAGGTGAAACTGTTCAGGAATTGAAATCACATCTCTCATTTTTGAATTCTCGGGGCCTAGCCCAGAGCTTGGCAAATAGTATGTGTTCAATAAAATTATTTGTTGAACGAATGAATCTTGGTTTTCTTTCTTCTTCAGAAAGGTGTCTGATATGTAAATCCAAGAATTATGGCCACAAACAAGGTTGGAAAATCCTTCTGCTTCGTAATAGCTCTGATAAGTCATGTCCAACAAAAAAGTTCAGAGGCCAGAAGGCAAAGGATAGGGGTTCAGGTCTGGCTCAGCCTCTGCCCAAGACACCCCAGGATCCTCAGCCCCACTGCATGTCAGCGTCTTCTACTGCAACACGGAGGTCATAATATCAGCTCCGCCTGCCTCACTGGATGGGAATGAGAACATGGCAGCAAGAGAATGAATGTGAAAGGTCTCTGAAAATTTCAAAGATCCTGCTGAAGGGATCGTTTTTATCATTTTTATTATTACAGATATTTGTAGAATTGAGCTGTTCATCATTATGTTTGACTTCCTCTATCTCTTTTCTTCTACAGGCTCACTTTCCAGGACCAAAGCCAGGTTTACCTCCTACCCTCGCTAAAAAAATATCCATCCTGGTAGACCTGCCAAGCGCCGGCCGCCTTGGAGCTCAATAGTCTGCTTGGTCTGCAAACATTTCCGCATCATGGGTGGTGAGTGACAAGTTAAGTCACAGGAGGCTGACTGGAAAATAGTTGCTCCCCGAAGCCACTGAGAAAGGAAACAGTAGGACTTCTCCCCAGAGGACTGTGTTCCTCTAGAGCAGCGGTTCTCAACCTTCCTAATGCCGTGACCCCTTAATACAGTTCCTCATGTTGTGGTGACCCCCAACCATAAAATTATTTTCGCTACTGTTATGAATCGTAATGTAAATACCTTTTTGTTTTCCGATGGTCTTAGGCGACCCCTGTGAAAGGGTCGTCGACCTCCAAAGGGGTCGCGACCCACAGGTTGAGAACCGCTGCTAGGGCATCCTTGAGTCATCCATAGAGCTCTCAGTCCCCATTCTGTCTAGAACAGGTACAGGGAGGAGACAACTTGTGGAGAGCAGCCAACCACTGGCCAGCAGAGCCTGCTGACTTCCAGGCCAGTGCTCCCTCCACTTCCCAGACCTCTCAATAGCTTGAGGCCGTGGTAGGTGGTGCTTTGCCTCCTCTTGTTTCTGTTGCTAAGGTAACCGGGTGAGCAGAAACAGAAAACAGTGCATGTGGTCTTGCTGCCTCCACCCACATGGCCAGACAACCCCCATCTCAGCCAGAAAGCTGATCGATTTGGGCTGAGCATGTGTTTTGGGGTTGGGGCCCCCCTGAGGAGAAATGCCTGAGCTGTGTGGCAGTCGATATTCTTTGAACAATCTTCCTGGGCAGATAAGATGTTGAAGCCAGGTTTGGATGGAGGACAGAGGACAAGAGATTGAAATTACTTGAGTGTGCCAGTTGTCAGTATGTGACAAGGCTGAAATTGTCCAAGGCCTGGATTCTAGCTGCCTTGTTTACTCAGGGCATCTATAGAATGAGAGGGCTGGGGGTGCGTGGGGGGCCTCTAACCCTCACCTCTGCAATCTGTGCGTCTAGCTTTCCCGCTTCCTTCCAAGATGAGCACTTCTAAGCTTTCAGGCAAGGATCTTTCTTAAGGAGCAACATGATACCGTGGGAATGAGGGCAAGGTCCTCTGATAACCAGGTTTACAGGCCGAAGAGAGGGGAGGTAGAGGAAAGGAGAGGCGTGCTGGGCAGACCATCCCACGGGCTTCACTGCCAGCTCTCCCTCCAACTTCTAAGACACACTCAACCATGACCTTCTCCAACGATGGCAGAAAATAACATTTTCTTCCTCTCTACTCTCCCAGTATTTTCATCTGTACCTCCCTTGTGCATGTAGAACCAGTGTACCATGTATTCACCTTTTGAATAACTTTTATTACACAAATACTAATATATGCCCGTTGAAGGGAAACTTAGAAACACAAACACCCACAAAGAAGAAAATGAAAACCACTCTTCAATCTGCCACCTGGAGATAATCACTGTTGGCATTTGGGGGTGTTATCACTGTCTAGGTTCATGTCTTTTGTCACCGCCCACATTCAGCTCTTCAAACACCAAGTGCGAATCTCACCTCCTCTGTGTGTACACCCACAGCCACCACAAAGCTCCCCATTGCACCAGAACTCCGTTCCTGCATTTTCAATAAGTAGGTGAATACACAAAGGCATAAACACGTGGATAAATAGACAGAGAGGAGGAAGAAAAAAAGCCTCCTACCCAAAACTTGCCCCAACAGAGGAGCCATGAAGAAAAGAGAAAGCTTCAGCCTGCAGAAGGCACGTGCAGGCAGCATACCTCCGCCTCCCTGCACAGCCCTCTCGGCTCCCATCAGAGCAGAATCAATGCCAGGGAGTGAATGGGGCACAGGGAACGGGCCAGACCTGGACAATGACCATTCGTGGAGAGACAGAGACCGAAGCCGGATCCCTGCCGTGTGACTTGGAAATGTCGGTCATGGCTTAAGGGAAAAGAGGATGCATGGAAACAGCCGAGTCAAGGTCACCACATGTGTGCAGTATTTTAGGCCCAGCAAGCAATCTGGCAAATTCAAAGCCTCTTGTAAATGGGTTCCAAGAAATCTGATTTTAGCAGCGCCGTTGACACAGGAGCGCGTCCCCATGACTTGCCCCTCACTGGGTTGAAGATTATCATTGATTTATCTGGAGCAGAAACAGCAGGACTCCACATCACGTCTTGGAAGGCAGCCGGGGCAAAGGCAGAGAATTAACAGATCTTTATTATTAATTCCAATACCACAACTCCCCATGGGTCCTGCAGCAAATCACGGGCTCTCTTAACAGGAGTTTAAGTGGAGCTAATGCTCTTTTTTTTTAATGGGGTATGGCCTCATTCTTAACTATAAAGACAACATCAAAATCACAAGTATTCATTAATCACATGCACGTCCAGAACATGCTAGGTGCTACAGGAGATGCAAAATAAGTAGAGCAATCCTTCTAATTCATTCATTAGAACATCAGACATTTATTGAGGCGCTTTTTTTGTGCCAAACACTGTGCAAAGCACTGGGTTTTATAGCACATTACAGTTATTATACCATTTTAAAAGTGAAGAGATGAGCCTCAGGGAGGCTATACAACTTACCCAAATTGCCCACAGCCACACAGTTTGTAAGTGGGTTGGGATTACAATGAAGGGGAAAAACCTGACAGTTGATTATTTTTACTATCATTTTAGTGCCATTTAAGTAACCTTAGAAATACTCAGCCAGCATTTGTGTGAGCCTCCCTCTCACTAACCCAGAACAAGCCACAGTTCATGCCAGGGGAATAGGAAGGAGATTTGCACTTATTTACTCTCCCATCAGTGAGCTTCTGGGGGGAGGCTGGTATGTGCAAAATCAAATGTCAGCTGTCCCCCACTCCATGCTTACTGGCGGGGGTCTTTTGATGCCTGACCTCCGCCTGATGCCCAGAGGTGGTCCTGGAGCAGGGGCCGATCACAGACCCACAATAGAGGAGAGGAAATTTTGTTCCTTGGCAGTGTTTTCCTTCTGACCTCAGTGTTTTTTCCCACTCAACCTCATAGCAGTATTTGGGTGCGGAGGGAAAGGAGCCAGGACTCTGGAGTCCTACAGACCAGGTTCAAGCCCCCGCCCAACCCCTTGCAAGTTGTGTGAGCTTGGGCAAGCCTCTCCGAGGCTTCATTCCCCCCACCACACACACACACACACACACACACACACACACACACACACACACACACACACACACACACTAAACAGAGGCAATACCTACCCTGCAGAGAGGTTCCACTGGTTAATGGGAGTACGGTGAGGCTCCCTCAATAGTAGCCATTTATTATTATCCAAACTAAATTCCTCCCAAGCTGCGGAGTCGTGATTTTTAAACCATGAACTAACACGTATTTATTCAAAACCTATTTTTAAGCAGGAAAATTGAGGGAAACCTTTTCCACCCTCTCCGGGCGTGAGGGACTTAGGCAGGGAGTAAATAGAACCCATGGCATTGTGCAACTCTCCAACAGCTCAAGCATCCAAGATACAGGAAGGAAGAGATAAAATGCTCCTGGATGTCTGCAGCTTTGGAGATAAAGGCCGTGAGTGTGGGCAGATGGAGGCCCCGAGGACACCCCTGGCCGAGACCCCAAGGCCACATCACAGGTCCCCTTCCATGCCCTGTTCCTTTCTCCCCTTTCTTCTGCATTTGCTTTTTACTCGGGCAGGTATTTGCCTTCCAGAGAGCCAACAAGGACCCAGAGCATCCTCAGGTTATCTGTCCCTGGACCTGGCCACCTCCTCACCAGACTCTGACCTCACCTTGGCGTCAGTCTTATCAGGTGTGGACAGAATCATCTTCCTGCTCTGGGAGCTCCGAGCCCAGGATTCTCCCCACACCAGGGTGGAGGAGGGCCAGGCACCTCTGGGACTGAGCAGGGCAGCCACCTGCCAAATCTGGAGTGACCACAGGGGCCTGCAAGTGCAGCCATGAGGCCCAGAATTGGGGAGGAAGCAGGAGGTGTACGTCAGTGTTTTAACAAGGAACAGAGCAGATGCTGAGCTCTGCCAAGCAGGAGAGAGAGAGAGGAGGGTGCCAGAGAAAGACAGTAAATTCCCAGCTTGGGTCCTCCAGGGGACACAGCAAAGGGCAGCAGGCCACCATGGGGATTCCGTCTTCTCCGGGAACGGGTCTCCTCCCAGGGAGCAGGGAGACCTAGCTAAGCACAGTTAGATCTTTTGAGAAGTGGGTCTCAGGACGACTGAAAGAAGCAGTGAAGGAGCTGGCTGGAAGCTGGGAGGTGGGCATGGGCCCTTTGTTCCTGGGTACCTGACACCGTGCCAGCTGCTCCCTGTCAACCCCTCCCTATTCCACAGTGGGCAAAGACACTGCATTTTCACTGCTGCTTGGGTCTGTTTAGGTTGTCAGCCAAAGTATTCCTTGGGGTTAATGGCCTGGGGGTGAGGCAGGGCTGTAGTATTTAATGAGAATTCACTCCACACAAGCCCCTTTGTCCTGCTGATCCAGCCACTTGTTGGATGGCAAGAACCCTTGCCTTCACTGGCCTTGTTCGCGTCTGTTAATAAATGATAACTCATCTGAGCTGTCCCAGAATCCCAGATGTGCAGTTCCCAAAAGCTTCACACGTCAGTGTTTTCACATTCTAGGGCTTGGAAGGGAAGCAGGGGGTAGACCACCCCAGCCCGTGGAATCTGTGTAGCACTGGGCTCTTCCTGAGGTGGTGAGGGCCAGGCCAGGTGGGCTCAGGCTGCGGCTGGAGGCTTCACCCTTGGCAGCAAGAGAGACAAGTAGGGACACTGTGGGCATATGCCACTGGACAGCTGTGGCCCAGAGGAAAAGTGGCGCCCGAGGAACAGAAAGCCTTTCCTTCCCTATAGGTTACAGTCCACATGCGGCCCCACTGCATTCATGCCCTGTAAGCCACAGCTAGGGTTCATGCTGCAGACATATGCACGTATGTGCAAGCTGTTCACTGCAGCGTTGCTGGGAATAGCAGAAGCCTGGAGATAGTCAAAATGCCTTCAATAAAGGCCTGATTAAATAATGTATGGTCTGTGCCTGCAATGGCACACAATAAAGGAAGGCCCACATGCACTGGTAGGGAGTGATCTCCAACGTACGTTGTTACATCAAACAAATACAACGGGGTTCAGAACTGTGTGTTAACATTTGTTTTAAAAAGGGGGGGGAGGAGTGAGGAAGGGAGGAGAATGTATTTATGCATTAACTGTCCTGGGAAGGATTCACAAGCTGGTAATATTGTATTCCCCTGGGAAGGAGTGTACCCAGTGGGTGTGGGGGCTAGGAAGGTATCAGTTGACTGGTGCTGTATACCAGCCCAGCCCAAACTTAGTGGCTTCAGACAACCACCATTTTATCCAGCTCACATTTCCATGAGTTGGCTGGATTGGCGAGGGCTTCTACACATGGTAATGTCAGAGTGCCCAGAAGCAAAAGAGCAAGCCCAGTGCACACATACTTTCAGGCCTTTACTTGCCCGATGCTTGCTAACGTCCCTTCGGCCAAAGCAATTCACACTATCAAGTCCAAATCCAAGCTGGAGAAACACACTCCGTTTCTTAATGGGAGGAGCTACAAATTACAGCGCCCGTTGGTTTTAATCTACCATACAGTGGGGCAGGAGCAGGGAGGGAGAGACTTTTCTCTTTTTAGGCTTTTGTACTTTTTAAATCCAAGTCATATCAATATTACCTATTCAAAAAGAATTCAAATATTAAAAATTAAATTACATCTCCTGAGATTAGCTTCAAAATCATGCAGTGTTGAAGGAGATAGTGGGGGGTTGAGGAAAGAGAGAAGGGGAGATATAGGTGAAACAAGATTGGCCCTGAGCTGATAACTGCTGGAGCTGGGTGATAAATGCATGAGACTCATAATACTCTTCTGCTGTGTGGATGTTAAAATTTCCTGCAACAGAAATATTTTTTAAATAATAAGAAGGACTAATACCAAAAGCTCACTCTGATGGAGGCTTACTTACATGGTAAGTGCATTGCCTTTGTCATCTCCTTTGATCTTCCCAACTACCCTAGGGTGGGGAGGGGACCGTTTTGGCCCTGACCGCAGCCTTATTGAGGATGCTGATACCAGAGGACCAGCTGCAAGTGGGGCCACAGGGCAGCCCCAAGCAGAAATGCTGGGCCTTGGGGAATTGTTGGAGAACAGGGGGAAAAGGAGCTTTCGGAAGCTGTCTCCACAGTGCAAGCTGGACCAGTGGCTGAAAAACCCAAGGATTGGGATGGTGCTGGTGGTGGCTGGGGAGGTGTAAAATGCCTGGCTGTTTCACAAACACACACAAAGCTTCTGAGGGTACGGAACAGGAAGGAAACCTTTCGAAGGATTCCAGACAAAAAATACAGAGCACGTGGGAACATCTGAAGGAAAATAACTCAGTGAGAAAGGTACATTTCCTTGCCTCTTCACTCATCACTCAGGATGGCCATGTGTGTGCACAGGCTGTGTGCCCAGGGTTCCTCAAGCCACCCACATGACCTGGACCTGGCTCTGAAGGCTCTGACCTGGAGCAGCTCTGAGAATGCTAAGCACCGGTGCCAGCTCTTCTGTGGGCACACAGGGAAATCTGTCACTATCTCTGCCCAGGCAGATAGGGTCCCTAGCTAGCCCTGGGAACTTTCTCCTCTGTTCCAAATGTCTACTAAGAGCTTTACCAGAGGCCACGCCCTCTGAGGCCACACTCACTCCCTTTCGTGTGCATGCCTGTGAGTACCTGTGTGCGCACCTGTGGACACTCCTCCTGGGTGATGAATTCTGTAAAAGGGAAAAACACTTGTATTGCCAGCCTGAGGATCAAGAAACAAACCACTGCAAGCATTGTAGTATATTCTTAAAAAGAACCGTTGTTCTCTAGTAATACATTCTTAAATGTCTACAGATGAAGTAACATGATGCTTTGGGTTTGCTTCAAAATAATCTGGAGTTGACAAAAGGTGCAGATTAAACAAGGCTGGTCACGAATTGATGAAGCTGGGTGATGTTTACATAAAGGTTCTGTGTATTCCTGTTCTCTCCTTCTCTCTCTCTCATACTTAAAATTTCCATGATAAAAATTTTAAAACAATCACCAGGGAGCCCTGACTTCACCTGAACCCAGTGACTCTGAGGTGTGAGGTAAAAGCTGAGGGGCGGGGTGAAAATGTGTCCTTGGTATATACGGTAACTTGGTAATTAAGATCTGAGGATCTAATGGATTAAATATGTAAATAAGGTATATTTTAAAATGAGTTTTCATGAGCTTATTTTCTCTGTGTAACTGAGAGCTCCCTACAAGGGTTAGGTTTTTTCATGTCTGTATCCCTTTTGCTTAGCACAATGCCTGGCACACAGTTGGTGCACATAAGTGTTTGCTGAGCAAATGAATGCTTGAATGTTATATCCTACACAAAGCCTTAGAGAGCACCACCATAGCACAGGTGCCCAAACTGCTTCATAGCGAATTGAAATCAATACTACCAACTCCTTTTTTTTTTGTAGCTGCTTCCAAACAATAAATTGTTCAAATTCTAAAATGTCAGAATTGAGAGGGACGTAGAGACCACTCTGTACAAACTTCTCATGTTATAGATGAGGAAACCAAGGTGTAGAGAAGGAAGTGACCTTTTTAAAGCCACGCAGCTGGTAAGGACAGAACCTAAGCTAGAATAAGGCTCCGGAGCCCAGCCTGGCCTCTTTTTGTTACACCATCCAGCTCCACAGCTGTGAATTCAACACATTCCTGTGGTTCTGTTTTCATAGGTAAAGAAAGAGAACTTCAAAGAGGTGACTATCATTTTCCCATGGTCTTGGGTCATTGTGACTCCATAGCTCTCTCCAGAACAGTGATTTCCACATTAGGTTATCTCCCTTATTTCAAGAAAACTTAAAATTCAAAAACCTTAATTTTTAAAACAAATAGAAAAGTGATTATTCTCATTAGAAAGGGCTTTAGCGCACTTTTTTTAACAATTCCATCTGCATCCAACTTGTTAGGAATGAAGTGACTGAATCAAGTCAGGCACAGCCCCAGCCTCAGCCCCAGCATCCTGTCATTTCAAGTGTCACAAGGGTGCTTTCAACATTCCCAAGCCAAAAACTAAACAAATCAATCAAAGATAACACACCAAGAGTAGAAATAAATGGGGGGGGGGGACGGGGAGGAACAACCTTAAGCAATTGTAACATTAAATACATATGTTGATTTTTGAAAGGTTTTTAAATTAAAATGTTAGGATAATTGTGCCTTATAGTTTAATGTTGTTGGCACTCAGAGCAGCATAACTCTAGTGGTCTTTTGTGTCATTCATGTTCTGGGCTTTCCCATGTAAATGTAGTTTGCAGCTTTGTCCAGTGCCTCTTTCAAGAATCTTGTGACACTTCCATCCCCCTACCTAAGAGGGGTGGCTGGATTTCTTTGCTGTTAAGAGGATTACTGAGACATTACGTTCCCTTTATATAACCCAGAAAACTCTGAGAATAACAGAAAAGAGCAAACAAGAGACGTCAAGGAGAGAGGTTACAAGTAAGGGCTGCACTTCAGAGAAGCCCTCTAAGCAAGGATTGGTCAAAGAATGTTCTTTACCAACACTGATAAAGCTGGGGCTCAGGAAGCAGTGTTCTGGGCACCAATACATAGGCAAGCAGAGAGGTTAGTTTACATCCATCCATCAAGGGTTAAGCTTTAAGCCCAACAACTTGGGTGAGTCAGGGCCAGAGCCCTGTGAAGAAAGGAGACACCTTATCTCTAATCAGCCCTGCCTCAAAATAGCTCTCTCTTCCCTTTGGGGAGACTCGTCATAATTGCACAGCTCAGCACAGCAGCATGGAGGTGTCCCAGCCCCACTTAGGAAGTCTGTGAATATGCTTTATTCGTCTCTTGCACAAAGTTAGATCTCTCTGAGTGAGGCAATGAATAATTCAGCAACCCTCATGATGGCTTGCATAGAGCATCAGGATGTTCCAGTCAAGAAGAACCTTCCAATTTCACCTGGATCCACCCGTCATTTTACAGATGGATAAACTGAGACTTGGGGAGACGAAATGATGTGTGCCAGAACACACAGGGAGTCCATGGCTGCGCTGAGGCCTAAAGCCCTGGGGTAGAACAGCCATTCTTTTTCTCTTGGCAATGCTGCTGTACTCATCTGAAAAATGAATGAAACACTCATGCCCCTGGTCAATTTTCCTTCCGTTGTTAAGGAAATCATTTTCAATGCTCCCAGAGTTCCTGGATCAACACTTTCACAGGCCGCTTTTGTTAAACCCTTTCATTCTGAGACTCTCAAACTTCCTCTACTATCTTCATAATCCAGACAGATTTATTTTTGAGGTTTCATATATAGGCAGCCACTGTGTTGTTGTTTTTTTTCCCTGACTGCCAAAAAGAATGTTACAAATTGGTAATTGAGGTACTCGGGGAGCTGCTTAGAATGGGGTCAGATGAAAATGTCCACCAGTCTCAGCTGCTCGCCCTTGTCAAGGCAAGGGTTGTGACACAGCTCAGGACTCACCCTCCCAGTGTGGCCATCTGTGAGATGGCACAGCTCAAACATTCTTGTTGCCACACTTCCTACACAGCCATTTGCATACTGTGCACCCTTTGTGTATCCTCTCCACAGTGTGGGCTCTGTGGAGAGCTGTATGAGGCACACGAGGTCTGCACAGAGGTGGGGGCAAGACGGGGCTTGCAAAGACTGCTGGAAACCGGGCAAATCAATGGGGATGTAGAACATTGACAAAGGGCTAGCTAGAATGTGCTGTTAGGAAAAGGCCTGGCTCCAACCAGCTTAAAACCACTTTGTTTCAGGTTATTTCTGAATGACACAGGACTTTGTGTCAGAGACTGATGAGAAATAAAATGCTAAGAGGCAGGAAATTGAATTTCAACCCCTTTTTCTTTTTTCTCCATGATTGTCATCTGTTAAATATTCTCATTTATTTCTTGCATGAGTCACTTGGGCTGGACTTATCACAGCTCTTAGGTAGAACTTGAGGTCCCTAGTAGTTCTTCCTGGGATTTTTCTCTTCTAGCCAGACTCCAAGCTACTCCCCACAAAGGCCCAGAGCTTTGTAATTCCCACCAGCTTCCTACCATCGTGCTGGGCACACAGCAGGTGCTTAGTAAATATTTAATAACTATGTCCTACTGGTCAGCATCACAGTTCAAGACTCTCTGTACTAAAGCCAGATCAAGGCTGGAAGACCCTCATTTTATTCATGAGAAAGCAAAAGAGCAAAGAAAAATGGTCATCTAAGGTTTACTCACAGTGAATGACAGACAGAACTAGGCCTCAATCCCAGGTCTTTTGAAATTAAATCCAGCCCTATCTACCTATTTATCCATCCATCTAGAATAGAGACAGAAAATATTATGCTAAAGGCCTTCAGGCTAAAGTTAATGAAAAGTGAAGTAGTATTAGTCAGCTCATTGCTTGAGGGGTCTTACTTAGAATTTTCATGTCAATTTTTTTAAAGGACATTTTAACTGACATATCCTTAGCTTATTATACGACTTACATAAACATTCTCATATGTTATGTAATTATAAAAGTATAACTGTTTTTCTAGCAGGAGTTCAATCATAACTAATTTTTTTATCGGAATAAAAATGGTTTCCAATTTTTAGCTGAAGAACTAAAAGTAAGATGCAAATTAATGCCTAGAAAATGAGATAAATCTCTCTCTATGAGGTAAGGCCTTACTGATCTAACTAATATTGATTCAACGTGGTGTTTGAACTTCTCAGTGACATACATATTCATGTTGAAAGATTATCCTACCACAGGAACGTCAACAAGCATTCACTGAGTGCCTACTGGGTGCACAGCATGGTTCTGACCAGCATAGTTTTGCCATTAACTAGCTATGGGATGTTAGGAACCTGCTCAAGGAACCAACATTTCTGAATGCCCATCATGTGCCAGGAACCTTGAAATACACTTTACATATGTAATTTCATTTAATCTTCATGACAATCTTATGATAAACAAATGAGGACTCTGAGGAGGAGCAGGGTCATTAATCTACTCAAAATCACACAGCTAATAAATGACAAAGCTGCAATTTGACCCATATATTAGTGATTCTAAAGCCCAAACTTTTCCTGCTATACCAGAACTTCTTGATCCTAGGTCATATTAGTATCCCCTAAGGAACTTTTGTACAACATGGATACCTGGGTCCCACCTCTGACACATCAGAATATCTTAGGGGTAGAAACTAGATTTTTAAAAATCTTCCCAGATGATTATCATATGCAACCAGGGTTAAGAACCACTGTTCTAGATGTACTGTGCTTCAGTTTCTTTAACTATAAAATGAGGAGTTTACATGGATATCTCTAAGATCCTTTCTACTTCTGTAGTGAACAGAACAGTGATGACCATTGTGTGGAGCCAGTGTCTGCTTGAGAAGTCCCAGTTTGCACTTGGAGTAAGCAGTTGTCACCCAAGCTACCAGATACTCTCCCAACTTTCTACTTAAGTATGGGCAATAAGTGAAGCTGGTTAAATATCCAGGCATGAGGCTCTAAAGTATATAATTATTTCTTATATTTATGAAAATTTACACACACACACACACACACACACGAGGTCGGACAACTAAGTTTGTGAACTCATCCTCAAAAAAGTGCTACATAACTCATTGCTGAATATCACTATGGTCACTTTTGAAGTACTCCCTTTGGGAAGTTATGCACTGACACCAGCACCTAGCCCACCCCTCAAAGCAATTCTAGAACTCTTTTCTGGAATGGCCATCAGAGCTGTCGTCGTGTTACTGTTGATGTCCTGAATGTCATCAAAATGTCTTCCTTTCAATATTTCTTTTATCTTTGAGTAAAGAAATAAGTCATTGGGGGCCAGAGCAGGTGAGTAGAGAGGGTGTTCCAATACAGTTATTTGTTTACTGGCTAAAAACTCCCTCACAGACAGTGCCATGTGCGCTGGTACATTGTCGTGATGCAAGAGCCATGAATTGTTGGCAAAAAGTTCAGGTCGTTCTTGCCTATCTTTTCACACAGCCTTTTCAGCATTTCCAAATAGTCAACTTGGTTAATTGTTTGTCCAGTTGGTACTAATTCATAATGAATAATCCCTCTGCTATCAAAAAAGGTTAGCAACATCGGTTAGACTCTTGATTTGGACTGACAGAACTTTTTGGTCATGGAGAATTGGCTGACTTCCATTGTGCACTTACTTTGATGCTTTGTTTCAGGGTTGTATTGGTACACCCATGTTTCATCACCAGTGATAACACAGCCCAAAACATCGTCTTGCTTCTCCAAAAGGTCTTGGCAAACTTTGACTCTTCTTTGCTTTTGCTCATCGGTGAGTTCCCTCGGGACCATGTTTGCACACACCTTTCTCATGCTAAGATTTTCAGTTAACATCTTCCTGTTTCTCTATCAATGTTTACTTCGTCTGCTATGCTTCTCACAGTCAACTGATGATTTTGCTCCACAATTCAATGAATTTCTGCAATGTTTTCATCAGTTCTGCTCGTTACTGGCCACCCTGACCTCTCTTCATCAGTGACACCTTCTCTCCCCCTCAGAATCCATTTGCACACTGCCGTTTTCTTCATGGCATTATCCCCATAAACTTGGACTAATATATCCCTGATTTCACTTCCATTCTTGTCAAGTTTAACAAGAAATTTAATGTTGGTTTGTTGCTCTAATTCAAGCTCAGACATTCTCATGATGACACACATAAACACTCAACAACAATAATGAATGCCACTCAGCAAGACACCAGCACACGTCGACACGAACACAGCTGTGAGACACTGATATAAGGTTATGAAACCTTACCAAGTTGTTTGTACAGTGCTGCCAATGTAAGCACACGGTGGCAACTTTACAAACGTAATTGTCAGACCTCATATATATATTATTCAGAACAAGACCCTAAAGCTCTAGAAGATTCCCCATGCCATCTTTCTCTCTGTCATCTTTTCAGGTATCAATCACAGTTAGTTGGTGAAATCCCTTTTGCTCCAAATTATTTTAGTGCTACTCTCTATATCATCCTATCAAAAAGTCTTTTGAAAAATGTTTATAACCTTTGACCCAGAATTCCTCTTATGGAAATCTATTCTAAGGAAGTAAACAGAAAGCAGAAAAAGCTTTATGAAAAAAGAAGTTCATGGGCCGGCCGAGTGGCTCAGTTGGTTAAGAGCTTGCTCAAGGGTTTGAGCTCTGAGCAACAGCGGTTCGAGTCCAGCCCGAGCTGAGTTGCCGCTGAGCTGCCAACAGGTGGCAGGATGGCTCAGCTAAAAAATAAATAAATAAATAAAAAAGAAGTTCATGGCAGTATTATATATTATAGTGGAAAATTGGAAACCACTCATATGTCTAATAGGGGAATGAGTTAGTAAAATCTGGTATAGTCTATTAGAGTGGAGAGAAATGGCCATTGCAAATGATACTTACATACAGACTTTTAAATGATGTGGAAAAATACTAACACTTATACTATAACGCTGAAGAAAAATGTAGGGTACTAAATTACATAGAGTTCATCTATGAGTTAAATTACATAGAGATGAGTGATCTCAACTAGGTACTTTTATACACAGGAAAAAACAATACTATTATGCGAGGTTTAAAATACCTGAAATTGTTTTCACCATCAACCCAATTCTAAATGTTTGAAGAACAGAGTACAAAAGTGGTTCTGAAGCAGGCCCTGTCCAGAGAAATTTTATATCTGGCCTTGGGCCTCTAGGCCTGAATAGACATGGAACTTACAAACAGCAGACTAGAAACATGAAACCACAGGTCAAGTGATTCTTTTAGGTGTGGGAAGCAACGATACATTTAAAATTAGAGTCAATATGAGGAAAGAGAAAGTAAGAAAACCCAATGGCCAAAATCAACTCCACTTTAGGAAGGTGTCAAGAAGGAACTGGGATTCAGACGTGAGTTACTTTATGACAACCAAGGTTGCCTTTTCAAAGCATTTTCATGTTTGCTGCCTCACAGGGCCCTCATAGCCTTCAGATGTGGGGGGAAAGCTTCGTGTTGGTATCAGGCCCATTTCACAGAAGCGGAATGAGCTTCAGGAAGGTGGTGCGACTGGCTTGGTGTGAAGGTTGCAGCTGAGCGTGGCCAAGGCCCAAAGCCCCCTTCTCTCCTGCCACTGCAGGTGCAAGACCGAAGGCCGCAGCTTTGGAGGAGGCGGTGCATCTGCCAGCTGGGTGTGTTCGGACTTATGAGAACCCCCACGAAACAAAACGTAAGCATCCGTCCAGAAATCTGCAACCCGGGAACCAGCTCGGGCATGCGTTCGGCAGCCTGAGGCCGCAGCACGTCTGGCAGGTTCTCTCAAGGTCACATTCCCTCATCCGTGGTCCACTGGACCGGCCCTGCACCCTCCGTGGGAGCCCACCCTCCGGCCCGGGTCCTGGGGAGCCTCCCTGCCACGTTGCCAGCGCGAGGCTCCCCCATGGGGACCTCAGGCGCTGGCGTTGCTGAAAGAGCTTGAGGGCCTCGCGTCCCCCTGCAGCCCCGACGGTTGCTGGCGGGCCTTAGGCCTTAGTCTGGCCTAGGCCCGTGGGCCCCGTGCGGCTGTGCTCAGGTGTTCGGTATTCCTTGACTTATAATTTGAACCTTGCACTTTTGCAAACAACAGTGTTGCCTCAGCAATCTGAGCAGCATCAGGAAGATTGCAAGTGGTGGGCGCCCAGCTGGGGGGGGTGGGGTGGGGGTGAGAGGCCAGCATTAGGGACGCCAGGAGGTCCTGGAGTCCCCCGGGTTTGCCAGTGGCTTGCGCCAAACCCCGGGTTCTACCCTGGACTCTGAAGTTTCCTAAAGCTGCCTTGGGCCATGTTTTAAAATGAGGGGTGTCCTGGGCCACAATTCAGTGACTCACTAGTAAATTTTGATCATCTGAAAGCCCTCTTTACCCTTAAGAGACTAATATATGTAGTGATGATATTGATGATAATAAATTTAGGAAGACTATGGTGATTCTTCCATTCTTCTGTCTCACACGCGCCTCTCAAATTCAAAACAGGTCCCCTTTTTGCTATTGTTAACTTCAGAAACCAAAGCAAGCTATTCCAGCTTTTGTTCAAAATAGAACTTAATCCACAATTGAGGTTTTGTTTTTCTAGATTTGAAAATCTCTGGAATTTGCACAAATGCCTTTTACCTCAACACCTTTTGTCCAAATAGCATAAAATGGTATTTCTCTTTCCTTCTCCAGACTGCATTTCAGATATCCTGCATACACAGCAAATTGTTCACCATTAAACATACTCTTATTAGGGGGCTATTAAATGGTGCTTTCAACTAATGTTTATCTTTGCATTTAAAAGAGGGTTAGACGTTGCCAAAACAATCAGCAATGGTAATATACAAGGTACTTTGCAAGTCTCTAAACTTTTCCTTCTCTGGAGTTCACAGTGTTCCCTTCTGGATTAGATTACTCGGGTACTCAATAGAGATGTTTTCTCAGCTCATTTAATATTATGCCCCTGAACTTTTATCTCATATCATTTTAAGAAATGGTCAGGGGAAGAACAACTTAAATTTTCTGTAAAACTGCCATAGACATTCATTATGTCACTTAATATAAAAAAACCTTGCAAATATTTTCCATTTATATTTCAGTGCTAGCATAAAATTTGACTTTATTATTATTATTATTATTATTATTAACTAATGAAAGCCACAGAATGCACTGTACAGTTCTTTTTGCCTTCACTGCCGGGAGTCTCAGCTTCATTTTCTGTTCAGTTTCAAGAATTCCTCCTAGCCTAGGTTTTCTGGACTAGTTCCCATTCTATATCTTCCCCTTTTCCCCAACCCCACCAGATTTTTCTTTCTCTGATTTATTTATCCCATCTTTGTTTAAGGTACCTATATCCTCTTTTATGATATAGAGTATCACTTTCCAGAAGTGGTTGGATATGAAAATGAGTTATTCTAGATTCCCTCAAAATGTTCTTTCAATCTGCCTTAAACAGCACAGTCGTGTTCAGTTTCGGCCTCTGCTTGGGTGACATTCACTTGCAAGACTCCCCAAGGCCTACCCAGAATTGTGTGCTGGGCTCTGTCCCTCTCTCTCCCCTCAAGAAAGCATTTCTAGTCTAATGTGTTGCTGTGGTGAGTGAGTCACTCACAAGCTTCAATACTTTTGTTATTAGTAACAACTGACTCGCAACACATCTGGCAGCTGTGGGTGCCCCACCCAGTGCCCAGACCTTGGGTGCAGTGCAGCTGCTCTGAGATATGCTGGGACACCACAGTTTGTGAATTATTCCTTATTTTCCCTCAAGGAGTAGCACAGATTTCCCTAATTTCAAGTGTGGGGAGTGCTCCACGCATCGTTCAACAAAGCCTGACATCTGTGCTTCCTTCCGTACAACAGGAAAACTTTCTCATTTCCCCAGAGTGTCCACGGTGTCTGCCAATTGTGAGGAAAGTAGCATTTGCAAAGTCACTCCAGTAGCAACTGGGGAAAATGCTTGGATTCAGAGGACCCTTAGAGGAAAGGCTGATGGAGATGGGGAAGGGAGTGAACATTTCCTGAACCTTAGCTATGTGCCAGGCACCGGACCGAGTACTTGCCTACTGTTTTTAGCCTTCCCAGCAAGCCTCTGAAGTAGACACACTTATTATACCCCTCTTCCAAATGAGAAAACAGGCTCAGCGGGGCTGAAGGGCTTGCTCAAGTTATATCACTATTTAGTGGTGAATTCTGGATTCTAACCCAGTTTCCTAAATGGCGGGGCTCATTCCATGTTCACTGTAAATACTGCACACAGATAGCAAACCTGTTAATACACTCCCATGGACTGAGCACACAGGGCTATGTTGTGCAGGTACTCTGAGACCAGAGGGCCTGAGTTCAAATCCCAGCTCTGTCACTAGGTGCATGACCTTCAACAAATTACTTAACCTCACCGGGTCCCTGTTTCATACAACGATAAAATGGGGATCGTTGTAAGGAGCGAATCAGTCCATCCTGGCACAATCTCAGCATTCAACGTGTTCGTGTTAACTATCATTCTCTGTTATACCCCAGTAGGGTATAAAATTGCAGGATGGAAAATGTTGCTTTTTTTATTGCAGGATAGAAAATGTTGCTTTTTTTGCCCAAACGATGGTGTTTTTATGTCTGCCTATCACTTAGAAATCATTCATTTGGAATGGTAGACTTGATAGTGGGTTCATCTTTGGAACCACCCAGGGAGTTTTATAAACTACTGATGCCTGTGTCCCACCCCTAGAGAGTCTGATTCCATTGGTCTGGGGAGTAGCCTGGTATGGGGGGAAGGGAGTTCTTAGTGGTTCTCAAAGTGTGCTTGCTGAACTGCAGCTCAGTATAACCTCGGAGCTTGGACCTACGAAATCAGATACTTAGGGAATAAAACTCAGCAAAGCAAGTCCTCTGGGTGAGCTGATGTCCACGAATGCCTGAGAACCATTGCCGTAAGGGAAGGTAGTGCCCTGAGAGACCGCCTCATCCTAAATCCAAGGCCCAGAGACAGATTGACCTGGAGGGCTTATCTGAATATTCATTTACACTGAACAGTGAACCATGGCTATGCTAGTCTCCCTAGAGCATAATATGCTGTGATTCCATCAGCCCATCCTCTCCAGCCCCAGGTAAGTCAAGTCTCATCAGAAGGCTTTTTGTTAAATGTTGAAAGACATCAGGCTTTGATGGCCTAATTTGTATATTTCATGATGGAGATCATAATACCATCAACCAAAAACATTAAATTCCTCAGAGCCTGTATTATCCAGATCCCTTGGCTGCTGGCCTCACCTGCCTCTCTTCTCTCAGAGCTGCCCTGCCACAGGCCTGCAGACACTGAGACTGCCTTTCCCCTCCTGGGCGCCATGAAAGAAGTACAGCCATCTTTGCCTTGGTTCCTCTCCTCTCTGCTCCCACCATTCTGCTCCCTTTCCCAAAATTGCCACAGTCTTACTCTGGGGTTGATACACTTCAGGAAGTCTGAGTTGGATCTTGCAAGCCATCGAGCAGCTCTATCCCCCCTAGCGACTTCGTAACTCTGCTCGGACCCCTGATGCGACACTCTGACACTCTCAGAGGCATGGATACCTATTTCCCTCGTTTTCTGATAGAGCAACTCCCCAGAGCGCTCACACTCTTCAGCACCTGTGTCTTGTCCCTGCTCCTTCAGCCACCATTAGTCTCTTTTGAAAATAAGCAATGTTCGTGTTAAGCATTTGCCTTCAATGTTTCTCCAAATCCTGTGGAGCCCGTGATCAGATGTTTCTCCAATGTCATATAGCTTTCGTCATCTGATTAAAGAGAAATACCATTGTAACTTCCAGCGAAACAGATGCTAGCTGTGTGTTTTTGGTGTTGTAACTTCTCACAGGAAAAGAGCTCATGTTTTCCTCATGTAACCATCCACTGGGAAACATACAGTAAAACTTTATAATGTTTTTTCTTAACAATGCACTTACTTCTAGATAACTTTGCCTCAGCTTTTAAGCCAGTGAACAAGCAACAGAGTCATCAATTCAAGAGCAAAAGAATGACAGCAGGGAATGCCCAAGTAGGGAAGAAAGCCGAAGAGAGAAGGATAGAGTGAACTAGTGGGGAGGGAGAGGGGAGGAGGCAGAAGGATAGGCAGATCCAGGGGTTCCCAAATCTAGGCTGAGGAGAAGCTACTCAGGCAAGTATTAAACTTGGTCTTCAGAGGCCGGCTGAGTGGCTCAGTTGGTTAAGAGCTCGCTCAAGAGTTTGAGCTCTGAGCAACAGCGGTTCGATTCCCGGCCCCAGCTGAGCAGCCGCTGAACTGCCAACAGGTAGCAGGATGGCTCAGCTAAAAAACAAACAAACAAACAAAAAACAGAACTTAAACTTGGCCTTCACAATTAAGGAGAAAAGGGAAACATGACAAACTCCATTATTCTGTAGCAGGATGATACGGGGGGTGGGGGTGGGTTTCTACTGCTATAGAATTTCAGCTGATACCTCAAAGCTAAGAACTAGGGCTATGATGGGGCCACCACACATTCTAAGGATGAGAGCTAGACCATCCACACAGAACTTGCTAAGCAGTGACCCATAAAACCCAGTCCAGGGACCCTGAGTTCCATCACCTGCCACAGGATGTAAAGAGGAGGTGGGGACGTTGGTGAATAGGATGAGAGTGGTGGAACTTATTTGAGGAGAGTAGCGGGTAAGCTGAGGACCTGAATCTTCACCTCAGGCCAAGTGGAGGGAGCTTCCAGAGAACCACTCGGAGCCTGGGATCTCCCAGGAGGGGCCTGACATCTTGCCTCCTGGCCGTGATTAAGTTAAGGATCTTGAGGTTACAAGATTATTCTGGATCATCTGGGTGAGTCCAGTACCGTCAGAAGGGTCCTTATAAGTGAATGGGGAGGCAGGGGAGGCAGAGACAACGAGAGGTTGGTAGACGCTGTGCTGCTGGCTTTGAACCTCAGGAAGGGGCTTCGATCCACGGAGTCCAGGTGGCCTGAAGAGGCTGGAAAAGTAAGGAAACGGATTTCTGGTTAAAGCAGAGCTGTGGAAATTGGCCCCATGCCATCACAGGACTGAGGCAATGTGGGGAATGTTTTCTTAGGAGGGCTTGACCTGTGTGCCCAGGAATTTAGGGAAACACTAAGGCTGGAGTCTGACTGTAATTATGTCTGTAATGTAATCTGTAATGCTTCAAATAGGCACAGTGATGCTGTGTGTGTTTGTTGAGCTACACCCTTACCTACACTCCAAAGGTAGCTACCACAAGATATATAGTTATCTTTTATCTTTGAACAAGACCAGAGACTTTGATAATTAGCATAATGAACACTTAAAATGGGTGTATTTTGTAAAATTAATAGTAAAAGTTATGTGGATTGACCAAATATTTGAGACTCTTCTCACACTTGCATGAACGGAGCACACATAGATCCACTACCCTTAGTGGCACCAGAAGCTTGATCCCTAAATGGCCCTGTTGCTAGCAATTGGTCCCAAGAAATCTGGTTGTCTGATGCTAATCCTACAGTTTATTAGAATCTTACCTTTATGATATCATGATGTGTCCCTTAAATGAATCTTTTGTGCAAAAACAAAGAGCATTCACGATAACCTAAAGCAGAGTTGTGAAGGACTAATCAACCCTCACCTACTTCTACATATTGGTGACTACTGTTACCTCCCACAAACAATCCAATGGCCGAAGTGGCCTAGGAAAGTTCAAGGTACATAACACTGAAACTTACCAGGAAGAATCCAAAGGTGAAACTGTGGCTACAGCTGCCTGGGATAGGGAAGAGGAGAGGTTGGGTAAGGGCCGTGTGCTTTGCAGTGCTGGGCAAAGCCCAGAGGTGTGTGCCCTATGGGTCAGATGGAGGCTATGGAAGGTATCACTGTAAAAGAGATGCCTAACCCCTCCTCCAAGGAGATGTTCCTCACAGAAGGTTGGATTTTTGACGGGTGTACTGTTTGTTGGTGAAGGAACTGAGGGAAAAGCTATTAGGAGGCAGCCAGTGGTTGGGACACTTTGCTACAGTGCTGTGTAATTGGAGGTCTCCACAATACTGCACGAGTAAAGATCTATCCCTGGGCCATCTGACACACTCCGAGTCAGCCCCATGTGCCGGTTCCCTCCCCACCTTGAAGGAGCCAGAACCCACAAAGTGAGTGGAGGAGGAGTGGAAGGATCGGGTGGGAAACGCATCAAGAAGTTGACTACCTTTGTCCCCAGCACACCCTCTACACTTCTGCAGGGTTCAGAGTCTTGTTTGGGCCCAAACTAGGGTGGGGTAAGTGTTATATTAGATGAGAGATTAAAGCTTTGCTGTCAGACTAGATTGGACTTTCCATACCTCCAAATGAGCTGTTTTACTAACTTCTGAAAGTGACCAGAAAAGCTTTAGATATGCCCAGCATTTCACCCAGGAAAGTGGAAGAATAAATGAACAGAGGGGCTTAAGAGGGTGGTGACCAGAGAACAATTAAGTTTATTTTTTATATCCAACTGAGTCCAACTTAATCAAGTATCAAAGCTTTCATTACTGAATGAAAGGGACTTGGTATATTTACTGTAATTTTCCGAATTATTTATTTTTATATCTCATTAAGTAGAAATCAAGGGGTGACAAATCAGTTTCTGAGCATATTCTTTAAAACCACAAACAAATAGCAGTGAGATGGAGAAGTCAGGCGATATGAATTAGTTACCTATTGCTGCTGTAACAAATTAACACAAAGTTAGTGGCTTAAAATGACACAAATTTATTATCTTACAGCTCTGGAGGGCCGAACTTTGAAATGCATTTCACTGGGCAAAAATCAAGGTGTAAGCGGGCCATATTTCTCCTGTAGGCTCTGGGGAGAAACCTGTTTCCTTCTTTTCCAGCTTCTAGAGGCCACTTGGACTCCTTGTGTTGATGCCCCTTCCCCGGGTTCAAAACCAGCCGCACAGCCTCTTCCAGCCTCTCTCTGACTCTGCCTCTGCTGCCTCCCCATTTCACTCATAAGGACCCTTCTGACGGTACTGGACTCACCCAGGAGATCCAGAATAATCTTGTAACCTTAAGATCCTTAATCACATTTGCAGAGTCCTTTTTGCCATGTGAAGTGATATATTCACAGGTTCTGGGAATTAGGGGATGGACATCTTGAGGGGGCGTGTCATTATTCTGCCAACCATAGGACAGGCTCAGGTGCAGGAGCTGGGCCCTTACCGGTTAGCCATGGCCTGGAGGAAACAGGCTCTGCACAGTCTTGGGGAAAATACATAATCGACCCAGACCTGTTTCTTCATCTGTGGAATTATAGAATTACTATAGCTGTTCTCTAAAGTGCCTTCCAAACCTAAACCCTATGCTCCTTTTCTCTTTGGCAAAATAAACATTTGAAGAAAATCTGGCTGCTGAACCCAAGAAACCAAAAGAAAGCCTGGGCCCAGGAAGCTCTGCCAGGGCATACTGGGGGAGCCCCGGAAGAAGGCGAGCAGCCCTCCGCTTTCCCAAAGGCAGAGGAGGCTCGCGGAAGGCACAGGTGGGAAGTGCTGTCTGAGAGGCCTCTCCAGGAGAGGACAACGTGTTGTCCTATTCCTTTCTGCTGAATCACCATGGAAGGTCTTGGGCGATGGTGCCACTCAGCAATGGCTGCTTACTCAGCATACCGGAGTGGTCCAGGGAAGCCGCAGTGGGGTGCTCCTCTTAGTCGACACACAGACTCAGTCTAATCTTTTTGGAGCCACAGACTCTTAGAACAGCAGGTCTTAGAACACCAGAGATGGAAGAGACCTCAGAAACCATGTCACAGATATTCTTCCCATCAAACTTCTCATCATGTGATCTTGAGCTGGTTGTGTTTTATTTTTCCAGCTAGTCTGATAAATCACATTGTTTTGGTGACCTATTTCCCTCTCTGGTCTGGCCTTCAAATTAAGGTTCACTTATGCACCCTCAGCCCCATGAGCCTCAGCGAGACCCCTCAGGACCCCCCTAGGTCACCTTTACCTTCCATTTTCAAGGCGGTGTCATCTACCAGCAAGAGCTCTGGGCCATAAATTTAGACCTCCGAACAGCTGGGGACGTTCAGCACATCATACCATCCCTTTGGGCCACATTGGGGATTGACCCTATTTCCTCCAAAGTCCCTTCCAGTGCCCGTATGAGGGGATCAGAGTAAATCATCTTAAAAGTCCTCTTCAGTTCGGGAAGTCAATCAGCCTCTGTGACAGAGCTCCTGAATATATTGGTCTGTCTGGGGAAAGCCGTGGCTCCCCTCCAAATGCAAGCCTTCCTTGAATTCGCCTTTTCCTGCGGCTTGCAACGGCCATGTTTGTCCTCTTCCCAGAAAGGTAAACGGTACTGAAGCCACAGCCTCAGGGAGGCCAGGCATTCTGCAGAGAGCTCCTTTCCTTTCCTGAGCAGGTTTCTCAGTCCCTCTCCTCCTGGTCTAGACTAGACTGTCACCTCTACTCACCAATCCCCTGAGGGGTCGTGGTGGGATTGTGGAGATCCAGAAACTGAACTGTGACTCTCATTCTTTATCCATGTGACAGGCCAGATGATCCTTCAGCTGGGCCTGCCTAACCAGACCGGCACTGGGTCACTGTGTGAATGAGTGCGGAGAGGTTCCTGCCTGTCTGGTGACTCTGAGGACAGGTACTGCTGATCAGTGGGTGGATGTGTCACCTCTGTACCTAGAGCATCCAGAGCACCCAGGACCCCCCTCCCCCAGGGCCTCTGTGGAATGCCCTGACCCCTGCCTCACCAAGGACGACTCCTTCCCAGAACCTTCCTGGCTCTTTGGAACCACAAAGGTGCTCTCTGAAAGAGAACAAACCACCCCAGGGTTGCTCCATGTCAGAGTCCGTCGGCATCTCGTGTTTTCTCTATAAAAACGAACAATCTTTTTCTGCTCATCCAGCAAGGACAAGCCTCCTTTTATTGCTCACATGGGTTTATGCCCACCCTTGGGACTACAGGAGGAAACTGAACGGCTTATCTGTGTGTGAACCAGCTACCCATACCGTCCAGGGCCCAGTGCAGACTTGTCCTCTTTGAGAGGGTCTCCCTTCTCCCTGGGAGGAGAGAGAGGCCTATTGATCATGCCGTGGGCGGGCGAGCACTTCTCCAGGCAGCAGGCAGGGTGTTCCCCCAGGGAGGCAGAAAAGCCGCCTCCAAAATCGAGCATCTCATGCTCTGTGTTCTGCTTTGTTTCTGCTCTTTCCTACTTCGCTGTACCTCCTTGGCCAGGCGCTCCGCGCAGGGAGAGCACTTACTTCTTCCATACCCTTTGCACAGTGTGCCCTTTGTGTGCCTTTGATGTCGCTGTTCAGTTCTCCAGGGAGGGGACGAGCGTCTCTCCCACCTACAGGCTCACTCCCGCGGTCACGCAGAGGAAGTGAACGAAGGCATGACTGTCCCCAGGGAGAGGGAGACTGGGGGTGGGTCGGCCTGGAACGTCCTGGCAGAGGTGCACCGCAGGGCTGAGCCGCCCCCATTGTCAAGTGTAGGTCTAGACGCCAGGTCCTGACCCTGTCTGCTCGGAGGCCCCAGCCGAGCTGAGGCTCTGAGGGAGAAGTATGGCAGGAGGAGCCAGAACGTCCTGGTCTGCCCGCCTCTGCCGCTGTGTGACCTACACGACACTGTACCTCCCAGGGCGAGCCGCTGTGCTCAGAGTGGAGCAACAACTGCCGCCCCGCCTGCCTTTTTGCCGGGGCTGATGTTGTGAGCAACAAACAACACTCTCTGAGGAGACGATATGAGAAGTACAAGCCCTTTGTGAGTCAGCGAGGGAGTCGTTACCCTGTCTTTCCCCACGGTGTACCCGTCACCCCGCCACCCCCATTCCCAGGAGCATCTAGTGAGGTCGTGCCGCCCCCTAGCGGCCAAACCTCTGCCTAGAATTCATTTCTTTTAAATTTCACTTCTATTACAACCATAAAAATTAATAATGATGACTGTGTAATAATAAACGCAGCCTGCATTATATCCATTTTTATACCAGTGCAGTCATCAAATATAATTAACTTTTTTTTTTAATGGAGGAAGTGGCACACAAAGGGAGAAATGCATGGTGCAGCCATGGACCCAACCTGGGAGGCATGTCCCAACAGGGCCTTCCCCAGCCTGCAACGTGGCTGCTGGCTGCCCCTCTAAGCCTGCAGGGAGCCTGCCTAGGGCCTGATGGTGGCCACTTGCCAAGGGTTCCCCCAAAAGGCCCGTATTTCCCCCAAGATGATAGGATAAAGGAACAGGTGAGAAACCAAAGCACTTGGCTGCTCTTCTTCAGCCTTTAAAACCTTTTAAAATCCCCCAAAGGTTTACAAAATGCCTTGATGAATAGCTATCTTTCTCTTTGCTGTAACTGAAACAGCACTAGTTGTCCTGGAGAGAAATTAGTGTTTCTGCATATTAAAAATAACAAGCGACCATTAACTGCTGTGCTCCCTTCTTTATGAGAGACCCCCTCACATGTGTTCTCAGACTGCTCACCACAGTCCTGTGGTGGCAACGACCCTATTTTCAGATGAGGAATTTGGGGTCCAAGAAGTCACATGCTGTTGAGGGGGGGGGGACCAATAGCTTGAACCCAGGTATTCTAGCTTCAAATCCCTCCCCTTCTCCCAGAGTGCTTGGAGTTGAATTACCCTGGCTCTGCAGATGGAGAATGCAGAATGTGAACCATCTGCGTGGTGAAAAGGAAAACACTGAGAAAAAAAAAATTAACAAGCCTTTTCCCTCCATACCTGTGGAATAATCTATCAATCGTCATCCTCTAGTCATGATGAATAATCGACTGGAAACTAATGCTCTTTGATCTGGCTAACCACTTTCCTTTTCCCTTCTCATCTGACCAGAGTCAACATTCCAGATAGCTCTTTTCCCAGGCCTCAGAGGAACTTCCTTTTAGACTCAGCTTCCTGGCATTGGGCCTGGGGTGTAAGGTCGACAGAGGCTTGCTTCCATGCCCCCCACCAGCCCCATGCCCTAGCTTTCCTCCTAAGCAGGCAGCATGAAGGACATCTGGAGACCCACTGCAGAGCTGAGAAGAAGTTTGTCGACTTGGTGTCTAGTATAGCCTTGCTTGGAGGAGACCAGTGAGCACAACAGTGAAAAGCTGGGAGGGTTTGACAGTGGAGGGGCAGGTGGAGAACTATGTCACAGAGGCCTCGGGGACCGAGGAAGGCAGTTGACCACCCACCACAGGTGCTGCTAGTTTCAGGACTGGGTTCCCCGAGAAGGGCCTCTGACACCCCCAGAGCAATGAAGTGATAATGCAGACTTGCTTCTTTACCCATGTGAGACCGGAACATTTGAGCATGTGAGCAGAAAGCTTTCTCCCAGATCTTGCATCTCGGATGGGACAAAGTGACATTACACAGTCCAGAGAAACTCACATTTCGTCAACATCTCCTGTGTGCCAGCCCCTGGCGTGTTTGCATATGTCCTCTCATTTAACATATAGGACACAACACCCTGTGAGGTTGGGCTTATTTGCCCTCTTTTACATATAAGAAAATTGAGGTTCAGAGAGGTGGAGCGATTTGACTAAGATCACACAGCTAATTAGGAAAGTATCAGTTCGAGGTATGGTGTAAGCTCAGGAAAACGCTGCACCGTTGAGACTATAGTTTGCCTGACACCCCCTGGACACTTTTCTGCTTTCGGGCTGAAAAAAGTCCCTCTTGTGAGGTGAGTGCATCTGACCTTCTGTTGATTGGAATTTACAAACTGAAGTGATGCATACATGTGCCTACACTCAGCGTTGGCCTTTGTCCCAGTTTCCTGTCCCCTTCCTCTACCACGTAGGAAGGCCAAGTCATGGCTGTGTCAATCCCTGTGGTCTCATTTGTCTGCCTGCCCTAGACATCTGGGCAGCGGTGGGGCAGCGGACCAAGATAAGAATGGAGAAAACATGGGCTTCAAGCCAGGCAGGCTTGGGTTTAAATTCCACCTCTGCCATATTTCCAGGAAAAGCAGCCCAGATTCTAGGATGGGGATGGGGACTCAGAGGTTACAGTCAGAATCACGCGGTCTCAGCCTGCTTCCGAGTAGTGGAAGGCACGTGCCAAGGCCAGAGCTCCACAGAACAGAGGGTCTCCCTGCCCAGACATGGGGAATGGGCTACTGCTGGGAGCTGGCAGCCCTCAGCCCCGGGGAACCCAATTTCAGAAGCCCAAGTAAGACTCAGGTGGCTTCTGTTCCCCCAATTCTCTCCCACACACAGGTGTAAAACTCACTTTTAAGGCTCTGGACATGTGCCAGATGTAACCATCCCCAGGAGAGGATGACACTTCATCACGTTAAAGAGAAACAATCGAATTAGGGGAGAGCGTCCGTGTGGAGCCCATCCAGGCTTTACACATGGTCTTGAGGCCTCTGTTTCCACATCTTTAACATATAATACATAAAATAACTCATTTAAATTCTCACAGTAGCCCCGTTCCCATTTTTCTGATGAGGTGGGCATGTAGGTCAATCACCTGCCCAAGGTGGGGTGTGAGTAGCAAAGCTGGACTTTGAACTCAGCAAACGGCAGTGTCCCAGCTCTTGACCTCTGCACTGTTCTGGTTCTTACGGGGATAATGAGGCCTTCCTCTTGGGTATGAGGGCAGGATTAAAGCTTGTGGCACAAAGCAAGCACTCAATTAACGCTCTTTTCCTCCCCTGGCCTTTTAGATTTGCGAGGAGAGGACCACAGCCTACCTCTCTCAGCCAAGGTCTGTCTCGTACATACAGGTGCTCAGCCAGTACCTGAAAGATGAATGAAAGGGCAGGTAGTGATAAGGTGGGTGGCCAGAGGGAGGGGAGGCACGTGTGTGACGTTGGGGTCAGAAGGCTGAAGCTGTGACAAACGCCCTGGTTCTCCTGAGGCCAGCCCTGCGTGCTCAGGTGCCACTACACTGACTTAGGGGCTTCAGCTCCTACCTGCCCGTTATGTCACAGTGTCAGCCTCAGAGCTCAGCTGCAGCCTGGGAGCCCCAGATGACAGGACAGCCTGGGGAGGAGAAGGCACCCCCCCCACACACCCATCTTCTGCTGAGAAAAGACTGAGGCTGCTCACTGCGGGTGGCAGTGTCGGGTGATGGGTGGAGGGTGGGGGACTGGGGTGCGGAAATAGGGCTGCTCGGTTCTAGGCTTTTTATAGCTCAGGCCCACACCCAAGCGGTGGCTGCCCCATCCCTGCTGTAGCCTGAGTCAACCACTGGCAAATGGCGTATGTTTCTGAGAACCCAGAAAGAGGTCTCTGTAGGGGCAGATGGAACCCAGCTCTCTGATGGACTGTCTCAAAGCCACCTCGGCACATTTCAGCCAGAACCCGCCTTCACCAACACAGGCTGTCAGGGCAATGGTTACAGAGGTGCATTCACTTCTGTTTATCAAGACTACACGGGCCAAGGTCAGGTGTACGCGGGCCAAAACAAGCAGACCTTGACAGGGCAACATACCGAAGTATTGGTTTCACCATGTTCTCTCTAAATGTGCCTCAGCTCAGTTGATGCATCACGATTGGGATGGTCTGACATGACTAAAACGGACAGCCTCTCACTGCTCCAACTTGGTTTATAGGCACAGCCTGCATATCCGATGCAAGGTGAGATGAGGCCAATTTTTCCCCCCACAAAGTGGAGTCACTGAGTCCCTCTCTTGCTTGGATGTTTTGGGAGTGGTGGTTTAAAAATTCCACCCACTGCCTCAGTCTGCTCTGCTCCTTGTAAGTACAGTGACCACCCCAGACTCCACGAGAGATTAAGCCACTGTTCCCTGTTCCGTTTCATTCCACATGACCAGCCGAACTGGGCTTTTCTTGTTCAGGATCTGCAAAGGACAGTCAAGATCCTGCTAAAATCCCTGGCATGTCCAAAGGGTTCTTGAAATGACAAGTTTTTTGCACTGTCGACATTTTCATCATCAGTGAATATTTTATGAAGTGTCCACACCGAGGCTGCTTGTTAGTTCTGAACCCAGATAAGAGGGAAGGTTCTTTATTCTGTTTCGGGGTGGGGGGCGGGATTAGTCAGTAAATTGTGTTTCTTTTAACTTCTAAAAGCCTTCCTTTTCCTGGGGTGGGGGGGTGGGGGGTGGAATGTCATTTTTGTTTTTGCAAATAAAAGAGTAAAAGCTTTTGCTAATGCATATTATTTTTTCAGTTATCATTTGGGTTTGCAGACAGTGCTTGTTTTCTGAAACCCTGAAATTACCTTATTTCTTTGCACTAAAAATACTTAGTCAGAGTCAGTTGAACACTGGTTGAACTCATGACTTGTAGCAACTTGCGAATTCAACAGATGGTTTCATTTTTTCCGGCCCGCCCTCCCCCTTTTCATCCACTCCACCCAAGAACAAATCATTCAAATACTGTGCTGCTGGAGTGAGTCACAGATCTGTCATGGACCAAGTTCTCTACCATCCGCAGTCTTGCGCTGTCCCCTTGTGGTGAGGACAGCATGGACCAGCTGCCTCGCTCACGGTCCCTTCCCTCCATGAGAGCAGGGGCTGCTGGACTGATGTAAAGAAGCAAATGGCACGAAGAGCTTGTAAGGGCCTGAATGGCCCCAGGTCCGTGGGCACTAAATGCCATGTTCTGTACTCCCCAGGGTGAAGCGGCTCTAGGCTGTGGACTCGGCCTTTGCCTCCTGTTTGAGACACAGTGACACAGACTCCCTCAACAAGGAAAGTCACCCCCTGGGAACTGGATGCTTGGAAAGGAGCAGGAACTCTTTCAGGCCTTTGCAGAAACAGCCAGGGTAGGAGCTCCATTGGGGGGGCGGGGGGGGGGCGGGCTGTGTTTTAACCACCTGGCTATGCTCAGAGCCTGCCCCATTGCCTGACCCTTGGTAAATACACCTTAGATACCTGTGAACTGACTTCAATTAGTCTCTGTTATCAATAGTCATTTACTGAGCATTTAGTATTTTGGGTCTCTGATTAAGATGAGGGATGCAAAGAGTTTGTATAAAGGACAGTCTTGACTCTGATCGGAGTCTAGTTGGAGAATTGGGCCTGGCCTAAGAGATCACACTTGCCAGCCTAGAATGATTATGTTTTCATTGCTCACGGAATAACACAGGCACTAAAAGGCACCAAGTGTTTGGGGGAAAGAAGACACCCACTGACGACTCGAAAGCAGGGTTAGCTTGTCTGACTGGAAGAAATGGAGCTGTGCCTTTAAACAAGTAACAATAGTAAAATCAAGTACCTCCTACCCTGTGCCAGTGTCCTTTATGTGTGTGTATCACTAATTCTCACAACATTCATGCCAGGGAAGTGTTAGCATTGTCTACCCACAGATGAGGAAACTTGGGCTCAGAAGTGAAGCAATTCTGCCCAAGGCCACACAGCACTAAGGAGGAGGGCCAGGCTTCTAAGGCAGGTCAGTCTAATGCCAGAACCCATGCCCCTTCCACCACCTCCTGCCAAGGAGGAAAGGTCTCAGACTTTCTCAGGTACCATGAGGCTTAATTTGAAGCAGCTTCCAAAGCAAGCCACTGCTGCCTCTAGGAAGCAAGGGCCCAGCCAAGGAAAGCTGGTAGCCTCAGGTTCTCGGCACACAACACTGTACGGGGTGGCAGTGGAGCCTCGGGGTTGCTGAGAGCGATGCCAGGACGTGGCCAGCTTGCAAGCACAGCGGGTAGGCTGGGCGGAGGTGTGGCATTAGCATGGCTGCCGGACAGGCTCTCCACGGCACACGGCAGGCGAGTAGCATCCACTGCCAGGCTTCAGAAGACCTCTGATTTCAAATCTCATGATTTGGACGTTTTATAAAGAGGCCAGGGACCCCAGGATTGGACGTGGAAGGATTCGATTACAGTGGGACTCTAGCAAAGCCATACAGGTTGATACACAGTATAGGGGTTAAGTTGCTGGACTCCAGAACAAATGGTTTGGATTTGAATCCTGGCTCAACCACTTACTAGCTGTGTGCAAGTACCTCCTCATGGATTCCCTTCCTCCTACCACAGGGCTTTTGAAATATGTTAAATGAGTTAATATACGTGAAACAGGATGGCACCTGGAACCTAGTGCTTATTGTATCATGATGGTAAGTAGGAGTTGCTGTCTTGAATCTTCCGCCACCAGAATTTAACAAAGGCACGTACCTTTAGAGTTGCTATCAAAGATTCATGGCTGGATTAGGGACCTAAATGAGGCTTAAGTGGACATGTCTAAAGACACTAGTGGTCCTTTGGACACAGGGAAATCCTTACTGTGTTCAGAATAAGGCTTGCTGGTCAGCTGATAGATTTACTGCGAGATCTCCTATCACATGTAGCCGAACAGTGTCCTCTAGTGGCATAAGCACTTATTACTACCACATACTGCAAACTAAAAGGCTCTTCTTGTAAGGAAAGAACCGATTGTCTGTCGGAGTATGGGAGCTGATCATGCACGTGGAAGGTCGTCCTGGACCAAAAGGAAGTGGCAGCCCGAGGAGCCCTGTGCGCTGGCAGTGTAGTTACCGTGACCTTTAAAAGTCATGTCTTCCCCACTAAAGCCAGCCCCGCTGAGAAAGCCCAAGGGAATACACTTCTAGAGAACACACAAATGGTGTGAATCTTTTCGAAAGTCACACAAGTGAAGAAAAGCCTTAAAAAAAGTTCATCTCAAAGGACACAGGAACTAGCTTAAAGGGATTCCCATTGGCACCATCAGGGTCATTTAAGCAACAAAATAAATGACAACAATGGATTATAAACCACAAAGTGAGTCCATACTGATATACATAAACAAATGAATACACGAAGAAGGTTAAGCCCTTCTCCTTACAGTGAGTGGGGTTCCAACTAATAAACGTAGAAAGAATTCTAGAATTATAAATTGTTTTCAATAACTATTTCAGGCAAAAATCATCCATGGATCTAAAATTCATAGGCAGAATTATGATGAAAAACAATATCTGATCTTAAAGTATCTCCCCCATAAGAAACTTATCAATTACAATGTAAAAATAGCAACATTTAAATAGAGAACACTGGCAGATACCACCTTTGCCAAAGTTAAGAACAAAGTTAACACAATCAGTAATGGGACAAAGCGACGTCATGTGCCTCATATGACACACTGAGGACACACCTCACTCCTGTTGTGTTTCTACCAAAACCACAAAAGCTGAATCTAATCACGAGAAAATACTAGACAAACCCCAATTAAGGTACATTCTAGAAAATCATTGCTTTACACTGGAGAGCAGGATGAAAGAAACCTGTAGTAATGGATTGGAATTAGAGGTTTTGTATGAAAGGAATGAATGATACCCCAGTACAACGAGCGTACATAACGCCCGAACTTGGTCCCTCATGCAAAGAACACGCACATCTGAAGAGGAATGGCTTGTTCCAGAGTTGAAGCAGAGAAGGTACAATGTGAACTTGGATTAACTCCTTGTACAAGAAAGTAATATAATGCTCCCAAACTAATGGGGACATATTGGAAGGTCAAAGGAACTGGGTTACAGGAGCTTCTACTTGGCTTAATTAGGGATAATTTCAGTATCATAATGAATAATGATAAAAATGAATTACAACACTGAATTTTTAAAAAAATCTAAGTCCATAGATACAAATATTTTAAAAAGGAGGTGGAGAAGGGAAAGCTCTTCTTTATAGAAGAATGCCAACCCATAAATGTTTAAGCAAGTTAGAAACAGAAAAATCACCATTTTCCAACCAATATTTAAAAAACAAAACTTGATTCAGGCAAGACCATTCATGCATGGTAAAGCAACTGGTGAAAACTCTCAAGGAACAGGAAATTCACTGTCTTCATGTATAAACCCACAGAGTACAGATTAAAGATAACTTTATAAGGGAGAAATCTGTTGGGACACCTTAGTCAAATGTTCAAACTTAATGTTACTGACAAGGGGACAAACTGACATGTGCCCTCTTAGGGATACACTGAGAACAGGATATCATCTATGTAGTATGCCTACCAAAAATATTTAACATGAATCTAATCAAATTTTCTAAATTAGAAATTTTCTAGATTAATGCAGCCTATGAGATATTCAGCTAAATGCAATAGATGATAATCTTTGATTGGATCCTGGACCAAACAACCAATCCACAGTTATAAAGAACATCATCAGTGCAACAAACAGTGAAATTCAAATACAAACTGTGTTATGTAAATGTATCAATGTTAAATTTCCTGAGAGTCATGACAACTACATTGTTGTCATGTAGCTTTGGTGATACATAGTGAAGTAGTTAGGAGTAAAGTAACACAAATGGCTTGGAAAGAAAACAAAAAGAAAAATGTGTCCACATATATATACACAGAGATACAGAGAGAGTGTAGCAAAACATTAACTGTTAGTGAATCTTAGGTAATGATTACAAGGGTATTGGTTGTACTATTCTTGAGTTTCCTCAGGGGTTTGAAATTTATCAAACTATAATACTGGGGAAAATGAAACAAATTTTCCCAAAGCAAAAAACAAACAAAAATGTCAAGGTCATGAAACACAGACTGAGTAACTATTTCAGATGAAAGGAGATTAAAGTCAATGTGTGATTCTAGAATGAATCCTGGACCAGAAAAAGGGCATTAGTAGGAAAACTGGCAATATTTGAAAAAGGTCAGATTATACTTTCGGTCAATATGTTAATTTCCCAACCTTGGTAATTATATTGTGGATATGTAAGATAAATGTCTTTGTTTTTAGGGAGTATACACTGAAATACTTAATAGGCAACAGGCCATCATGACAACAACTTACTCTCAAACCTATCAGAAAATCCATTATATACACATACGTGATACGTGAGAGTGACAATGCAAGTATGGTAAAATGGTAACATTTGGGAAATCTGGGTGAAGAACATATAGGAATTCTTAGTACTAATTTTGCAACATTTTTATCTCTGAAATTATTTCAAAATGAGAAAGTTTTAAACAATGTTCATTTCAGTTTCTTTACACATTATTTTTACGTCACTGTGGTGAGTCGAATAATGTCCCTCCAAAATTCATGTCCATGTAGACCCTTAGAATGTGACCTTATCTGAACTCAGCTTCTTTGTAGATGGAATAAGTTGAGGTCACACTAGATTAGAGTAAGCTTTAAATCCAATGACTGGTGTCTTTAAGGAGAGACACACAGAGAAAAAGGCCACGTGAAGACGGAAGCAGAGAACGCAGTGACACAGCTACAAGCCAAGGAATGCCAAGGATTGCTGGAAGCCACCAGAAGCTCGCGAACAGTCAAGGGAGGATTCTTCCCTAGAACCTTCAGAGGGAGCATAGTCCTGCCAACACCTTGATTTCAGACTTCTAAATAAAGTTAAATCTGCAAGTTTGTGGCAATTCATTACAGTAAGCCCAGGAAATTAAGTCACCCACCTGCTTAAAACAACGGCTTTATGGTCTACAAAACATCTTAGTCTGGTATCCACAAGCCTCTGATGATGTTACATGATAGTACCCTTTACTGAACATTTACTACAAAGCCTAACACTGCACCAAGTGGATTATATATATCGTTTCCTTTAATCTTCATAACATTTGATACAGCAGGTTCAATGGCTAATGCTACAGATGGGAAACGGAAGCTTACAGTGATTAAGCAGTGTGTACAAGATTGGATAGCTAATAAGTAGAGCTAAGCACTGACTCCAGGCAGTCTCAATCCAAAGCTACACCGTCTCTGCTCCAGTATTAGCTCACTATTCCACACACGAGCTCCTCTGGCCGAAGCAAACAGGTCTAGTGTCTCCCAGTGCACACCCCAAGCTGCCCTGATCTACACCTCAAACCCTGCCTCGAGAGTACATTACCTCTTCCTTCTTGCCCTCTTAAATCCTTCCCATCCTGGGCCCCGGCCATATTCCCTATCCTATGAAAACTTCTCAGGCCCCTTAGGCCACATCGGTCCCTCTTCCTTCTCTCAACTGAGTACTCACTGTAATGCTCGGTTGGCCATAACACACACTCAAGGTTACTTTGAATGTTATTTGACTTTTAAAAATATTTGCTTCTAACTAAATAGCAAGTACCCCACAAACAAGTATTAATTATTTATTTACCACAAATCTAGACATTGAGACTTTCCTACCCTTATTTCTCTAGATAGACACCTATCACTACAGCCCTTATTGGGTTATACGCAATTAGACACCTAACATTTGCAGTTTCAATTTCCAAGTTGAAAGTCCATTTGCTGACTCTTCATATCAGTTGTGTGTGGTAAAATGTAGTCAGCTAGGCTGAGAGCCTGGCTAACCAATCTCAGCATGGCCTGTTGATTGATATCCATGTTGCCTGCTGTAATCGTCAAACGAATAAAACATGGTTGGTTTGATAAGGTCCAAAATAATACATTTTGAGCAGAAAATTAGTTTTGCAACTTAGGGTGAAATACTGAACCTCATGGTGGCTGAGATTTATGATGTGCCTTGTTTTTCGTACAAAGATCTGATATGTCACATGCTCTGTATAAAACCAGGAAAAATCCATTTGTGGAATCTTTCTACAAGTGGTCCAGCAATGCAAGGGTGGCTCGAGTGAGAAGCTCTAGTTAGAAAGGTTAACTGCGTTCTATGTACTGTGTTAGCTAGCGGAGAGGTGCTGGGTGCGGTAACAATCCGATTTCCTCCTGACCCAGGAGCCTATACCAACAATGCCACGTGAGGGGGTCCACGTAGGCCTTAGGTTATCTTCTGAGGTGTCAAGGGTCTATTGCAAGGGCCAGGAAGGTAATTTCAATGAGCAAAAGGAGCAGGATTCAAGGAAAATACCCGTCAGCACACTGATAAATGCAAATTGACAACTAGCTTCAAGGTTGCGATTTTAAGAGGAAGTAGGAGTTAAAACCCACTGGAGTTTACACACCCCAACCAGGGGGCTATTTAGTGTCAATTATTCCCTCCAGGGCTTGTAGATGTCATGTATTCTCACTTTTTAAAAGCTGGAAGTCTAGATTTTTATGTGACTATTTCCAATTTAAAAATGTTAGCAGCTAGTTCATGTAAACCAAATAATGCACAAACCAAACACATGTGCAAGCTTGGGTTTGGCCCATGGCCCATCAGTTTGCTCTTCTCGGACTGTTGTTTAAATATCTTCCCCCTTTGGACTGTGAGCTCCAGGAACACAGAGGACAGCAGTTGGATAAAGAACACATGTTCACACTTGAAAGATGAGGGCTTAAAAGTGTCAGAGAATTAGTGGTGTGAAATTCATTCCTCAGTATGTTTTATATACCCTAATACAGGACGAGCACTGCTGTAGGATCAGGGTTGGAGCATACAATAATGGGTACACTGCATTCCTGCTGTTCTCTCGAAGCTTATATTCTAATGAGTAAGAGAGTCAATAAAGCAAAATCACTTCAGATAGTGGTAAGGATTGTGAAAAAAATCAGTGCTTGCTACGGAACAGAACATGATGGAGGTGTCTAGAGAGGCTCATGTTAGATAGGGTGTGTAAACCTCCTCTGGAGAGGACTTTAGAGTGGGGAACCAGAATGATGAAGCCTATCACATAAGGGCTGGGAGGACAGCAAGTACCAAGGCTCAGGAAGAAGTGTGCACATTTCAGGAAGAGGTTGATGGAAGAGGCTGGCAAGGGTCGGCTCACACAGAGCCAGTCAGGGGTTTGTATTTCATGCAGTGAAATGGGAAACCAATGGAAGCTTTATGTATTAGAGCAATAAGTGATAAATGTTTTAAATAGATCACTAGCTACTGTTTGAAGAATTGTGGCAAAAGAGTACAGACAGAAATGCCACTACACATACTACTGAGGTGATAGCTGATGCAGGGGGGAGGAGTCTGATGACAAATAAAAGTAGACAGGGCAGGAATTTCTTCTGTACTCAGAACTGGGTTAGAATTATACTGAGCAGAGGTGGTAAAAGCAGAAGGGTCAAGAAGACACCTGGAATCAAAATGCCCAGTGTTTTCATGCTTTCATTATGAAAATCTTGTACTGTTCAGAAAAAGAGATCTAACCTCAGTGAAGGAAGTTGCATTCTGAAAACAGCTGTATTTTGAACTGTGTCCAAAGGAAACAAAGAATTCAAACTTTAAGTAGTTGGATGTTTCCTAATTGGAACTGTTTGGATCGTCCAGTAAAAACAGAATCCCTTTACAGTTGCCTAACACATATACTATATAAAATGCTGTAAGGGCCAGTTTGCAAAGACACTAAATGACTGGAATGCAGAGCAGACATGGAAGTCCGCTGCGTTCCTTTCATTCCAGAAATGGACAGAGTTCAAATGGTTACAAATGAAGTCAAGCTGTGACTTCCAGCCACACAAACAACTACTCTAGGGGACATAAGGGGTCATGGCCTACGAAGAATGTTGCTTCCCTTCCGATTTTCCCAGTGGAGTAAGTGCTGGTTTTCCTTATCAAACCCATGTACATGTGTCTCTCCAGCTAAACTAAGCTCCCAATATGCCTTAAAAATAAGGATTTTTAAAAACCCTCAATCTTTGTAATTTAATTAAAGCCCCTGGTGAGTTAAGAAATAGCTGTTAGGCAATGAATATTTATCAAATTACCTTGTTTTTGAAAACTTGCATGAAAGTAACTTGAAAATTTTAAATAAGACTTTTGATGTAGGTTGTGAGCATTAATAATGGGATTAATGCCTGATGGTAACAGTGACTCTATTTAGAACTATAAAGTAGAACTTAGAACTCCAGGAAAGAGGTACTCATTTTATGATCATTTTGTTTTAAAATGGAAAGGTGATTAAGAATTTCACTGGTTTTCCTGTAGGGTTAAGATATCAACTGTAAAGGACAAAAGTAACATTCCATAACATGTAAGGAATTGTATTAAGAATCGGGATCATTAGCACAAACACTAAACAACAGCAATTACCGTATTTCACCATGTATAAGATGCACCCTTTTTGGGGTCTAAAAACTGGATGCATTTTATACAGTGGTTGCAGATTTTTTTACTTGCATTTCCCACAAGTGATGAGTTGTATGGATTTTATGATGAATAAAAACTTGAGTTCAATAACTTTATGTAATACATTTTTTTCAAATTTCGGGCCCCCAAATTAAGGTGTGTCTTATGCATGGGGAAATACGGTATCCACGTTAAGCATTACAGCTGTAGCAGGCAACAAAGATTCGAACATTTAAACACAACTGGGGACATTCACACAAGGCTGTCAAAGCGCAAGGCTGTCAAAGCACAAGCACTAATGGGTAAAGAATCAGGAGCTCAGTAAAATACCTAGTGAATGAGGGAGCAATCCACTACCAGTTCTAGAATAACACATAACCTGGGTCCCCAGGTTTCTGAAATTCAGAGCAGTAAAAAGTTTTCAAACCTGAATCTGATCTACTTGAGATCTACAAGTATACAATACAGGGGACAGAAAGCTATGTTCAGTGACAGACACCATAGTTAAAATGAGCAAACTCAGAATATTGGAAAAATCCCTCAGGACAAACAGCCCAATTTCTTTAAATTACAAGGAAAGAAGATGGAGAATCTGTGACTAAAAATCAAAGCAATGTATATGGGCCTTATTTGAACAAACCAATTACAAAAACAAAACATTAAGAGATAGCAAGGGAAATCTGAATACTGATAGGATAGTAAAATATTACTTTTAACTTTTTAAACTATAATAAAAGTATTGCAGTTATGTTTAGAGCCCTTACCTTTCTTTTAGATTGAAATATTCAGGGATGAAATTATTTGTCTGAAATTTCCTTTCAGTAAGGGTGGGAGATAAGAGTGGTGAATTAGAGGTGGAAACACGGTTGACTGACCATGATATGATCAGTATTTTGAGTTGAGAAACAAGTACTCTACTATTCGAAATGTCCCATAAAAGTTTGAAAATTGGTTATTTTTCAAATATATATATATTTTTAAATTCAGGTAGAGCAGCCTGTTTGTAAACCTCTTGACAAGAACCTGGAAAACCAACAGCACGAGGTGGAAATTAGGACACGGAGACATCCTTGGCAAAGCCTCCTCTGCCGTACAAACCTCACCCCTCAAGCTGCTTAGCCCCTCACATCTTCATTCTGCCAAAGCACCCTCCCCCACAGCGCTTTCAGAACAAGGATAAGGTAGGTGAAAATGTAGACACCATTACGAATTCAAGATTCATCTGTTCAACAGGCCCTTGTTGACATCTGTCTTTACCCTCCTTCAATGCTTGTTATGTAAAGTTTACTATTTAGAGGCAGTTTAAGATCTCTAGAAATAGTTCAAGCTCAGCAGTATATAATCAAGTCCCATGTAGAACTCTTATTGAAGAGTTCTATTTACCCTCAAAGTTGCTCATTCGTGTTAAGACATGTTAGTTTTTATAGTTAGCAATGTAATGGATCTAAGTAGCATACCCGGCATTTTTACATCCAAACGAGTCGTCTCCTTCAGTGCAGTTGCTGTGCGAGGCTCTACTTGTTCCACCCCACTGCCTGCCACTGGCGAACCTGTGGAAACTTCGGTGTCCTCTTCAGAAGCCATTTATTATTTTTTTTAAACATCCTCAGTGGCAGTCAATCTTCACCTCTTTGTGGGTGTATTTGACTTTTTGAAACAGCAACAAATCATTTGGAGCCAATTCTAGTGGACAAGTAATCAAGGTGGGTGAAAAAAATTTTAAACTTTATGTAACTATAATTAAGTGGCCTTTTAATATATGGCCTTTTAAGATCTCTAAATTCACTTCTAAAACATTGGGAACATAACATACTTTGAAAGAGTCATTTAGATACACGACTTAAGGCTTGTTCAACAAAATTTCATTTTCTTTGTGGTCAGATTTTACCGGGGGCCTCACCTTATTACTGAATTCTCCTAGCCTAGATAAAAATCATCACTAAATATTTAAACTTTGAAGCTCAATAGTTGTGCCTGATTTGTGGTCAAGTTAAAAGTTTTGCTTTGTTCAAGAGGACAACTCACTTTAGAAAAAACTGACTTAAAATAAGCTTATGGTACCATGTATGTGCAAACCAGTTTCAACTTGATTTTAGTGCTAAATACAATATAACATTTAACATTACACTGCTGGGACACTCCTATTTGCTTTTCCCATACATACTGAAGATTTTACAATTAGCTCCAAATGCAGGTAAGACTTGTATTTCAATTACCTCAAATTAAAACTAATGGAGAAAAGAACAAGTTTGTCAGAAAATCAGTACAGCCATTTTACTATTAAAATTTTGCTCTTTTTAATAATTTATTTGAAGTAGTTTAGAAAAGCAAGATTTGTATTTTATTTCCTTGTAAAAATCTTTACACATGCAGACAAACCAGTGTTAAGAAAGTATTCACCATCATTTAAACAAATAACCACTTAAATAGAACAGTGTCTGCAATTTTATCTGTATAAAAATAAGATACATTTTTACAGAATTCACACTCCAGTTCTTATAGCGATAAACAATACACAACTATAGTAAGTACAATTGAACCTGACCATGGTTTTCAATTAGATACTGCTAGGGCATTTTAATGTGCATAAAAAATTTTAACATAGTTCTTTTCAACAGAAAATGTCCTCAGTGTTTCTAGAGACCTAGAGGGTTTTAAGAAATCAAATCCTAATCACTTGCTTTTAATGTTTTGATTATGAGTCCATACATCACACTGTAGGTAGGCAAAACCAGGAATTGATGCAGGCTCAAAAGAACAGTCAGCGCCTGTGCCTGCCATGTCCTGAGCGACTGCCACCATGGTGCTTGCCTTTATGGGACCTCTCAAAGGAGCGAGATCTTTCACGCCTGTCCCTATGATGTCCCCGTTCATGCCTGTGTTTCTTGGCAGCATCTGAGTGATCCCGAGACTTGCTCTGAGATCGAGAACGAGACTTTTTCCTTTTATGACCATGTCTATTTGAACTTTTTAAATCATCTCTGGTATGCTTGGCCTTAAGGTGAGGAGAACCATGATTATGATGTCTTCTTGGGCTTTCACTGTGACTGCGGGACCTGCTTCTTGATCTTGAGCTGTATGTTCCAGATCGACTCCGCCTATTATTATAACTTAGATAATAAAAATTTGAGGTTTAGATTCAGTTTCTACTGGGAAAAGGTCATTTTGGTGGTGCTCATAACAGGTTCAAAATGAAACTATCAGACCTGTATTGACAGGCCAGACAAGATTTTCATTAAATTTCTCCCCCCACCTCACTACCTCCCCTCCCTCCAGCCTATAATAGACGACTGTAGAACAAATGTACTATATGTCTATATTTCAAGGAGAACAGTAACAAGCAATTTTTACAGAATGTTCTAGATAGTTTTGGTTTTTATTGAGCACCTCCCATAAGCTCAAAAAAGCCATTGAAGAGCCACAGATAGCAATCTAATTAGAAAGCTAATTAGGAAGATTTTTTTACTATGGTCAACTTACTGGTTATTTATAAGTGGTTAATGAAATATTCATGTTTTCAAACTGTAATCAGAAAAGAAATAGTGTTTTCACGCTATACACAGGGTATTACATACCTTGATAGCACTTTAGCCAGCCCCTACACTTCTCAAAAAAACATGGGCATAAACAATATACAATGCCATTAAGATACATCACCACAAAACAAACAAAACCCCACATATACACAAAGCGTGTTTCCAAACTCATTTCTCATATCGACCTCACGTAAGCCTAAATCTATCCTAACTTTGATTAAGTCTGTGTTTAATCATTTTAAAACAGTAACTTTTAATTTTAAACACAGTTTTCCCTAAAAAAATATTTACTTACTGTCTTCTTGGAGTATGTGATCTAGAATGTGATCGTGTTCTTGACCTTGATCTACTTGCACTTCTGCTATTTCTACTTCTCTTGCTGTCTTTTCTTACACTTAAAAAAAAAAAATTTGTTTTAGTTACATACTTAGTGTGTTAGAAAGTAAACACAAAAGATTCCTCAGGTCCGTTTTCTAACTCAAGTATACTCACCCATTATAAGGGCTTTTGGAAGTCTGTTGTCTTTCCTCGGGTTCTTTCTTGACCGTTTTCACATTAACAGAGATAGGTGACTTCTCTTCAGCTTTTACTTCTCTTGGCGATGCTTAAAAAAAAAACACACACACACCATAAAGACATGCCAATCCTTGTACTTCACAAAGTACCAAAAAGTTGTTTCTAAATGGAACTCAAAAGGTGTCATGCTTTCAAGTATCAGTCTTTAGTTAGCTGATAAAACAGTTAACAGTTTTGCAACATCATTGTTTCTATGCAGCTGTTAAATGCTAAAGTTTTGTAATAATCACACACCTTCAGTGCCCAACTCATTTCAATTCTGAATAAATCTTACATGGTTTAGAGGCTGGAGAAAATCCACCAAGGGTTGAAAGGGCTGGGGTTCCATCAGGATTCAATCCCTTTGCTTTTAATTTGGCTTCTTGTAAGGCTACTTTTCTTTTCTCTACTTCTTTTTCCAGTAATTCGTAGTTTGGCTGTTGGGAGGAAAATGAAGTTAGTATCCCTCCTTCACAGTAGTGTGTCAGCACTGAGAAAGTGACAACACAAACATGAGTAAGCAGGATTACCTTTTTTCTGGTATAAAGCCTAAGTGTTTCTATGCAGATATCCTGGATCTCCTCTTCTGTTGTACCAAAAAGAAGAAACCAATGGGGACGAGTTGGCAATGGAATCTAAACCATAAAAACAGAATGGTTAAAATTTTCACTGGTTTTATTAGGAGGACTGACTTGTCCTACAGAACAAAACAAGCTGTGTATACCTACCTGAAGAGCTCTAGCTGCAAGGTAGATGCAAGCACATGCTATAGTCTCCGGTTGAAATCGAACAAATACATTGGTTCGAAGACTGTCATTCATATAGTTCCTGAAAAATATTTCAACCATAAGCTCTGTACATAAACAGTTCTAAAGCTTACATAAAATTGGAGACTCAATCTACTTTATTCTTTTTTCCTCTCGAATTTACATTCATATCCTCATATTCTAGCATATAACAATTCTTAACTCAAAAAATAAGAGATAAGAATGTAACACTAGAACAATTCTTCAGCTTTCCTATCTATGACCAAAGTCCTTTAAAATAATTCCTATTATTATTCCAAATAGAACTTAAAGTTTTTTTTTAAATGTATTTCTATGAAAAGTAATGCTCTGAAAGTCAATTCTAACATGACTAGTTTCAGAAATGATAAACCACTCCAACGATACTTCAAGCCATTTATTGACCATCTCTCCTTTATCCACAATAAAAAGCAGTGTCAACCAAGTTCTTTAAAAAACTCAAAGTACTGTGACAGGGGTAAAAAGGTAAGCACTCACCAAGTTATAGTAGAAAACTAAGCTACTTCAGAAAATCGAGGTAGCGAAGTGAAGAGCAATAAATATATATAACAGCCTTGTTTACATACCTTTTTTGTACTACAAATAAAAGCAATAAACTACTTTGGTGAATAAACTGCAGGACTTATTAGTAAACCCACCCCACAATATTCCTAAAGTATTGAAGAAATTTTACAAATTGTTAAAAAAGTTAACCTAAAAGACTGTTTCTTAAATCCTTACCCATAATAACTGCGAAAATCTGTTCTACAGAACATGTATTTTAAATGTCATGCATTTTATAAAAGTAACGAGACTTTTCTAATACTCATATTTACTGAGTCCAAAAGAAGCATGGCAGTCATTAAGTTCAGAACATAAAAATTATGTCACTTAAGTACTACACATCAAAAGTCTTGAGACAGTAGTTGTGGTGGGACCACAAACTCCTTGTTTTGCCTTTAAATAAGCCAGCACTCCACATCATACATCTGCATCTCTCAAGTGCAAGTTCTAAAGCACTTACTTACATTAACATCTCTTAAAAATGAAGTACTTCTTAATTCTAATGTTATTGCCTGCAATGGCGCAGCAGCTATAAATTCATCCAGAATGGGAATGGTGCCCATTTCAAGCTGCAAGTTGTAGTTTCCTTTGGTAGAATTCATGCTATACATAGAAATCTAGTCAAATTCCTAACAAAAAAATTATTTAATTCATAATGGTTGGACAACAAATCTATCAAAAATGAACTATTCATTGATAGTTACAGGTATACATTAAATACACAGGCATGTTGAATAGTTACTTCTATAAGCAAATATACAAATCCTTTTGACACCCCGACAGAACTAGAAGATGCTGCCAGATGGATATGGACCACTTCAGTGAATCTCGGATGAGAGCTTGCACTGGATTGGCTGGAGAGCAGGGCAGCCAATCAGGCCATCCTGAGGTCATGGGCTGAAGTGCAGAGGGCAGAGTTCTATGACTTACCATCATGGACTACCCTTTAATTAAAGAGTAGAAAAAAGAACAAAGTTAAATTGAGTTCTCCATTAAAAGTAATTAGTCAAGCCAAGAAAACAGGAAGCAGAAATAAGCTTTATTTACCTTTTGATTAAAAAACAAAAAAACAAAAAGCACCAAAAGAAACTCATCTCATTATTTTGGAAAGGGACAATGAACTTACTTTATTTCTGCTTCTGTTTTCCTGGCTAGGAAAAAAATGTAAAAAAAGCAACTTACCAGGCAGTTTGAACCAGGGTTTGATTACGTTCACATTCTAAGACTTGTAAATACATAACAATGATCTGAAGGACAAGGGAAAAAAACTCAATTTAGCATATTGCTGGTTCTTTCAGAGTTCAATGAAAATAAGTAACTGAAAATGTTAACTGCAAGTTTTAAATGGCATAGATAATACAAACCAATCTAAAATGTACCTGACTCAATGTGTGTTATTATGTTACTAGATTTCATGAAAATTATGCTTTAAAATGTTCCAAAATTGTAAAGGAAAAAAACTGAGTTAATTAAACCTAAAAAGCACCTAATTTTTCATGAACACCTTACTATGTGGTGGGCACTGTGTCCTGAAAACAAGTTAAAGCTGAGAGTATAGCATTTCATTTCCCAACGTGTAATTCTGCAAGTCCTCAAAATTCCAGCCTGTATGTTTTTTAAAGTTAAACAGTGAGTATGACACATATTATTAATATTCCAAGTGGGCATTATGGTAAGTAAACACTATATCTCTCTACAGTGAAGCTTATCACACTCAAATGTGATTAAAAACTACATATAAATAGCTTTACCTTGGTTCAGGTGAAATCTTTCTGGATTTATCATCATTCTCATTTTACAATTTTTAGAGATGTGTTATCTAAGAACAGAGATATCTGCCAAGGTCTTACAGCTAAAGGCAGAGACATGTTTCTATTGCAGGTATTGCAGGTAGTCCTGCCCTCAGAGCAACTGTTCTCATAACCATTTTGCTATTACTTATGATCACATGCAAACCAAGAGCTGGTGAAGAAGCCCATTAACACTGAATAACATTAACAGTGAGCAGCCACCATGCTTTGAATTTTACTGTGCAACAGGGTAGCATGCCAGGTACTTTTGCACACATGTATATTTTTCCTTGGAATTAGTTATTTCAGGCTCCATTTCTAGGTAGGGAAACTACATTAGCCACAGAGGCAAAAAGAATTTATCTCTGTCTACACACAATAGAGATTTGAACCCGTCTTTCTGATTCCCATTTTTTAAAATAAATTTCAATATCCAAAAAGATGTTTTTTGAAACCAAGGTTAACTCTTAAATATAAACATAAGATAAATTCACGTAAAAAAGATTTTAAGAAAAACCCTAATACTTACGAATGTAATTTCTGTACTCTACAACTCACCTTATGGGGATGCTTGACATGAACACAAAATCCCAACTCCTTTAGCACCCTCCTTTCTGCCTTGATAACTTGATTTTTGGTGTTAATGTAGTTCTGATCAAGGATCAGGGGGCTTGGAGTCCTATAGTTTGTAAGAAATAAAATCGAAACTGTTTTGCACATCCAAAAAATTTTATTTGTGGCATCTCCGTTTTTCCCTTCCAACCAACTATTGGCAACAGAAACCAGCTTTTTAAACTCCTGCAAACAAGTTAAAGCATTAATCTTGTGCTGTCCAAGTTATGCTAATTGAATATGTGCTTTCTATACTAAGTTCCTATAGAAACTGAACCCTGAAATGAAAAAAATTCACTATAATTCTCTTGGATTTACTGTTGTTTTTTTTTTCATATGGATTATATTTTGGGTATATATGTTAACTCACATTGATTTATTATACAAAGCCCATTAGGCTCCACAGACTCTTTCCAATGAAAAACTAATGTGCTCTTGAAAATATTTACTATAAAGGCCTTGTAAGATTACAGTGATTTTATTACTCTTTTCATAAAGTATCAACTCTTGGCAAATTTATGGCCAAAATTAAAATTAGGTAAAAATATGGTGGGTAGCTTATCTAGATTCCCCTAAAATGGGCTACTTATTTAAACAAACTGTTCTAAGAATCTCTGTTAAAGAAAATAATCTGAAAACTAAAGATTTAGAGCAACTGCCCCCCCCCAAAGAAAGAAAAAAACAACAAAAGATTCAAAACTCCAAAGTGATCAATAGCAACCATGCCTAAATTTGGTCTGAGTTGTAGTTACTAGGCAGTATCTTTAGCATGCGATGCAGAAGGGAAGACCATAATGAGGGAACCAGAACAACACTGTCTGCCAGACTAAATTTTGATAGCTTCCCAAGTTATAATACAGAAAGCTATATCAATCAGTGGGGTTCAATGCTTTAGAAATAGCACAATTAAAAGACTCTCATTTAAGTCTTGAAATTCAAATCTGGTTTCTTACTGAAGTTTGTTTCTTGTCAGGACTTGGACTTTCATTTAAAAGCCTATGAAATGTCCCGATGTCCTTCGTTTGATACATTTTTAGATCCAACCAACAAAAAATACACTTTTATTGAGATACTGATTATACGGTTATGTATATGGGTAGAACATTTAAATATTTTCCCCATATGCAATTCACTTTCTGCCAAAAGATTCAAGAGTTTCTGCCCTGGGCACAACACATCATCTATTTTTAAAAGACAGTCACATTCTGAATATTACCCCAACTCACAGCTCATTTTACATGCACACCAAATCCAAAAAAATGTAAGCTCATACTTCAAAAATCAAAAACCTATTTAAATACATTCACTTGAAGATTAGAAAACAATATGAAATAAGCTACATTAAGGACCCCTGTAGTAACATGTTAGGAGAGTAAAAATCACCTATCGTTTATTTTCCTTACTTTCTCACACTTAGTTACAAAAACTGGAATGCTTACTAGACTATTTCAAATTATTCAACGTTTTTTAAATCAAATTACATTAAACAAAAGTTCGCAAAGCTGACAAAATGGAGAATAGCTGTTATTTAAATTAACAATGCTGAAAACAATGCTGAAAATGGCCTTCAATCAATTCAGTTCCTATTACAGATATGAAAGGTGTTAAGGAATAAGGCCACCAATTGGGGAAAGGACTTATTTATAACATAATATCACAATTAATCCATTTTATCAGGACAATAGGTTACATGTTAATTGCTCTTTAGGGGAAAATAATCAATTTAATTCAAATGAGAGCAACAAACGTATATATGAAAACATATTTCAAAGGTCTTAAGGCTTATGATTTTTTAGATTTCATCACAACAGGAAATTTGGAAAGAAGTTAAATTCACCTCAGACTCTTTCTGATGACTCGTTATCTAACGGCCCTCCTTCAACCGGCATTAGGAGATAGGAATACCTTTGTGGTGTTACAGCTACACACCATTTTAACTCTTAACCCACTGCAATTCAGAGAATAAAACTGCACCATTAGAATCTGTATAAAATTTTATAAAAGCAGTTTTGTCTCATTTTCCCCCACTTATATTGAGCAAACTCATCTGAAACTCTTTAAAGTTTGCTTTAAGTGTTACATTCAAATTCTATTAAAATTCATTTTTCTGGCAATCAAACCAGCTACATTTCTTTGAATTATGGCTCTCTGGTGCCAAATCAGGCTTACTCCTTCATTAATTCTACTTATATGAATTGTTATTTTCCATCTATTCTGCCACAATCTTTACTTTCCCCTTTTTGGTGTCATAACATCGAATCACTTAAGGAAACGAAACCCCCATCGCTTACTATAATTCAACTATGCACTCAACTTCTTGCTTAGGCCTACTACTGCCTGTAGTTTTCAAAGTTAATTTCGTGAGTGTATAATCTAACACCTTCATTTCATTCAGAATTGGTTATTATCTCACAAACCAAGGAAGGCACAATAAACATGTAAGTTATAAACTATCTTATAAAGATTTTGTAGCAGTAGAAAAATGTGTCCCCATAATCAGCAAGAAAAGGTTCAATAAAACTGTCTAAGCAAAGGGTTTCTTTACTGATATCAACAAAGTACCAATTAACACTTTCTGTAGCAACAAGCACATTCAATTGAATTAAGGCTTGATAGAATTTCTTCCTCCCCAATCAGGTAAACTTTATTTTCCAATAAAAGTTTGAAGAGATGGCATTTCTAAATCTCTTAAAAAGAAACTATCTAGTCAGAGGAAAAAAAAAAAGTTCATCACCAACCAACCAAACATAACTCTACCTCCCTTGCTTTTGTCAGATTTTTAAAAGGAATTTATATGAAATTAACAATTTTCAAATTTTAATAGAAAATCTTGGGCTTTGGTCATTGGAAGTTTATTATCTGGTCTCTTAGATGAGCTATTTTTCCTTTAGCATGATTTAGCTGAAATACACCTTCAAGAAAAAGAAATTAGGATTAGGAGGTCCAAACACGGCTAAGTTTCGCTAGTGTAGTACAAGGACCGAGAACATTTGGAACTAGTTCAAGGAACTATACTAAAATGAGTAGTTTGCAAGGAGGCAGATTGCTGCTCAATATACAGAAGTTTGTAATGCCTACTTCAAAGGACCACTCTTTCTTTAGCGGTGTTTAAACAAACTGAAGGCCACCTTTAGGGCCACCAAAATAAAACTGCAGGAGGAAGCTGGACAAGATCACTTAAGACCTTTCCAATTCTCATCATGATCTACATACATAATGAAAATACCACACCACATACACCAATGAGAGTGGTACTAGTAGTCTTTGAAGATTTGTCTTTAGACAAGCCTTATAGTATGAATGTGGGCTCCTTAAGACTACAGAAAACCCTTAATTTGCTGGAAAAATGCTGCATATAAAAGCAAATTTTAATTTTGGAAACTATAAAAATGAAAGAACAATCTTCTTTTTAAATTCAGCCATTTATTCTGAGCTTAAAAGACAATATCAAACTACAAAAAAAATCAGAGGGGAAAAAAAGTCAAATAATGCATCTTGAGCACTGGTGCTTTCTAAAAGCTTGTCTGATGATTCTAATGTGTAGCCAGGACTGAAAAACAATGACCCAAAGGCTACAAAAATACCTTTGTAGTTTTCATTGTCACAGTACAATTTTAAACTATGCATAAATTACATTAAAATATCTGATAATACTTTACATAACTGATTAATACTTTACCTAACTAAAGTGTAATACTGAAATACTTTCTAATGACATTAATCTATGCAAAAAAATATTAAGCTATAGTTTTAATAACTTGGACAGCAAAGACAAAAGCTTGTAACAAGAAACAGGAGTTTTTCTAAATGGTTCACCAGTGGCCAACCTGTTAGTCCCCGATTCCAGTGACCTATTCTCAGAGCACTGGCTTCTCCTTGGGGATTTTCGATACTTCACTCACTGTTGCCATGACGACAGCTTCATCTCTATGTACCACTCCACATCACCCAGGCTTTGGTAAATGTAGCTGGTCGCTGTATAGTCGGTTGCAAGGGAAAAAAGAGTTGAAGTTAATAACATATACAAGTTACGTGTCTGAGTAAACTTGTAATATGCATAGAAACACTTTTACATCCTGCTTTTAAAAAAGAGGCTTCCATGCAATTAACAACTCCTTTTAAATTTCATGCTATAATCAGACTTCTAAGATTGAGACAAAATCAATCTCTGTAATAATGACCACACACACACACACACACACACACACACACAAAAATAACACGCACTGTTACATCAGACACAACAGTCAGGGGAGATGTTTTAAATCCCAAGGTTTTTATAGTTAAGACCTACTCTGACATCAAGAAAGAATGTCACAGAAAACTTTCAAAGTAGACAATCGTTAAGCGATAACAACAGTTGGCTCAATGGTTCAAAGAACCGTAACAGAAAGCTATTTCCTAAAGCACACACAGTATCTTTTGACTAAAGATAAAGAGCCTTTTTATTACTGTCATTTTGTTTTAAATACCCTGAAGAATCAGCTAAATATCTAAATACACATTTTAGCTTAGACCATACTAAATACCAAATTGAAATCTTCCCAATTTCCAGGAATTCCTCACCAAGAAGCTAAAAGACATTTTAAAATGAAATAAATTAGTCTATCCCTGGATATGGTTAGGGTGAGTGAGAAAAGATGGCAGAAAAAACAAAGTATGTAAGAAAACTATCTGGGCAGCAATGTTTCAGACTTTTTAACTACACTGATCGTTTTAAGGTTACTTTACTATTTGCTTGTCTCTGAATAGTTCTATTACTGCCACTGTACAGATTCAGCCAACAAGGACCACTCATGAAGAATACTAATTTGGCGCTAACCAACACCCAACCTCCCAAAACAACTTAAAATCCTTTTATAACTTCCTTTCAAACTCAGTCCAAGTTTGTCTAACATCATCACTATTTCCTAAGAAGTGAAAACAAGAACTAGTCTACACCAAATATCCTTCTGCAGCATGTACCAGAAGTCAACTGTAGACAAAAAGCTCTGCCAACTAAAATTTTTGGTACTGCCTCAACATGAACACGTAAGTCTACATGAAGTGTTACGATGTAGCCACATCACCTATAAGACACAATTTTGGTCTCTATTTTCTTACAAGATAGAATGGGCCTTATCTAAATACAACCCAATCAATTAAGAGTTATTTTTCTAATCCACTCACTGAGACTGTATCTGACCAAAACAAAATACCTGTTCAATCCCTTTGACTTCAAACTTCAAACTTTATCATCCTGCAGTCCTTTCAGATCCGGTATTATGCGATATATCGTAGTTGAATGTTGAGAGGTATTCTAACAAAAGCCAACCTCAATCGATAAAGAATTAACTGGGACTTCGAGTAGAAAAACAATCTACACAAAAGTTTGCCACAATATGAACTTGAACTGCAGTGTTTAAACTTTGAGCCTTCAGTCTTCCAGCAAGGGGAGGGGAAAAACAACTTACAGAATACACTCACACTTGAGCCAAACGTATTCCCTTTCTTGTTTAATCTTAAGCCACAGGACTGCTTCACAGCACTGTTAGGATTGTCCACAAATGTAACTGCCTCTACAAACTTTAGATAGCTGGTTAATTGTGGTTTTTTTCATATTAAGTATCAGTGTGCTCCTATGTGAATTTCAACACCTAAATAAGTTTTCCTTTGCATGGGTTTTAACTTGAGAGGAAAGAATGTTTTGATGATTGGTGCACAGTACAGTAGTTAGCAAGAGATGCTGTGTTCAACAATGCCAATCTTACCTTTTTCCTCTTAACTGGCGTAGGTGATGAAATACATTAATCACATCTCTTATTCTTCTAGGTGCTTCTTCAATTTTTGATGCAAGATTAATACAAGCCATGGCAACAATCTGAAAAAAACGATTCAGTAAAAACAGTTGTTAGATTATGGCACTCTCAAGTACAGTTTGGAAAAAGTGCCCCTTTCAAAATCTAATGAACTAATTGTGATGAAGAAACTTTCGGACACAATTGGGACAACCGTTGGCAAAATAAAATTACAATTGACATTTCCAGGCTATAAGCTATGCTGACACTATGATTTGTTTTTATTGCTTAATTCTTAATTTTGAATTCAGAGTCAAGCTCAGTCTCACAGGAGTTTTTTTGCATTTGATTGAAAATTCTAATTATTGATTAAAGAGAGCACCTGGGCCCAGGACCCATTTTCTAGTTTCTAACACACATTTCGAAGTCCCTACTTCCGGATGGGTAAGAACTAGCTAGGTACAAAGGCCTAAACTAACCACTCCCTTTCTGGAAAAGCTGGCAGCGGACTCTAACCCCCTACATTCCATTTCCGGATGAAGAAATCCTTTTCCATACGCCCCCGTTGTGCTTACCTCGAAACTGTGTTTGACGAAAGACTTGGAGTAGAAAAAACGATGAAACAACACCTGCCCCGTTGCCATCGCCACCTGCAGACGAGAGAGAAGAACGGAAGCGCAGGGTCAGGCGGGCCCGCACCAGGTGCCGCCGCCATTTTGTGCCGCCGCCGCTCGCTCCCGCTCCCCCTCCCCCCCGCTAACAGCAAGAAGCTTCGCCTCCCCGCCCACCGCACGCCCGGACTCGGGCTAGGAACCGCGGCTGGAAAGCCCGCACGGGCCATCCCCACCCTGCCAGAACACGGTGGTGTCGGGACACCGTGGAGGGAACGGCGGGGAGGAAAGCTGCGCCCGGTCGGCCCGGGGCCGAAGTACTGACCTGCGGTAGCCGGAGGAGAATGCCGGCGGCCTGGATGAGCTCGCAGCCCAGGATGCGCAAGTCCGTCTCGCTGGGCAGGTCAAGCCCGTCCTGCATGGACGGGGTGGGCGAGAGCCGTTCCTCCGGAATCAGCGAGTGGTCGATGGTGAGCGAAACTTCCGAATAGAGGCGGTCTCCGATCAGAATCCCTCCCGTCGTGGTCGTCGTCGTGGTCGTCGTCCCGGAGCTGGAACCGCCCGCGCTCGGGGCGGTCGATGAAGCGGCGGCGGTAGCGGTCGCTGTCGGGTGAGGCCCGGACGCCATCGTCTCAGCGAGCTGCACGCACGCCCAACGCAGCCGGAACCCGGAGCGAAACTAACCAGAGTCCTCGGCGCGACGGATATTCCCGTGACCGCCGGGTTCTGGGCCGCTTCACGCAGCGTGCGCTTCCGCTCTGACGTCACCGCGTCCGGCCGGCGCGCGCCAGCTAGTCCCTGCCGGCCTCGCCTCCGCCTGCCCGCGGCGCCTGTGCCCGCGCCTACCCGGCGCTGCGGGGGGTGCTGTCGGAAACCCTCGGGCGACCTGTCTGCTGGGGCCGCTCAGTGGCCAGAGGAGGCCGTCTTTGTAGCTAAAACGGGTCCAGGCTGCTTCGTTCGTGATACTTTTAGCCACAAGAATAAGGGAGATTTACAAAACACTTGATTCCCAAGTTCGAGTTGGCAGAATGTGCTATAACCCCTGCGCGATTTTAGCGAGTTCGTCTAGAACGTGCGTCCCTTTGCTGCTTCTATCTCTTGTCCTCTCCTGACTTCTCGCCTTTGCGCGGCGCCGGTTCTGCGTGTACAAAGGGGAGTGTGGGGCGACCCCTTGGGCGGGTGCAGATGGGAACCGACTGGCTGGCGGTTTAAAGTGACCTGCAAGGAACCTGGAGAGGAGCGCTTTGCAGTATTCTTAGACAACAGGAATGTGAGCCACGTCCAATGAAAGCTCGCGGATGGGCGTGTGATAACCAAAGGAGGGCGAAGACTTCTTCACGCCTGGGAGGGAGGCTGCTCTCACAGCCTCGCTAGCGAACCTCAGGCCCCGCCAGTGGCGGCGCCACAGCTTTCCGTCATCTGGAAAGTCCCTGGTTTCTGAAAATAGTTTCAGGATAAGAACCTTATCCTAACTCTGATTATGCCCCGAGAGTTTATGGATTCCTCCGTGGTTGCCGCAATTAGAACGGGAGAAGTCGCATTTCTGGGTTTTGGTTTTTTCCCCCTAATATTAGATAGTAATTCCCAAAGTTTTCTCAAATTAGAAGTAAAAACAGTGATGCTGAGCTAAACTACTAGCGTCTAGAGTTGGAGGAAAAAGTATTGATCTTGGTTTACTCCAACCATGCTTGTAGCCCACGCTTGAACTGAGACGTTGTCTAAGAAAGGGAAGCCCCATTACGTTTTTATTACAGAGCTCTGTTTTAAGGCTTACGGAAAGTGCATTGAAACCTGGGTCTGTAGAGCAAAGGGATTTTGAATACATTTCAATATTTGTCAGTGATGTCATTAAGACAAAACATATTCAAACACCTCATTTAAAAAAAAAGCATTAAATCAACCTTACTTAATGTAAAGAATGACATCAGTAGCTCTGAACCCTGGCTGCACACATTAGGATCTTCTGAGGAGCTTTTAAAACATAGACTGATGTCTGAGCCTTACCTAAAGAGGTTGATGGAATTGATTTGGGGTGGGCCACCCGGTGGCTTTGCCCACCCTCCAGTGATTCCAATGTTCAGTCAGGGTTGAGACGCATTACTCCAGGAAGAGTGTAATTCCGGTGCTGGTTAAAGCACTTGGCCCCTCTGCATGTCGCCTCCCTCACCTTTCTAGCTAGGCTGCTTCCAGGGAAACTTCCTTCTCCAATATTCAGGAGAGATGTAAAATACTATTCCAAACTTTGATATATTTAAAAACTAATTGATGATAGGCTATTTTCCTGGTTCTGATCATCTATGGTTGTGTAAGATAGTATCCTTGGAAGCTGGGTGAATGGTACACAGAAACACTGCTATTTTGGCAACTGCTTGTGAGTCTTCAATTATTTTAAAATAAAAAGTTAAAAAAAAAACAATCGTTAATCTGCTTCGTTGAAACTTTGAGCTTCAATGAAATCACCACTTAAATTTGTAATGACTTGAGTAATTTAACTTATTTTAAGACTTTTTAATGGGAGGTTTTCTCCTCTTTAGAGGGCTTTTTCACCATGCCTCTCCAATAAACTGACTTGGTGATGTCTTGATATATTTTATAATATATTTTTACCCTCCAGATCCACAATTAATCCAAAAAAGTTCACAAGCTTAAGAGGGAGAGGTTCTGGGAAGGGGAGGGGTTAGTTGCTCGACTCCTGATGTCTTTTTCCCAGTGGACCTCCCTGTTCCCTACCTCCTATGTCTGGTAATCATTTCCACAAGAGCAGAACCACCCAAATTATCCCACAACTTTGTGCCCATTTCCCACTCCCTTCTGACTGTACCCCCAAATTATATCCAATAGGTAGGACTATTTCATTGTTCCCCCTTTCAGCTTCAACCAAAGTGGTGGGGGAGGTGAGCCAATATTGTATTTGCTTAACATGAACTCATCAAACTGGGATGTTATTTTTAATTTTAATGAAAACAAACAAAAAAAACACCTATGACTTATCCAGAGGATAGAAAGCAGTGGGTCTAGTCTAGTGGCTATGTTCTACAAGGCCGTCTCAGTAGAGGGGTTAAAAAACAAAATTTATGACTGTTTTATCCTTTTCAGGGTCAAATTCCAGCAAACAATCATAACCTGGAAGAGTTGTATTGTTTCTAAGTTATTTTGAAGAAAGTTGTTTTTCCATGTACCTACTTCCAAACATCAACATTAAATGGGGAAAGACTAAGACATTCAGTTATAAAGGATCCAGAATTGGGAAGAGTAAAGCATACGTTTTAATTATATAAAAGCATTAGTAGAAATGAGTTCAGGCAAGTGAGACTGTTCCATTAGGAAGGTAAATGATTGAGTTGTCACTCTAAGAAAAAATGGAAATGGTAAGTCTGTAATATATTTTTTATATTCTTAACAGAGGTTCTGCTAGTAGGCCCTGAGTTCACCCAGGTCTAAAAGGAAATCAGTGATAACTAGAGAAAAGTTGTGTTTTTATTGTTTCAAGACCTTCAGGTTTCCGATAATGACTGAAGAGAAAAAGAGAATTATCAGTGGCCTTACCAGGACCACTGAAGAATCAGTCATATTCCTGATGCTTAAATCAGTTCTCATTCCATTAGTCTCTGCAGCCTCTCTGGGAGCATATTTTTCTTTATTATGTGAACTTTCAGTTTCTTTAATCCTAAACTCACAATTGGTGTAATTCCATTAATTCCTTCAACAAACAGCTATTCACCAGTAGACCACCAGAATTTAATAACAAAACACTGTCATTTCAGCTAAGGGCAAGTGAAGTGTAAGTTCCCACCTAAAAGGAGCTAATAAGATGAGAATGGTACACACAAGACAAATGCCAGGGTGACCAGTAAGTGCAAAAGGCAGGCAGAGAGGGTTAAGTCATGGTTAATGTCATCAGAGAGAATTTATAACCTTGAGAGATTGCTAAGCAGGTTTCTGTTTACAGCAGAAATCATAGAGTATCTGACTTGACACATTAACTACTCATGTAGTTACATAACTTTTTCAATTAGTCCTGTGGCAGTTGCTATGACATTCTGGTCTGGCTGCTCTCATCATTAGAAATAGTCATTCTGAAAATGATTTATATGCAATTAACACTTAGGCATATACTGCTTGGAAAATCTCATAATAGCACTGGCCTGGGCATTTTGCTACTGGTGCTGCTGAGAACTAGTTCTAAAACTTTAAAACAACCAGTTTTATCATTTCTTAAAATGAGGGAATCTGACTGGACCCTTTGTGGGTCTGAAATTCTTTGACTCTGGTCTTCCAGACATCTTGAACCTCAGACTCATCTTTGATTCTTATTTCTTCTTTATTGTATTTTAGTCCCTAAGCCTGTTGTTCCTTCCTTCATGGAAGGAATTGGCTCTCAAATCTGCCTGTTCTGTCTCTTCTACCATATCTGCTGTTATCTCATGTCTGTACCAGCACAGTAGCTTCCTAAATGGTATTCTTGCCTCCATTCTCTGCTATCTCCTTTATCTTAGGAAACCTATAAATCTTGAAATATCAGTTTCCTTACCCCACTGTCTCAAAAACTCTGGAGATAAAAGATAGAGATGAACCACCTTTTGGCAGTTGAGGCTTTCCACAATCTAAACTTACCTTGTCATTCATCTGATAATTGCGTCACCAACTCACCGTATTCCTCCACCATGCCTCTTCCTGAACCAAGACCAGCTGGACCTGTCTTCTCACTAACAAACATGCCATTTATCTTCCAGATTTCACACTTTCATTCTATTTCTCAAGCCTGCAGCATTTTACTCCTCTTTTTTGCTAATCAAATCCTACCAATTTTTCTGAGACCTACCTCTTGCCAGAAGCTTTCCCCGCATGATCTAGCTTTCACAAGTTTTCCCTTTCTTTGGACTCTCTCATAGTATTTATGAGCTTTAGTGTACGTTTCAACACGTTATTCCACACTATTATGTATTGTTACTTGATCACTTCATGGGCGTGTCTTGACTTTTTCAAAATAGTACCATTTTGTGTTTATTTTTGCATTCTTCTTAGAACCTGGTAGACACTGTGTATATGGTAGATACCTTATCAAAACTCGTGCACTGAATTGTACATTTTGCCCCCAATGCCTTGCATAGGCAATCTAGTCTTGCCTTTCCCTTTCTGTCCAGGAACCAGTTCCATCATCAGTCTGTCCTACCACCACAGCCCTTACAGGTCCTCACTTATCCTGTTCTCTCTGCAGCATTTTGTAGCAGATCAGCCATGTTTCCACTTCTGCTCCTGTTTCCTTCTTACAGTGGGCTAAGTAAAGAGTCCACGACTTCTGTTCTATAGAGTCATGGGCTGTAGAACAGGAGGCCTGTGGGAATTGCTATGACTGGGGCGTTGTAGTAGGGGAACAAGAGCTCACAAAAAGCAATACAGTGAAGTGGTTTGGTGTCTGAGTGTGAACGTAGGCTCTGGGACAGTTTTTGGAGGTGTGTCCAGAAATTGGGCCTATGTAACTAAGAGTTAAAACCAGTGTTAATTTAATAAACTAAGCTATAAAACTGACAGATCCACAGATTTGCTTTGGGAGCTAGCTTAAAGTTAATACCTATTCCAGTCTCTTGTTTTTTTATACAAGGACACTAAGGTCCAAAGAGGAGGCTGCAAATAGTAGCTACTGAATGTTTGTTGATTGCAAATAATCCAATTAAGCCAGTTCAAGGATGGTTTCATTTTTTTATGGTATTTAATGTTAGAAATTGACCAATCAATTTGAGAAGCTTTGTAATAGAGAACTATACAAAGTACAAAGTAAAAGCCCCATTCTTACCTGTCTGTATTCCCTAATCTTTCACCAAAATTATCTCATTACCTTCCCGAGGTAACAGCATGATGTCTATCATTCCAGATGTATACATAGCTCTATATACTATACACATACTGTTAATTTCATATAAAAGGTATAACAATATACATATTTAACCTGGTGTGAGATGATACTTTTATAAAATCCCATAAAGATGAATTACTACTGAAATGAAAATTTAAAATACATTGAACAGCAAGCCTGAATTGCTTATTATTAGGTTCCACAGACAAAAAGTTACTGTCAAATCGCCATAACAATTTCTAGACATTTACTCTCAATCTCTGTATACTTATCATTGAGGGCCCATAACAAACAGTTCAGAGTTTGGTACTACTTCATGGGCTAGTCTTTGAGTGGCATTATTCTTTGAATTTTTTTTTTTAAATAATGGGCATATATTACTTGTACAATTGCAATTAATTTTTTTTCCAATTCAGTCTGATAATAATAGAAATAGGTACAAGTTACAGAAATGGTCCCCAGGATGGGTCAATTTTATGGACAGGCAAGCAAACAAGGTGGCAGAATGGAGGAAATACATGATCTGGGTTTGAAAGGCTTCATAGGCATTTGTCAGAAGAATAAGTGTGGAAGAGCATTTTAGGTAGAGGAGAAGCAGGAGTCAGGGCAGGTAATGAGATTGCTGGATGTGGGGGGAAATATAGTGAACATCTGTTGTTTATAGCCTGCCCAGTAATCCAATCTCTTGTTTTGGTTTTTTTTTTTTAAGATTTTATTGGGGAATTGGGGGAGAGAACAGTGTTGGAGAATCAGGGAAGGGGAACAGACAAGTTGCTGTCCTTTTGTTCTTCAGTCTAGTTGTGGAGGATGTCGCTCCACTGGCCCATGTTGGTATCATCATTGCGCTCTTCCCGGCTGAGGCAGATCTGTTGCCTGCCATTGGAAGGCGGCTCACGGCAGCTCACACCAGCTGCTGGCCACTCATGGTAGCTTGTGGCAGCCCACTGCAGCCTATGCTGTTGCCAGCGACTCAGGGCAGCCCAGCTCCAGGTCAAGCTGCCGTTCACCACCTTAGCTGCAGAGGGTGCAGCATCACTGGGCCATGTGGGATCCAAACCAGCAGCCCTGCTGCCCAGAACTTGTGCTACCAAGCCAACTCTCAACCAACGAGCTACTTGGCCATCCCTCCCTTCTTTTTTCCCTTGGGAATCCACAACTTCTCCATTCTTGGTGTAGGTGGTTTGGGAGGGGTTGACCTCTTCCCCAGCTCAAGAACTAATCAGCATCTCCTATCCTCTTTAATTGCCTCCCAGCAATTGGTTTGGGATGGCAGTCAAGTCCAAGACTTCTGCTGGAACCCTGGCCAGGGGAAGGGACAGAGAGCTTATTCTTGCTGGGATTGCTGAGAGGAGGGTGTAAGCACAAAACTACAGACTGCCCTTTTTATACTGGAGAAGAGAACCAGTTTGGGAATGGAGCCAGCAGAGAAGAAAAGTGGAGACCAGAGACCAAAGATAGAAACCCCATCCAGTGCCCTCACTTATGGTCCTGCATGTAGCCATACCCTATATTCTATCCCTGGGATTTCCAGTTTCATGAACAAATAACTTTTAAAAAAATCTATTTACTCTTAAACCCACCTTAACTGAAAGACTTACACAAGGAATATTATGGTGTGACAGAAGTGTGTGTGTGTGTGTGTGTGTGTGTGTGTGTGTGTGTGTACATGCACGAGCGCACTAGGGGCTAATGAGGCCGCAGAGGTGGGCAGGGGCTGAAGGGCCCTCATTCCTGGAGCCTCGCAGGAGCTCTGGAAGTTGTAAAGCACTGATTACCTCAACAAGAAAATCAAGAGCTATAAATCAGAAATGCTAAAATTAAGAACATTAACTTCCTTAAGTTTTTCTAGTGGTTTCATTTTTGTTGTTCTTTGTTTCCCTCTGGTTGGAGCTAGGCAATTAAAAATAGAAAGGGCCTAGCAAGTTACTGAAAATGACATTTAAAAAAATGATTCCATTTTCCTTTTAAGGATTAAAAGTTAATTTAATTTTGAACAATGAAATAGCTGACCCTGTTTAATATTGTTTTCTATTTCCAATAAAAATTTAATACATACAAGCAGACTTTCAGTGAAGAAACTTTTAGGAATAATAAGAATCAGCTTTCCTGAAACTCCCTACACATTTAATTAGTTTTCTCAGCAGGAACAGGAAGTAACTCTGGGAATCTGAGGAACACATTAGCCGTTTTGAACATTATAAAGCAAAAATAAATGAGCCTTGCATCACATTCCCTGCATAGAGTTGTTGTGTCTGTTTAATCTAGAACAATTCCCTAGGGTTTTTGTGTTTTATGGTATTTTTCATGATTTCCAGCCAATTGTTTTGCAGCATGTCCTGCCATTTAGAGTTGTCTGATTTTGTCATTATGATTAGCTTCAGGTTAAACACTTTTCCAGGAATACTTCATGGATGATGTTGCATGCTTCTCTGTGCTTCACATCAGGGGACACACAAGGACCAATTATTGTCCAACTTTTGGTTAATTTTGATCATTTGGTTGCTATTGTCTGCCAGATCTATTCATTGTAAAGGCACCCTTTACACCTTTGTAATTAATAAGTAATCTGTGGGGATGATTCTTTGACAATAAATAGCATTCTTAACAGATTTTATGCACATTGTTTCAAAGAAGAAAAATGGTTCATAATGAAATTTTGTAGAGTTGGAAGGAATTCTTTCAACCACCACCTAGTGAGTGCTCTGCAAACTATATAATTGCTGGGATTAAGAGCAAAGTGGTGAAGGCTGACCAGCAAACAGAGTACATCAAATGCTAAAACAAAGGACAAACTACAATAGGAGAATTGGGGAGAGTGGCAAAGACCACATCAAATGAGAGAAAAGGGAAATTTAGAGATAAAAAATGACTTGACCAAGATCTCAGATTGGCAGGAGTGAGATTAGAACTCCGCTTTTTCTGATGCCCAGTACAGTATTCCTTCCACGACAGTATCCAAAGGTTGTATGGCAGTGCTGGTTCTCCACGACAGGTGTAACATTTGTTATTAGTGAAAATAATTAATGAGATCTTACTATGTAACTAAAAGAACAAGCGTTCTCTTGTTCTTTAGAGGAAATTTTATTTGATTGAAATTATGTACACTGTGACATTAAAGTCACTTGGAGACCTCGTCTGGTTTTGCCTCAGGGAAAGATTTCCTCACAGTGACAATGACACAAGCATGCACACTTCATAACCGGATATTACTCATCTGCCACACCTTAAAACTATCACAGAATAAGATCATTCTATTCACAAACCTGGAAACATTTCAGAGGTATCTAACGCCTATGCCCTGAGATTGGCTATTTATAGCTGATACATAATTCCTATATAGTGTACACAGTGTTTTCATATGTATCACTGGAGTCTCAACAACAATCTAGTTACTCCTTAAAGTGAAAGAGAGATCATCAGTGTGAGATGTCGGCTGGATTACTAATTGTCTTGTCTTTATATTTAAGAATATCTATTGTATACCTTTTTCAGAATAGAAATTTAAAAGGAATAGTCATATATTCATTCATTCATTCATTTATTCATATTCATTCATTCAGCTCCAGTGGGACCATCGCAGCTTCAAACTTAAAAGCTGGATCTGGAGGTGAGCAGTTTTAGACATGGTTTTGGTGAATCATGATTTTTTTTGAGCTCCGTTTTTGATCTGTAGACACTGAAATCCCAACCTGGTCTCTTCTGGGCGCTGAGCGAGTTCAAGGAAGTTCAGGGAAGACACAAGCTGCAAAAGGTCGATCCCGCCCCCTCAGTATTTTCAGAAACTGTTTTTAAACGTGAAGGCCAAGATTTCGTTTGACCTTGGCTCACCCTGCACCTTCTCAATACGGAACCCCATAATATTCTGCTTGCTTTGTGTAAATGACTTAACAGGTATGGCATTTACAATTTGTACGGAAGGGTTCTGGCAATAACTCAGTCGCCACAAGCCGCTGAAAGGCCATCACAGATTTAGAGGGAGGTTTCCCGGAGGGCTCCACGGTAGGGGAAGTGACCTAAGGGGACGCGTTAGTGGGGAAGTCCTTTCCCCCTTTCAACGGACAAGTGACCTGAGCGTACACCCCAGACCTGGCTGCCCACGCAGAGCCTCACGGAGCTCGACCCGGGGACAGTTACGCTCAACTCTGCCAGTAAACACGTGCAAGGCCTAGCTGGGTTGCCGTGGGCTCCAATGGACTCAAGAGGAGGAGGGCGATCGCCTCGCCATTTCCTGGAAGCCGCGAAACTGTCAGGCCGCAGGGCGTGTCGGGAAGAGCCGCTCAGAAACCGGAAGAACTGTAAGTCAAAGGGCCATCCCGCGCACGCGCACGCGCAGCGCGCTCTTCCTCTTGTGGCTGAGGTCGAGCGGCTCCCTCCGCCAGCGGCCGGATCTATTTTGCGGGCGTCTATCCGCCAGCCTACCGACCCTGCGCCGCGGTGACGTAGCTGGTCCCCTCCCTTTGCCCCCCGCGGCGCAGCCTCTTGTGACGTCAGCCGCAGACTCCTCCCGCTTAGTTCTAATCTGATGCAGCGTGTAGGGTGGGTTTATTTGGGACGTTGCCGGCTCCTGCTCGGTCTGATCCTCTTTTGTAATGGAAACGCCTTTTGTAATTTCCTAAGACTTCAAATGAAGTCTTTGAACTCTGCCCATTTCCTAATAAGGGTGAAAAGGCAGGCAACCCTCACCCTAGTTCATTTCTTTCCATGCTAGGAGTTCTGTTAAAAGTACACAGCAAAATGTGTCATTATTCAGGTTTATTTGGAAGCTTTTGCCTGTTTTTATGTAGTCTCTTAGTGCGTAAATTGGGAGAAAGCGTATCCTTAAAATGGCAACTTTGTATATGGAGGCAGGGATAAGCTGTACCTAGTCTGGCTTGATGGAATCAATGTAACTTTAATTTAAATGTTGTGTTTGTTTGAATTATCCAAGTGTTGCATCTTGAAAGGCTAGGTATAAAAAGCAGTTAAAGAGCTTCCAGGAGTGTTTGTTTTGTAAGCTATTTAAAGCCAAAATGAAAATCAAGTTGTATTAGACATAAAGTAAGAATTTAAACTTATTAAGGGCGAAGATTTTGTCTACATTTTACAGATAATGAAATAGGCCCAAAGACTTCTGCGATTTGCCCATGAGGGATGGGTGGACTTCAGGCCACTGCTTTCACCATGCCGATACCCTGGCTGGCTTCACTAAGGCTGTCTTGGGAACAGCATGGGCCGGGCATGGATTGCCTCCTTTCTTAACTTCCTCCCTCACTTGTTTTTTTTTCCTCTTTCCATTGTTTTTGTTCCCTTGTGTTCTCCTCCTGTGTCCCGCCTGCCCCCTTTGCTTTATTTTTTTTCTATTTCTTTAACTTCCTGTTTTCTTGATCGTTGAGCCCATCTTTCCTTCCTTTCCTTTAAATGTCTCTCTCTTAAATGACCATAAAAGGAAATAGAATAATCTTAAAAGTTGGTTTTCTTTTTTAAGGATTTTTTTGGGGGGGTTCTTATAGATAGATATAAAATTTCCTCCAGTAAAAGCTGCCTCCTACTTCCATAGCTGCTCAGGGAAAGTGAAAGCGGGATGGAGGGAGGGAGGAAGAGAGAGAGAGAAATGAAGAAAAGAGTAACTCGCCTAACATAAACCTCCGAGGAGGCAGTTTCTGCTGCTCTTTCCAATTCCCTCATCTCTGAGTGAAAGTGTCTAGTAATAAAGAATTAGCCATTTAATATGAATACTAGAGTTCAGTAAAACATACTAATACCAACTAACTGAGGTCTGCTCCCTTATTGCCACTTCATCTTTTCCGTGTTTGTCCGATTCTGCTTGGTCAATAGTAACCTGGGGAAATTGATTGGAAATATATTTTGTATTTTGCTAGAGCATTTGAAGATACTCCTGAATTTTGGCTTATGTTTTAATTCCTGATACTGAAAGAAAATACACTGTTCTGTGTTCCATAATTTAAAAATAATTGGAACCTTGAGGGCATTATGCTAAGTGAAATAAGCCTGACAAAGACAAATACTCTGTGAACTCATATGTGGAATCTAAAAAAGCCAAACTCATAGAAACAGACAGTAGAATAGCTATTTTCTCAGAGTACAACACAAGATCTCCTACATGGGGCCAAAGGCCACTGAAACCACCATCTGATGATTTTTCTTTCTCGGGGAAGCAGATGGAATGATCAGACTGTGCCTACTGTTTTTTAACAAGGCTTGCCAATTTCAGTGTGTCGGTTTCCAAGAGATGGGCTGTATTTCTGCAGTGAGGGAGGACATGAAATCATCTGTCACTGAAGAAATCAAGCCTTCTATTTAGAAGTCCTGTTCTCTTGCTTGCTTTTACTCTTTGTTTTTTGGGCATACCTATGTCTCTGCAAATAGACTGACGGAACAGAAGCTTATCTGTTAGTATCTCAATGAAAGTAGTCAAAATAGGCCCCAGGGCCTGGATGAGGGTGAAGTAAGTGAGGCACTTGGCTTTAGCTGCAAATTTAAGGAGGCACCAAAAAATCTCAGTAATCAAGATAAATATTTTAATGTGGTATTTAAAAAAAAATCAAAATTAATGCTAAACAACCCATAATACAATATCAAACATTTTAAATAAAGACAGTGGATTCATTCTTAGGGCTGCCGTAAAAAGTACCATAAATTGGGTGGCTAAAAGCAACAGAAATGTATTGTTTCCCAGTTCTGGAGGCTAGAGGCTCTCAGGGGGAAACCTCATGCCTTTCTCCTAGCTTCTGGTGGTGGCTGCCATCTTTGGTGTTCCTTGGCTTGTAGCTGCATCACTCCAGTCTTTGCCTCCATCTTCACATGACCCTCTTCTTTGTGTGTCTCTGTCTCTCCTCTTCTTATAAAAACACTAGTGTTTGGATTTAGGACCCACCGTAATCCAGTTTGATCTCAATTAATTGCATCTGCAAAGATCCTATTTCCAAATAAGATCACATTCTGAGGCTCCAGGTGGACATGAATTTTTTGAGAGATGCCATTTAGCACTACAGACAGGATCGGTGTTATTGATTGCCTCAGGATCCACTATGGCTCAGCATGGCATCCCCCATTTTAGTAGCTTGCATGGGCTGGCCACTGGCGGGTGAACTGCTATTACATCAGCTCTGGGGCTCGAGACTGAGAAGGCTGCTCTGTGCGTTCATCCCACTCGCCTGCTTCAGCTTCTACAGGCCTAGGTGATGACTCTGAAATCACTCTTTCCAGCCTCCCTGCTCTCCTGAGATCTAGATTCCTTTTTTCCCCCAATTGCTCTGGGACATCCTAACTTACCAGCCTGCAGGCATTCAAATGTAACTTGTGTCTTACTGGGCATTCGTGTCTTCGTGTCCTCTTTTCCTGTGCCCTTTATTGCCCCTTCCCCTCCCCAAACAAGCCCTTGAGAGGCGTTCTTGACCCTGATCTCTCCCTGTGTCCTAACATTTCCTTTGGTTCCACCTCAGGGATGCTTCTGGGTCACCATCTTCTGCCACAGCTCACAGGTCTTTGACAGCAGGTATGTAGATGTTGCTGTAGAATATTATGTTCAGGACCTGCTTGGAGAATAGGAGTGTCATTGTAACTTTGTTACAGGTTTATATATTAAGCATATTTTGGCTCGGAAAGAACAATGGTGAGAGATAATTTTGTAGTGGTCAGCAGGACTTGGACTTCATGTTTTGATGGTTGGTATTGCTAAACTTGGTCACTGTAAGCAAATTCCTAGTATTCGCTCTCATCAGTAAATGCTCCCATCACCTCCTTGCTATCACAGAAACCCCACTCTCCCCAGGACACTGCTCGCTGCAGGCCTCTCTAGTGTGGCTGTTCACAGGCCTCCCACCATCCCTGGGCCTGGAGGGGGGTGGGTGGGGGTTGTGGGAGTGGGAGGAGGTGGATGTTCTCTGTCTGGCCACTTCCAGACCGTTCCCCTCTCCCCGCCCCCAACACCATACCCCTTCTCTCAGTTTTTAGTCTTAGGTCATCCGACTATACCTTATGCTACTCCTCCATAATGCAGTCATTTGTGGACTCTTGGGTCCTTCCTCCTCATTTTTTGACCATTTTTATCTCCAAGCTCACTGCCATTCTCTGAAGCAACTCCTGATTTCAATATCCAAGTGGATGATCTTCTAATAGCCAGGCCTCATGGTCCCTCAACTTGCCCTCCTCCAATAATCATGTCCTCTCCCCTGAACAGCTGCTCAACTCGCACGGACCTGCTCTAAATGTTGTCATCCCACAGCCTAGCTGTGATCACAATTTCATTCTATACGTCCAATCTTTGTGGCTAACTCCTTCCCGCAGTTCTTTTGGCCCTACACCATTTGTCAATATCCTCCTTACTTGGCTTGAGTGTCATGACCAGTCTTTGTAATCACTCCCTGCCATAATGTGCAGCTCCCACCATAAACCCACTCCGCATACCATAGTTCCAGAGAAACACTCGTGCACACACCACTGGGCTTACTCTAAATGCCTGACCTCAACCCCAACGGGACCTTTTATTCTGTTGCCACACATTTTCCTGGAACATTCACCGTCTCCTCGATAACCCTTCTGGATAACACACATATTGTCCTCGATAACTAGTTTTCACACCTTCCCTTATTTCTTCTAACCTCCAAATACCTGTCCCATTCTCGCTCTTTCAGTTTTCTTAAGAAAACAGAAGCTAACCCAGTAGAACCTCCATGGCTGTCACCACCATGGCCACCATCCGTCCACGTCAGCCTCCCTCCCCTCCTGTTTCTGTGCTTGGACTGTCCGTGCTCCTTGCTCTGCCCAAGATCAATGACCAATTGTTAAAAAGAAACAACAGACCCAAAATGGAATCATTTTTGCTAAGTCCCACCAAGACTAATAACCTAACCTAACCACAGTTTCAGCTTTTCCCAGGAGTGGAATTTTACTTACTTATTAATTAATTAATTATCTATCTGTATTAGTTTCAGGTGAGGAATGGAATTTTAAGGCAATCAATCTGGAATTTCCTGGTCAGCTCTAGTGAAGTAATCTGCCTGTTAAGGCTCCCACCTTCCTGTAGGGAAAGGTGACCTTGCCTGAAATAATCCACCCTTTTAACTTTCTTGTCCCACCCTCTTTCTGCCTATAAAAACCTTTCATTTTCTAAAAACCCTCAACCCCTCAGAGGTCCCTTCTACTTGCTGGATGAAATGCTGCCTGACTCATAAATTGTTTAATAAAGCGAATTAGATCTTGGATTTACCTGGTTGAATTTTATTCTTTAACACCATCAGTTAACACAATTATCAATGAATTGTTTTCATCAGTACACAATCTGTGCTTTGTCTAATTAAACAAATTTCTCTCACATCTCCTTTAGCTACTGTTACTTTTTTTTTCTTTTTCTTTCCTTCACAGCAAACACCTCAACACTCCTCCAACTCCACTTTCCGTTCTTTCATGGACCCATTCAAACCGGGCCTCACCCTTGACAATGCCACCAGGCCTGGTCAAGGTCATAATGACCTCCGCCTACTGGTTAAGTCTCACACTTCACTTGTCTGGACCTACCAGCAGCTGTGACACAGTGGCCTCCTGATTGGCTTCGCTGCTTCTATCCATGTCCCACCGAAGTCTGTTTTTAACATGGAAGCCACACTGATCCTTGAAACAACCAAATCAGGTCATTTTATTCCTCTGCTCAATAAATTCAGAACAAAAGCCAAAATCCATACCATGTCCTAAAAGCTTCCCTGAACTGACCTCTCAGGGACTCTGGGAACTTCTGTTACTCTCTCCTTGGCCACTCCCTTCCAGCCACACTGGTTTCCCAGCTGTTCTTCCATCTGTCCTGGGCGTACTTCCCCTCAGGACATTGCTGCAGGGAGTTTGCTCTGCTTTCTGGAAGGCTTTCTCCACCATTATTATTTGCCTCTTTCTTCCTTCTGTGCTTCCACACCCACCATTGGAATGGCACCCCACGAAGTCAGGGGGGCTGGTCTCTTCAGTTACTGCTGTACTCTCACGACTGAGGAGTGTGCCGGACACATGGTAGGCCCTTACCCAACATTTGTTGAGTGACTGGAAGAGTGCCCATGCTTGGTCTTGACCACACATGTGCCTTCCAACATGCTATGTTGCCTTGGCCTGGGGTGCCCTTTCTACCCGCTGGAAAGTATTTATTTCTTCTGACTCACCTTTTTTGGTGAAAAGTCTTTTTTTCCCTAGGTCGTCTCTCTTCTCTGTCAACCATACTGGTGATTTTAAATATACTTCACCACATTACCTTTATCATACTTAAGAAATTTGACATTGACACAATAGTATTTTCTAATATACAGTCCCTATTCAAATTTCCCTGTAATGTTTAAAAAATTGTTTTTTCAAATCCAAGATTTAATCAAGGTTCACACATTATCTTCTTTTTAAAATTTGCTGAGTTTTTAATGGATCTCTCACTACACTATTTCATGTCCATAATTTCCAAGAGAAGAGTAAAATCCCCTCAGCAAAATCAAATAAATGTGAAAACCTATTAGATATATATATATATATATATATATATATATATATATATATATATATATATATATATATATGTGTGTGTGTGTGTGTGTGTATGTGTGTGTGTGTGTGTGTGTGTGTGTGTATATTGGGTCATCAGAAAAGTTACGACGTATTTTTCCAATGAAAAACATAGAAAACTACGTCATGACTTTTCCAACGACCAAATATATATACTTCTCTTAGAGATGCCCTCCCACGGGTGTCCATCCACACAAGTTCTGTGACTCACAGCCAACTGGACAGCTTCCTCCTGTTGCCTAGGTAGAATTCTCCAAGGTGGGATTCATGTGCCTGGATTCCAGGTCTCCTTCTGTCTTGATTTAATCCCTTGGGTTGGTAGAACACATCCTCCAGTAGCTTCTTATGGAAGGGTGCATTGAGGGGAAGTTTTCTGAGAACTTATATGTCTGAAAAGACTTGTCATCTACCCTCAATCTCTTTTGAGAGTTTGGTTAGGTATAGATTTCTAGGTGTAAGAATAATTTACCCTTAATATTTGAAGGTGTTGTTCTATTGACTTCTAGATTCCAATGTAGTTTAGACATCCAATATGCTCTGATTCCTTGTTCTATGTGTAACTGTCCCTACCCCCAAGGCTTTTAGGACTATTTCTTTATCCCTCATGTTCTGAAATTGTACAGTGATATGCCTTGGTTTTTGTTTTTTTTTTAATTTCAGTAAGCTGGATACCAGGTAGATGCGTTCAATCTGGAAACTCATTTCTTTCAGTTTTGGGGAATGTTCTTTTATTATTTATTCAAAAATCTCCTCCCTTTGATTTATTCTCATTTCTCTTTCTGGAATTTCTATTGTTTTAATGCTGGATTTATCTCCTAATGTTGCTATCATTTCTTTCTTATTTTTTTCCTTTTTGTTTTATTTTATGAGAAATTAAAACATTTCTAACATTTCTATTCAAATAATTTTCATTATCGTTATTATACTTTTGGTTTCCAAAAGCGCTTTCTTTTTTCTGATTGCTTCTTTTTCAGATAACTGTTTAATAACACCTTATTCTAGTATCATGAGTCCAATAGCTTTTCTTCTTTTTCAGAGGATACTAGTTTTTTAAAAATTTTCTTCTCTTGTTTGCATTGTCTGTTTCTTCTAAGATTTTTTTTTTCCTTTTTGCTTTGATCTATGCCTCTTATGTTGAAAGCTTTCCTAAAATATCTGCAGACCCTTGGCTGTCGGTATTTAAGAGTGAATATGGAAAGAACTGATTTTGTTGGGAAGGGGCAAGGCCGATGAGTGGTGAGCTTCACTGGAGGTTTACCAGACTAGGAGGGAGCCCAGGGATAGTCATTGAGGATCCATCACTTTCTAGCTTTGGAGGGAGCAAATCTATCAGGTCTGACAGGTTTCTGGGAAACGAGTGGTCAAAGGGGCTGGGAGGTCTTGCAGACTAGTATGTAGGTTTCCACCAATTTTATTCTATTTTCTGTTCACCCCTGATCCCCGCCTTTCCAGGAGAAGGGAGGAGGGGAAAGAGGGGTTAGTTAGGGAGCTGGGAACTGCGGGGTGGGGATTAGGGGTGGGGCACTTTTGATCCCTGAGCCCCAGGGTTCTGGTGTGGATAAGCATGCTTCTCACTTGTCCCTCTCTCTTGGTGCTTGGGTTTCAGCTTTTTCCTACATTAGTCACACTCAGCCATTGGTTGCCAGCTTCCTAAAAATGTGATTTGGTCTGCTGGTTTTTTTTCTCTTTTATTTTTTATTTTTTTGTGAATTTATAACTTTTATTTTTCTTTTATGTCTTTTGAGAGGAGTTTGGGAGAAGAGATAAAAAGCATGTGTTCAATTCTCCATCTAGTTAGGTAATTAATAATTCTTATTAAATGATCACTGCATGGTTTTCCCTTAGAAGAGAACTTCTTCAATCACATATTTAAAAAAATTCCCAGCTTTAAAAAATATGTTGTGCTTTATTTTGTCATGGGACTAAATGTTCCACTGGTTAAAGAAACTCCGTGTGTATTAGGGCCATCTAGTGGAGAACTTGGATTTAGCACCAAAGGCTTTAAATCTGACCGGGCGCCTTCTGAAAAATACGAGAAGAGCTAGAAAACATCCATCACTTAGTCCTCGCTGTCTCTATGCAAAACCTCCCCAGATAAAAGTGTCTCCTCCATCATATGGAAACAACACACAGACATTTATTTTGTAGTTTATTTTTAGTACCTATTTTAGTTCATCTTTATGGCTATCTTAAAAGTCTTGTTGACATTTAAAATGTTTCTCTACTAATATTCTTGTGGGGGATGAAAAAAAATACTGTCCTAACTGTTCTCCTTCTTTTATAACAGGCTTTTTATCCGACGAGGATTAGATTCTATTTCTTTGTCCTCTGGGATGTTTCACAAGTCCACGGCTGGCCTTTCCGAAGAATTAATTGAAAAGGAAATGGCAGATACGATTAGGCTGCTGCACTCGGTAAAATGACAGAGGCCAGGCTCGGTGGCACCCTCGGCCAGCAGAGACAGCTGCCAATGAATTATGCTGCTCTGTGGTTATTAAGACTTCATGTTACACCAGTGAATTGAAAAGACGTAAGTTATCCAGCCTCTCAATATTACCCTCAGTAATTTACTTAAAAAAAAAAACCTGATCTGAAGAAGATTTCAGGCAGAAATTTAAAATTACTTCTTTATTTTCATTACCCCAAAAGGATTTTGTCTGTGGCTGCTGAACCTGCTGTAGATATTCCCAAGCCTCAATTCAGCCAACTCCTGAGAGTTCCCACAGTGTCAAAATATATGAATCGCCAGTGCTTGAACCAAGTGCAAACCAATTAAGGTTTTAACTAGATCAAGCGTGAGCTGAAATCTGCTACATAATTTAAATGCCACCTAGTGGCCAAGTGTCATTTTTAGTTCTCAATCAAAACAGCTTTGGTGCCTTCTACAATAGTATTTTTCTTAGGTTGATTTACTGAACAGCTTTGAGTCAGGGGTATTATAGCTGCTTCCGCTCTTGGAGTGAAATGGAATTGGAATATTTCCTCATCATAAAAAAAAAAATCTTTAACAGCTTAAAATGTGCGTAAGTCACGGCTCTTATTCTAGGCACATCTGCTTATATGGCTGCAAAACAAAGCATTGTTGTTTGGCTTGGTTACTATGTCATTAAATAATACCAGTAGTTATCATGTATTACTTTATAGTTGAAAAATAAAAAGAAGTATATGTGTAATGTAACTAGTATAGGAACAATTCTAAATATTGATGGCCAGAGTACTTAAAAGATGTATTTTCCATCTCAGAATATTGAAGAGTTGTGAGGGAGACATATCATTTGTCTATAAATGAATGCCATGGACAAGCAAATTAGTGTGATAATAATAGTGGTGATAGCAGCAGCAGCAGCTAACATCTATTGAGTGCTTACATGCCAGACGCTGTACTTGTATTAACTCATTTGATCCTCACAACAACCTAATGAAGTAGGGCCTATTGCTGTACCCATTATATAGACAAAATCAAGGCACACTCAGAGTGGTTAAATTGCATATCCACTAATGAGAGAGGCTGAGTAGGGATCGGAACATTTAGAGTGAACTTTTGGTTTCTTAGCTGGTTGGGATTTTGTTTAGTACCACTTTGGTGGAAGGATCCTTGGAGAATCATGCAAAAGTCCCTTTAATAGAACCAGGGCTCAGCCTGCACTTGATCATCCTGGGCTGAGGCTCTTGGTAGGGTTTGCAGATATTGGTGTAAGGATGAGGCTGAGCAAACAGGGCTCGCTCTGGGTGCCTTGCTCTGGGTGCCTCGCCAGTTCAGCTTTGGTTAGACCCATCTGCTTTTTTGGCTTGCGGGGGAGGGGCGGCCCTTGGAGAACTAAGAGTAGATTTAACTTTTGTATAATTGTGGTCTGGGGTTATATATAACCGCCTTCTCCAGCTCTTTATTCCAGAGAATAGAGAGTGGATTGATTTGAGTAGAGCCAAACTAGCTGTGGTTATGCAATCAATAAGACATCATTAAGCATTTTTCTTCCTGTTGGTCACAAATCTGCTTCTATTCTTTTACTGCAGGCATGTGACCATTTAAAGCTGTAAAGATAACAAATGAGTTTAACACTACACAGTGCTTTGTTGACTTCAGTGAGCCTCACACAGTGTTTTTGAGGTCGATAACAATGGGTTTCTTATCCTCAGCATACAGATAAGGAAACTAGGACTCAGAGAGATTAAGTGGCTTGCCAAAATTCACATGAGTACTGGCCATAGAATTAAGACTAGGACACGTAGGTATTTCATTGTATTTATTCACACACACACACACATACACAGAGATTTTTCCAGGCATCTAGTATGAATCTGTGTACATGCATAAATGACAATGCCAATGAAAAGTTAAGTAATGTAGCCTGATATAAAAGAGAAAATTATGCTAATTGCAATTTTATCATCTCTTTTTTACTTTCTCAGTTATTATTCAGAGAGATCTTTAAAAGAAAGTCAGATAATCAAATCAAATCTTTAGGGTAGTATAGGAGTTTTACAGCTGCAAAGGAAAAATGGAAGTACTCTTTCAAGGCTTACTGTAGTACTCCAATTCTATATTTTAATTAAAAAGTGCATAATTCTAATTCTTTAAAAATTGTTTATTTTTAAAATGAATACCTCTATAGTAGTTTTACAAGCTTATTATGACTGATACAATTTATCCAGAAGGAGGCAGCATTTTACTATTAAATTGATGCTTCTGCAAAGATTCTAACAAGTATGTTTTTTTCTTTAAAGATGTAGACTACCTAATCACACACATCCAAAAACCTTTCAGGGCAAAGATTCTTGGCTATCACTAGAACTTTGCATATTGAAACAGTTATAAAAGCCAAATTCTGCTCAGATTAACTGCATTTAAAATTATAAATAGCATATATAGTGGCCAAATTCATTGGCAGGAATTGGTTTTGCAGTAAAAACATTGATTAAAATACAGAGTTGAACAGAAAATGGAGTAGGAGAAAGAGAAAATGAATGATTCAGTTATCGCTAACTTGTAGGAAATAAGTAATTGGTCAATAAGAGATCAACTTTAGAAGGGGAAAAAACATTAATTCACTAAAAAATAAGGGCAATGAATTAGTTTTAATCATCTCCCTAATTTCACAAATGTAACTTGCTTCTCCTTTCCTTGTATTTATAAAATCACAGGATCTTTAGAAGGGACCTTGGAACTTTATGTGACACATTTCAGGGATGGCAGGAGAGAACTCATTTCATCCCATCTAGGGAAGTGAGAGTTGATCTGCTTTCCAAAAGCCACCTCATTAACCTAACAAAAGATACCGTTATTACTCTCATCACTTCCAAGGGTGTTAGGAGCTTAGCTCCAGGAATGGGAGACACACCAAATATATATTTCCTATTATAAATCACAACATCACAGCAGGGAATAAAAAATAATTAGGTTATTTCATATTCCCCATTAAGTGGAGATAAATTGACTACATAAGTATGTAATGGGAATGCTATTTAAAAGCTGACATAATAACTTTATTTTTACCAGTTCTTGTTCTTCCTCCATTCTTCACCATTAGGGCTTAGGTCCCAGGGAAGGAAAGGACATTATCAAAGAAGTTCTAAAGGAAATCGTGACAATCAGTGTTTTCCACCCAATTGGAAGAGAAAGTAGATAACGCGTTAAGTTTCTAGTTAGCTGTGTGTGTTGGGAGGGTGGGGGTGGGTGGGAAGGAGAGACAGACATACACACGCACGCACATACTCACACACTCTACACCCAAGACAGGGAGAGAAAGGAGAGTGTGGGACGAGGAAAAGGGAGGCGGTCAAATACGGGGACGCTCATTTTCTCCTCGTTCCTTCAGGGCCAAAGAAGAGAGGGAGTTAAAAACACACACATGTTTTTTAGGGGGTGGGTATTTCCCAGAACAAGGAAGTTTGTTTCTAGGGAAATTTCAAGACCTCTAAGAGAATCACGATAGCCAATATGAAACCAACCGGGCATTAAAGTAGGAAAGGTTGCAGGTAGCTTGTAGGCATGGAGAGGATCAGGAATAACTTCCCAAGATTCCCTGGGCTTCCGTGTGATGTGGAAGGATCCAGAAGGTCTTCCCTACCAGAATGTAAGAATTGAAACCAGAGGCCTGCTAAGGCTGTGGTAGTAACAGGTGGGATGACCCCAGGGAAGGCCTCTCTCAGAGGCTGCTGGAAGCTGAGGTCGAGATAGACTTGGAGGATTTGCAGGGCCAGCCTGGGCTAAGGTGGCACTAGTTAACAGAGGAAAAGATCCCTGAGATCCCTAGCTTACAAAAGAGCTCACCACCAATGTCACCAGGAGGTATGACCAGGTAGTAAAGAGGACATCACTGAGGAGACCAGCCCTGAGGTCAACTTTCTCCTTCAGCTACCCCCAGAGATATGTAATCTCTGCCCTAGCCTCAGGTCTCCATCTTGGGAGGGAGCAGGGAGGAACAAGAGAGGACAGACAAGTCTTACAGGGAGTTTGAGCTTTGAACTGACTGCATATTTATCTGGAAGGGACTGTTTAAGCCAAAGTAACGGATTGACTCTTAACTTGCAAGTTTGTAACTCCCTACTCCATCCCACCACCTCACAAAGTGTGAATGGGGGTGCGTTAGCCTGTTAGGACTGCCATAACAAAATGCTGTAGACTGGGTGGCTTCAACATCAGAAATGTGTTTTCACACAATCCTGGAGACTGGAAGGTGAGGTGCAAGCAGATA
>NW_017731366.1:3872713-3875442 GCF_001890085.2 Hipposideros armiger | reverse complement strand
TTTAGTTGTCAAGGTTCCAGTGATTTCAGCTCTTTGCTGAGTTATTCCAACTCCTTCAGACTTAGATCTCTCTGTCTTTTGTGACAACATTGGCTGGAGGACATTGGTGTTTTATGATTTTTTTTTCCCCTGATAGTCTATTTTCAGTGTAAAACTCTTAGTGAATACTTAGAAGTTTGGTTTAGTACAAAGTTTTGAGTGTGTGTTTACTTAAAATGAGAGAACTCTTAAGTCTACCATAAATGTCTATTTTGGTTGATTACTTGCCTAATGAGGCATAATATACCAAAATGCTGAACATTCCATTCAACCTTGTGGGACAAACTGGAAATTCTGAAGGATTGAATTTCAGCATAAAAAAATAAGAAATTCCATACAATTAAGAGGAGACGGGAAAAAGGAAATGGCAAGTTTGTAATTTTCTGGGAAAAACAAAAATTAAAGATTTTTTTTCTGTGTAGAAAAGTAGGGGAAAGTTCTAGAATTTATAAAATATATTGCCTTTATGTCTCCGGGTAAATTTTGTGGTTCACTTTATACAAAGCCTGAAATATTCATTTAGAGGCAAAGTGAATTAGAATTGAATCACCCTTGTTCTCTCTATGGAGAATCAGACTCAAAACTTAGAAGTGATAAGATTGGAAATGTTTTTGTTTGTATCATTTTGGTAGCCGATTATTTGATGCTTAGTTGATGGGTACCTAGCCATTAGGAAATATTTTCTCTAAGTACCCACTTTGGCTATTTTAATTTTTTTTGTTGTCTCTTGCCTTATTTCTTTTCATTAATTCTCTTGTTCAAAATGGAAAGAGAATCATCAGGGATGTGCTTTAGTTCTCAAATTTGCCTGGTTAGTTTCTGACAGTGAACTCAGTAATCATAATGCAACCCCTGGTGAGAGAGAACCAGAGACATGCATTGTGAAAGAAAAGAAAAAGATGAGGGTACACAGGAAGCTGGGGCAGCTTCAGCCTCCAAGGCTACTGTGCTTAGACTCAGAAAGTATAGTGAACATGCCTGTGCCAAGATCACACACATCTAGTGGCATACACTTGCCAACACTCAACCCTACAGAATCATTACATCACATGAAGGATGAAGTCTACCTTGAAAAGTATGACACAGGTTCAATGCACCTACTCTGAGTCCTCCTGTCTCCTTTGGCATTTAAGTGTGTCTCCTCTGTCTTTGCAGGCAGACCAGAATGACATCACGTATGAGGTGTAATCAACATGATTGGTCAGCCCTGGGGTGGGACATATGAGATAGTTCTGGAGATCTGGGCCTGAGGTCAGGGGAGAGCAATCTTGTAAGCCCAGAAGAAAGGAATATTAAACAATGCACCTATTTTCGGAGACCTTGACCTTTCCATAGATCACATCATAGCACACCCACCACTACAATATTTTACATTTGCGTAACAATTTTGGTCTAAATATCTTGGCAATTTTTCAAGAAAGAGCATTGCTATTATACTTCTGTTTTTCTGTAAGTGGAAATAGTAACCTTTAAAAGCACTGTTTAGTGATAGATGAGGCTGGTAGTTGGTAAGAAGTATAAAAATCAGGGAGAAATATGTAAAACAACATTAGCCAAAAAAATCTGGAAATGTGATTCCAAGAAGTCTTCCCCTTATTTTATTTTTGCCCCTTTTTGCATCCCAACAGTTCAAAATTCTTATATTTCTTTATGCCTGCTCTTAAGAATGTTCTAGAATCAAATTTGTGAATTTCAGCCAGTATATATATATTATCTCTTTCAGCGGTATTTATATTTTAAACCTTTTCTTTCTTTGTGGTAGATAAGCTTTGTCCTCAGTAAAAGGAATTTCCAAGTCAAAAGAGGGTGACAGAGAACTTTTCTTTGGAAGTAGAGTTCTTTCTAGTACAGTTGTGCTTGCTTCATCTGTAAGTATTGATGATTTTTATCTGTGAATATTTCTCCATATAAGTAAGTTACAAAAAGTCAGAGTCCCAGTTGATTAAGTGGAAACTAATCAATTAACTTTGAGATGGTCATACTATTAATAGAATTTTCTGGCCATTACCTGACATAAGCCAAGAAGTCTTCAATGGTATGTTTTCTGGTAACATTGCAATTGCATATGTTACTGAGTTAGTGACACAGTTCTTCCCCTTTACCTCCATCCCAAGAGTATTGAGAGAGACTTTAAATTAAATAAAAAAGTAGCAAATTTAGAAAATAGAATATGCTAAACATCTGGACTATTTAAGAACATTGTTTTAAAAGAATGGCTCTATTGTATCTGTGTAACATCACCTATATTTCCTTTGGTAAAAAAAAAAAAAGAAGGAAATCCTTGGTTGAAGACAATAGCAGAGTTCATATTTTCATGATCACATATCTCAAAATCAAAATATAAATTCATTGTTTGTTCCCAGGATTTGTCAGTTTCCATATGATTTATCCTTGTTAATAAGGGCAAATATATTGAATTAAAGTTTTGTATCAAACCTATGTCCTATAGGATTTAAAATAAACCAGTCTGAATGATAGATAGGTATGAGGCAAAAAATCACTAATGAAAACAAGGCAGGTTTCCAAGTGTATCATATATCCATGTTTGTGTATGTTATATATTAGAAAAATGAATTTGTGATATCATAAAACTTGACTTGGTTTAAGATTGTGATATTTTAACGACCCACCCAGACCTATTCTGCATCATTCCTTGACTATTCCAAAGCCTCTGCTTCTCTACTGCCAAC
>NW_017731366.1:3861622-3871134 GCF_001890085.2 Hipposideros armiger | reverse complement strand
TGATCCCAACTGAAAGCCTGAAGTTCAACCTGGCCCCCGCTGAGCCCAGACTCATGTGGGGATGTATAAAAGTTTGTCTGTAAGCCACTGACTCATAGACTACTACACAAGCTTGCTTTCAAAATTTACTTCTTGCTATAAATTTCAAAGATCAAATGACATTACAAATGGCCATCATCATACCTACATATTTCTAATGTTCTTTCAAAATAAATTGCCTCAAAGCCTCCAAATATAAAAATATAATTGAATCCTAGATTAAGTTATGCTTAATAATGTTTAAGTATAGCTCACTTTCTTAGTATGATGGATAAATAAACCCTAACTGGACTTGCAAATTCAAAACTTGCCCCAGCTTTATGTAAGTGATAAATAAACTGTATGTAAAGCAACTGAGATTTTGGGATTGTTTGTTACCACAGCATAAATTAGTCTATCCTAACTATCCTATGCTTACTCATTTTAAATATTGTATAACTATAGTGCTTGTACAGTTTTAGGCACTTTGACAATAAATGCTAGTTAGTTAAATAAATTGAATAAAGAGTGAATGACATTCAATCAGCAGACTCCTATAATTGTGGGAGGAAATCAGCTAGATTAGCTCAATTCAGCAAATATTTATGACTGTGACTTTGTACCCGCAATGTATATTGACATTGTATATTGACATATACATTAGGGATACAAAGATGAATTAGAAACAATTTCTAACCTGAAAGATTTTGGTTGGAAGATAAACTTGGAAAGGTTGATTATTGTCAGGGTATCAGGACCTTGAATTAAAGAATAAAGACTTTTATTTCATCTTGTAGACAACGGTGGGGGGAGAATGTCAATGTATTTTGATTAGGGGAGCACTACTATTAAACTGTCATTTCAGAAAAATTAATCTGCTGATGGTGGAGGAGGTATAGGAAAACCAACTGAGAGGCTCTTTTAATGATTTAGGTGTGAGAAGGTGAGGGCCTGGGTCAGAGTGCTGGTAATTGGAATGAAAGGGAATAATCAGAAGTGAGAGATTAGAAGATAAAAACAGGATATTGTGTATGTGAGGGGTGGGGAGGTGAGGAAGAAGAATGATTTAAGAATGACTCTGAGGTCCCACGTCTGTGATGCCACCGGGGGAGGTTGAAGGAGGTAGAAGATGATTAGATCCTTTTGTTATGTGTTGAATCTGAGGCATGACAGCTCATTCATGGAGATATGTCCTTAAGGGTAGTTTGTGAAGTGGGATTGGATGGGGCTTGGCAGAGAAGTCATGCCGGAACTAGAAGGTTATAGTGTGTGGCTACACTGGAAACAATGAGCAGACAGGTGCCTATGGCAGAGCTTGAGTGGAGAGGACAGTCCAGGGCTTTGGGAGAAATCTGCATTTGGGGACAGGAGAATAAAGAGGAGTCAGCAAAGGAGACTGGGGAACATTCAGAAATGTGGGATAAGTATTACAGGTAATTTTTATTGAGCACTTACAATGTACTGAGGATTTTACATGTATTCTCTTATCTAATCCTCACAGCCTCCCCAGGAAGAAGAGTTATCCAATTTTACAGATAAGCACACTGAGACTGAGAGAAGCTTAATAATTTCCACTTAAGGTCAAATAGCTACTAAATAGCAATGCCAGGTCTGCTTGACAACGAAGTCTATGTGCTTAACCATTGCAAACATTCAAATGACCTAAGTTTTACATGAACCAATGAATGGAAAGGCTTACATGAACTGAGGAAGGGCTGACCCACGGGGCCAGATGCTATAGAGTTCAAGAAGGATGCTGTTTGAGAAAAGTCCATGGATTTGATGAACAGCAAACGATTGTTTGTGAATAGAATGGTGGAGCAGGCGCTTCACCACAGGGGTAAAGGCAAGAATGGGCGGAGTCAACATGGAAGAAATGGGTGGAGACAGCTGATCAAGGAAGGTTCGGTGAAAGGAACAAGAGAAAGGACTAGATCCTACAGGGATATCAGGGCTAGGTTAATGGGTGTAATTAATTCCAGGACAGAGAGACCACTTACAGACGTAAATGAAAGGATCCAGTAGAGCCAGAAAATGAAAGGTGCCAACAAAATTGATCATTTTTTGACGAGAATGGAAAGACTGGGATCTAAAGTCTGCGATATAAAGGGCCAACTCTGGAAGGGAGAATGGCAACTGCTTACTTCCAGACCAGAGGGAAAGGCCAGTTGAATGAAGGTATCTGTTTAATTTATTTGAATTAACTGAAGTTTCCTTTGCTACTCGGATACTAAATAAAGCCAATTTTAATTTAGGTTAGCTCAGAATTAAATTTTCCAATGAAAATATCTGACAGTTTGTGAAAAATGTGGGGACTGTTCTTTAAACTTATAAATAAAAAGTTGATTTAAGGGCCGGCCGAGTNAGCTGTTGTTCACCATCTTAGCTGTAGAGGGTGCAGCGTCACTGGCCCTCATGTGGGATCTGAACCAGTACCCTGCTGCTCAGAGCTGGCGTCCCAAGCCAACTCTTAACCAACGCGCCACTCAGCTCGCTCTGAACATGTTTTAAAACTTTACTTTTATTTTCTTCTGGGGACTAATGTAATGCTGGATAATTAGACTCAGGTTCCTTATTTATATTCTTATTTGGGGCCAGAGGGAAGTCTCTTTTAATATACAATCTTTCCTTTTTTAATATGCCCAGAAGGATTGGAAAATATTGGGAATTAACAATTATTGGTGAAGAGACTAGATTGTAAAGCTATTATAGTTTAAAATAAGGGTCAGCATTGCTCCCTTTAATCATTTCATGCAATTTTGCCCCAAAGGCATTTATTCTTGTCTTTATCCGTTGAAATGCATTGTGAACCCTATTAATTTAAACCAGATGAAGTCAAACAGTTATTTCTGACTCTATTTTGCCGCTCTACTGAGGTAATTACTACTAAGTGATCAGTGATTGAGTCTGAAAAAAATGCATTTAATTATTATTAATTGAATAACCATGGAGTTAATTACTGTCCCAGGATATTATACTGGAAATTAATTGCATATAGTTTATCTATCTACCTTTGAGAAATTATATCCTGAGGGAGATAATAGAGGAGAAAAAAATCCTTTTCACTTAGATAAAGAGACACTTAATAAGTGCTCATTAAAAGAAATATTTTCTTAATATCTGTGAGCTGGGGTGGCTTGAGGGGAGCTAAAGAACAATTTTATTTATGCAAACTCTTAATATAGCAAACATCTCAAATTAACCAACAAAGTTGGAAAATCCAGTACCTTGTCTGAAAATTTTAATATCAAGTTAATAAGCTGGAATTAAAAAATTGTCTATGTCATCAGTTATTTATTTTCTTATGTACAATCTAGTAACAAGGTCAGGTTAAATTCAGGTAAATAACCTAAAGTCAAAAGGCTTAAAAATGGCCACAAGCTCATTCTTTTCTTTTTCTTTTAAAACTCAAGAAGCCAAACAATTTTCTTAATAATAGAACATGAAGTACAGGCTTTTGGTCTCTGACTGGCTTAACCTTGCATTGTTCCATGATTCTGGCTCAGGATTCTTGCTAACCATAACGTGGAAGAATTGCAGGGCCTTCATGCAAGCCATGATTCTGGAATTATTGTCTCATAAATTCACAGATCAAAAAAGAAGTGAGATGTTTTGTACTTGCTAATGCAGTGAAGGGGGTAGAAGGGATTATTGCAAGTAAGTTAAGTGCCTCTGCAGAATACCCACAACCCAGGAAGCTAAATTTTCTCACTGAAAAGGAAAGATGACCAAAATACCCAATGATATATTTAGTGATTCATCATGACCTTCTAAATACATTTTACTTTTCTTGAAATAAATGTGTGTTTTTAAAAACATTAAACAGTCTAAATACAGTTTCAAGGATTCAACAATCTTTGAAGAGCACTGAATAACTGAATCAATAGAAACAAACTGAAGGAAACTGTGAACAAGGATAAAAAATAAAGGTCTCTGGACATAGTCAAGAAAAAAGATTACTCAAGTTCTGGGAAGATAGAAAAGCAATAAAGTGATGAATCAATAGGAAAAGTACTTTGCTAAGAGGCAAAAACAACACTTTTGATTTCAAAAGCAAACAACTCTGAGACTTCAAAGAAAACCTTTTTTTTTTCTTTTTTTTTTTGGTTTTCCTTTTTTCATTTCTTTTTGTTTAAATCTTTAAGAACTCAGGGACAGAACTGTATCTGATAACAGCTCAGTGGACTATGGGAACTACTGCCTCACACAGAGTACATTGTCAGTCATCTGCAACACCCCTTGTAAGTCCCTGTTTGCCTCCCCAAGCCCCGGGCCATTTCCAGACAGATTCCATTCGGAAACTACCTGAATTAAAAAATGCTTGCTGGAGGAAACAAGAGTTCTTTTGATTTATAGAGCTTAAGGATCTTAAACAGGGAAAATTTCCAAGACAAAACCAGATTAGGAGGGAAGGAAGGACTGTCTTTCTGAAGGCTAGCTTATGTTCAATTAATAAATACAGAAACATGGGGGGCCCATTAGACAACAATTCAATAGAAGTTTAGGGGATAAGGAAAGGGATAGATGGGTGTTTGGGGGGGTTTATACCAGTGACTAATCATTCTGAAGCCAGAAGTCCAGAGAATTTCTGAGGTTTCCAATAGGTTGTATCATGTATAACAACACATTGTCATACGTATGAAACCCAAGTCATCTGTTGATGAAGTCTGTGGTTCTCAACAATGTGAAGAAGTCTTATCCTACTAGTGGTAATCAGGATTACATTGTTCTCAGCTCTTCACTGTCTTCTAGAATGGTACATCCAGTGGGGGCCTGGTGGCTCAGTTGGTTAGAGCGTGTGCTCTTAACAAAAAGGTTACCGGTTAGACTCCCACATGGGATGGTGGGCTGCGCCCCCTGCAACTAGATTGAAAACAATGACTGGACTTGGAGCTGAGCTGCACCCTCCACAACTAAGATTGAAGGACAACAACTTGGCTTGGAGCTGATGGGTCCTGGAAAAAACACATTGTTCCCCAATAAAGTTTAAAATTAAAATAAAATAAAATAAAATGGTACATTCATGTTCTTTGCCATGGAAATTTGAAGTGCTTCCCACAGTGGGCAGATTATATTTGCACACCTTTGTCGCCTTACAACCGATTCTTAGACCACCCCCTCTGCATTAGCCTCTGACCCATTAGTCGAGAGAGTGTCTCGGAAAACTGAGGCCGGATGGAATGATATCTGTAAAGCTCTCTCGGGGGGGCGTCTCAGCCTGACTGGGACCTGATGGAATGATATCAGCTGTCTCCCCTGGGAGGACATGTAATTATGTCTTGGGGCAATGTGGTGGAGTACGAAGGCATAGCATTTGCTGGAGTACACTGGATAAAGGTCAATGGAAAAGGCCTTAAGGCACACAAGAATACACGGTTAATTACTCACAGCACAGCAGTTTACTTCCTTGAAAATAATCAATAAAAACCATGCNAAAAAAAATTATCTAAAATCTATGCCAATCTTGCCTTTAGCCACAGCTAAAAAAACCAGATCGTCCTTTCTCCTGGACACTACTGTGTGGGATTTATGGTAGGGTGGGGTGGTCTGTAATTCCAGCGTCCCTGCTGAGGGTGAGGGCGATTGTCTTGTCCAACTGCATGATTGCTTACGTCTGTCCCTGCATGGTTGCTGAAAATTACAACCCTAGATAAGTTGTCTGAATTCCTGGAGAGGGGTCGACGTTTTCTTTTGTGAAAGCAAAATAATCTACTGCTTTCACATATAAAACTTTCCTGAAAGGAAATTGAATATCAAACATATGAGTATATTATAAGGTAAGTCTAATAATTATACCAACATAAACACAGGCTTCAAAAATGTATTTTTATCGTATCATATCTGTGCTCAAATTTTGATTTTTTCCTTCCCCTGTAATACAACACACTGTCACCTGGGTTAAGTCCAATGAAAATCTGAATAAAGGTGACATCTATAGCTTTTGGCATGTCTACCGATTTCCATCTTGTCTCAATAGTATTACTTTTATGAAACCTATATTTTTCACTAATATCAACCATTCCATTTTCCCATTTCCACTACTTTCTATAAAATATGAATGGCAAAATGTAACAAAACAGTCAAACTCTTTCTACAGTACTACCCCCTGATGGAGCTGGCTGTGCTGGCCCCAGGCAGCTCCCCATACCATGGCTCAAAATGTTTGTCTGGAAACCAAGAAAAAAATTCAGACTGTAGCCAACACCAATTAATTTAAGGGTCCTAAGGCATAATGTATGTAAAAAAGATGTGGGTTATGTGGTATTTGAATTTAGGAAAATTGAGAACCATATGTATAAGAAGATGGATAAGGCAGAAGAAAAATAGCTTAAAGGTAAAAATCTAAACAACAACAAAATGACTAAGCTGTAAGCATAATGAAGACTTTAGTTTATTGGGGGAATGAGATGTGCTTTGAGGCAATGAGAGAAAAGTGAGAAATATTTCTCAGAGGCATTGCCATTTTATATATTGCCTTTGAAGCATCATGAAAGTTAGCAGGAAAAAAGTAACAACAATTGAAAGTGTATGGAAGGAGGTCTTTCTTTGACTTTCACGACCTTGACACTTTTCAGGATCACAGGCCAATTATTTTGTGAAGTGTCCCTTAACTAGGGGTCATCTGATGTTTCTTCACGATGATGTTCAGGGTATGCATGTTGGTAGAAATGTCACACTGTTCTCTTTGCCTCCTCTCAGGTGATGGACAGTTTGGATTTGTCCCCTTACTAATGAAGGTCACTTTGATCACCTGATTAAGGTGCCATTGAAAGTTACTCTTACTTTCCTTGGCACTTTGAAATTATATTTCTCATTAAACTTTCAATTTTTTCGTTAATGAAATCATGGCTTCATATTTTGTTCAATAGGTTATAACTATTATTTTTATTTTGATGCTCAAATTATCCCTGATTTGGCTGGTGGCAGCCTCTTTGAACTGGCTTCTATGCCCTTTTGACATTTCACCATCATTGTCTAAGCACTTCCTTGCTTTCTAATATAAGAACTTGTAGACTCATCTTATACTGTCTCTGACCCAGCTCTAGAATCATTCATTTCTCCAAGAAATCTAGTGGAGAATCATATTTATAACCCCAGATCTGGGTGCTAGGTGTGTTCATTGCTATTAGAGTCTGGCTGTTCCCAGTCCTTCTAGGTGGACAGAGCTCCATATATGGCATATATGTGTCTTTATACACATATGGTTTTATTTATATCAATGTATAAAAACACATTTGCATCTATATGCCAAAATCATGAGTTCACACTGATACCTCCAATTGCACTCCAATACCACGGGGTTCATTCTAGTCTTCTTCCTGTTCCCATTTGAAGCTTCTTTCTCTGACAGGAGCCTGAGTCTTCACAGCCATAATTTATTTATTCATTCCATCCATCCCCTTGTATGTAGCCCATCTCTGCGGCCACTCTCTTGCCCACACGGACCCTCACCTTACTCTGTGTCTGGCTGTCCTCAACTCATGGTCACCTGCTTACCCTGTGCTGGGCGGCCCCATGCCTGGATGCCCTCCCCACCCTGTTGGGGCTCTGACAGCCTACACCAGGTTGCCCTTTTGGAGGACGCCCAGCTCTGGCTCTGACTCCCATGTGGGGCAGCCATCCTGGGAGGTAACTTCCTTGTTAATTTTGAGCTCTGATACCCTGCTTTGGGCCACTCTGTCTCTCTCTTTCAGTGGCAGATACCTGCCTTACTGCCCCAATTCATGACTTCAGGACTGTGTTGCTGGGAAAGGAATGCAAGGGAAAAAGAGAGGGAGGAAAAGAAAAAGAAGAGTAAGGTCTATTTTAAATTCTAAAATTTGAAAGAAATTAAATGATGTACACTATATATTTGTTTCCCCACCAACAAGAAGTGAAGCTTTCTGTCTTTTTAAAAAACTATGCACTGTACACCTGAAACTGATGTTGTATAATATTGTATGTCAGCTATAAGTATAATATTGTGTGTCAACTATAAGTCATGGGACGTGGAGTATAGTGTGGGAGTGGAGTCAAGGGAATTGTAATAGATATGCAAGATATTGGGGGTGGGAAGTGGGGCGGCGGATTGAGGGAGGGGGGTTGTCACTTCGAGGGGTAAAAAGTATAACTATTGCACTGTGTTGTACAGCTGACACTAATTTTTTTTNATTAAATAGAAAGCAAGCCCTGACTGAGGGTGGGAAAGAGGCAGATGAAGCTAAGAATGGCCTTCACACATGCAATTGTGCTGTATGAATCTCTTGGCTCCTACTGAACAACAGAGCCTGCTCTTAACCTCTCAGCAGCTCATGTATAAAGAGGGAGATGGGCCCGAAACTGGCTTAGCAGGAGCAAAACCACCCCAGGTACTAAGAAGAACAGTGAGGAATTTCTCATAAAGAAGGTCTTGTAACATAATAAAGTCCTCAGCGATACCACCCGAATAAGTACAGTGATGAGTTTTATTCGGCCACTGCCTGATCCCGTGGGCCCTGAGGCTGGCGGGTGCTCCCCCAGAAATAAGCTGCTTTCCATTTGTGGAGGTGCTTATAACTCCCATGGCTTGTCTCTGAGGGAGGGAGGATGGCAAAATATTGTTTTTCTAGATTAAAATAGGCAACCATACTTTGGCAGCTGATGTATAGCCAATGTACAATCAGAAGAATTGCATGTAGATTTTTAATCCCAGAAATAAATACAATTTTTCTTAATTTTACTGAGTAGTTATTATTATTTTTGCTTACTGTCATTTGATGTTGTTTATCTGAATATTTCTTCTATTTCTTCTAGTATGTGTATAAAGGATCTAGTATGTGTATAAAGGGCAGAGGTTAAGAGGTTTTAACATTTTAAAAATATATTCCCTGTGTTTGCTTTAGACTCTTAAAATTTTATAAAAATGATACATGTTCACTGTAGAAGAGTTGGAAGATACAGAAACAAATAGCCTAAAATCTCACCATCTAGTAAAAATTGAAATGTTATATAGTATATGCTTTTATGTATATAGTGTATTCACTGACTTAGTTTCTTAATTTTATGAGGGTTACCTAACCACCATCAAAGAAACTAGCACAATAGTTTTTCTACTAATGATTAAGTGAAACTGTTGATTTCTATTTACTTTGAGCACACAACACAGGCAGAACTATCCTAAGATACTGTGGAATGGGAAGAGAAGCACAAAAACAAAGCTTTGAATATAAGGCTAGAGACTTGAGATAAAGTCTGACATTCACAACTGCCCCTGCCCCTTTAAATTAAATCCTTTTAGGTCTCAGTTTCCACAAAGCAAAAATGTTATCCAAGTGATGGTGCGTCAGAACGTGGGCTGCACTGAACAAATGCAAATTAGCTCAGGTAGTTAGAGCGCAGGCTCACAACACCAAGGTTGCCAGTTCCATCCCCACATGGGCCGCTGAGCTGCACCCTCCACAACTAGATTGAAGACAACTACTTGACTTGGAGCGGATGGGTCCTGGAAAAACATACTATTCTCCAATAAACTTTGA
>NW_017731366.1:3855014-3861415 GCF_001890085.2 Hipposideros armiger | reverse complement strand
AAATAAATAAATAAATAAGTAAATAAATATACATAGTTTTCTTCAAGTGTTATAGTTTCTTTTTCAGAGTTTAAATCTTTGATCTATATGAAATTCACTTTGGTTTAAGGAGTAAATTGGGTATTTGTCTTAATTTTTTTCCCAAATGGTTCCTAGTTACATCATTTCCACTTATTAAATAATCTTTTCCTCATTGGTCTGAAATGTAGTTTTCATTTTATTTTTTAAATATTTCACAATTTATATTTTTTATTAGAGTCCATAGTCTGCTAAACAAAAGCAGTAACAAGATATTGCACAAACTATTATACAATTTAAGCCTTAGGAATTTAATTAAATGTAGCTTTTATACTAAATTCTGGTGTATAGTTAGGTGTAGTTTTGAACTCCGTACAATTTAATTAGAGAAAATTTACGGTTCCCTAAACCACTCGTTTAGGGAATCCAGCATTAGATCAGTGTTACTATGGATCCAGACCTGTTAACAGGTCTACATTTCAGTCACAAAATTCAGTTGTGCAAAGATGTACCTTTATTTCTCTCCTTCCAAACCTCAGTTAGCCCCTGAGCCCTCATGTCCATTCTGTGCAGAACACTTAACTCAGCCCATTCAAGGTATCGCTGTCTCTCATGGGTGATCTAAGCTCTGGGGGGTTGGGATGACGACAGCTTCTTTCTCACCCAGGCTTTGGTGAAGGCGGTGAGTCTGTTCGACAGCCATCTTCTTCATCTGTATTCTGGTGGCATCTAGGACATGTAACTCAGTCTGTCTGGGCCCTATCACTGTGCCCTGGCAGCAACTTATGTCCCATGGGCATTCATTGCTAGTTTCAGGCACCTGTGCCCTCTTCCTTCTCCATCCCAGGACCTCTCTTAGCTGGTGTGAGCACTTTTCGGGGTGGGGGAGGGGGCCTCAGAACTCTTGGCGGCTTCCTCTGCACCACGCAGAGGTGCTGACTCTCTGTGAAGCTGTGCTCAGGCCCATCTCCCTGGGCATCTCAGTCTTTGCCACTTCTCAGCCCTAGCCTCATGTTGAATATGAGCTTCTCCAAGAAGCTTTCCATGTTTCTTGGCCACACCTTCAGAATGGAGGCAAAAGTTTCCTGTGCCCCCAAGTCTTAAAAACCCATCTGGGGTTTTCCTTAGAGGCCCTCACTCCAGCACCATGGATGTGAACCTGGGATGTCCAGGATATAGAGGCCTGTTTTCTCAGGAATTCATATTAATTACTCATTGTCTTGCTCTCCTTTCCCAATTATCTTCTTTCCTCCAACCCGTGAGACTTGCCTCCGGTCTTGGAGAGAGGGCAGTGGCTGTGGTGGAAGGAGAGGAATGGCTTATTTATCACCCTGCAGTCTTTCCAACTCCATTGTTTATAGGACAAACTTTGGCTGCACTAGAAACTTTTTTGTTCAGACCACTGGATCCTGATATCAAAGCCAAGATTTTGGAACCAAAACAACCGTTTGTCTCTCAAAAGTCCAATTCATACAAATAAAAATATTTTGGCTTTTAATAAGATCATTTCTGTTATGAGTTTTAAGAGGCTATTTTGGTACTCAGGGCCAAGCATTTGATTCTTTGTTCTTGCTGAGGCAGGAAGAGTAATGGACACAAAGAAAACCCGGGGGAAGAAGAATGCTGGGGAGAGGCTTTGCTAATATCTCAGGAAGTCATCTGCAGCACTGAGTCTTCGACCTGGCACCTAGACTCCTGTCCCCATTCCTCTAATCACTCCATTGGTCATGCGATCTATTTCAACTAACTGCTGTCTGGGGTCCTCCCAGTTCCTTTCCTCTGCTCTTGCTTAGTCCCTACTATCTTTTGAACTGGGGTCCTGCCTGGCTTCCCTCACCACCAGTCATCCCAGGGACCAGAGTCTAAAATCTACCCTCTTTGGCTGGGTCATCATTTTGATTGCAGAGTTGTCTACCTTCCAAACTTTTGCCTACTCTCTGTTCTGGGAGCCTCCTCATGAGTGTCCATCTGCCTCCAGTTGCAGCTGCTTGATCTTTCAAGATCACCTCCCCATATCTCTCAGCCCCTCTGCCTGGCAGGAGGGCAGAGAACGTATTCTAGTGTAGGAGGCCCAGGGGTGTGTGGTGGGTTGGTGGGGGCAGTACGTGAGGAGAGCACCAAAGAAAGTCACTGCAAGAAAGGTTGCGTGGATCTCCAAGCATCATAATGCTGCCCAGTTGAGCCCAGGCTGGCTAAAAAGGGCTATCTGTGAGTCCTTATGGATTATTGCTTTGATGTATTTCTGTAGTTAGTGGCTCTTTTTCATGACATTGCCCCCTTTCCTCCCATTTCACCTCCTACCCCTGAATATTCTTCAGGTTTAATTCTGAGTATTTAGTCATCATAGGGATCTTACTTTCTTCATATCAGGAGGTAGCCATTTGTGTGTGTGCGCGTGTGTGTGTGCGCGCGCGCGCGCGTGTGCCATGAGTAGCTTGATCTTATTCTCTAGAACTGTGTACATGGATGGAGCTCTCAAAAACCATCCTCCTCTGACCACTTGTTTAGGCTTGCTCTGTTATTTGCCATTCAGTAAAAACCCTTTAACACAGAAGCTTTGATTTTGAAACAATAATTATAAGAGAAAACACTTACATGGGGGCTGGAGATTATAGGGAAACTTCATGGTCTTCTTTCTCAGACCAATAGTATGCTGCTGAACAAGCAAGTTCAACGAGTTGCAGTTTCTCCAAACTGATAATAACCTTATTCCCAAATCCTGTCTCATGAGAGTCACTAGGAAAATTTTGCCTTTTTTGCTAAGTCTAGGTTTTAATTATTTTGTGCTCAGCCGCTTTTTTGATTGAATACAACAACAACAAAAAAACAAACATGGAGTGGAATCTTTAAGCAAGTGTGTTCTTACATTGTAAGAGCATGGAACTTGTTTGAGACACCTGGATAATTTCCAATGGCTCCAGTGAAACTTTCTGGAATGTTCCCACAGGAAGCTCTCCACATTGATGAGCTTGTTGAATAATCCAGGAACCCTCAGAGCCTGCTAAACTAAAGGGATTGGTAGGAACTCTTCAGATATGAGGAAGATGTCTCTGACAGGTATGTCTGTTTGTTAATTGGATAATATTCTTTTCCTAATGACAACGCAGTTGATCTCTGATTTGGAGAAAGACCGAATAGTGACCACTAATCATTGATAAATTTGGTGGAAGAAAACAACAGCTTGTGGACTCCTGTTTCTGTCATCATAACAGACTAGATACTCTAATAAAAACATCTAGAAATTATGAATCAAATATAACAAATAGTCATTAAAACATGGAGCTCTCAAGAGAACAGGCGAAAACTCCAGACACCAAAAGTGGTGAGGTGATGCTGATACTAGCCCTACCACTGCTCCAGGAACATTTGGTGATTTTGGTAATCACAAAGTTTGGGTTTCTGACATGTAGGGAACAAGAGGCAAGGCCTTGAGCCATCCAAGGCAGGGAGAACCGAGACTCTCCATAATTTTTAGGCTCCTAGGAGGCTAAGCCACCAGAAAAAAGATGTCCAGGCAAAGGAAAATGACAAGAGAAATTGTCTGTTTCATCTGGGCTCTGAGCAGAAAGAAAGAATTCAGATTTGCTCATATGTAGTTTTGAAGTTTGAACTTATACACTTGAGAGGGCAGGATTCCCAAGTTAAAATATTAACATGAAATGGTTTTCGTTTGATAGCACTTCNTTTTATGCAGCTGTTTTCTAAAAAAAATTATTAAAAACATCTTAGTAGCTTCAGTTTATTTGTTTTGGCAGCACTAAGTCACGATTTATAGACCTGAATAATTTTCGTAATAACTCATTGGTTTCTTACATAAATTCCAAGGAATGTCTGAGAGTCTGTCATTGAAATCTGAATCAATATCTTTCTGAGCAAACAAATAATCAGAAGGACATAAGGATTAATTACACGCTGAAACATTTAGTAACCCCGAAAAGACAGTGAAGTAAAAGGCCCAGAAAGCATCCCTTCAGTATGCTAACTAAAGCCAGCCTTGAAGAATGTCCTTGGCTTTGTCAGGATTTCAAACAGGATTTCAGGAACATGAAGACTGTTAGGAAATTCTTAGGCGGTTTAAAAAGGAACAGGAACACATGCCCTAACGCGTAGGAAAGGAACTCAATATTTCTGTCAGAAGCAAGTTTCCTCATAAAAAGGAAAAAGATGTAATTTAATTTGCATGACTTTTTGTCAACTCTGGTTTATTGTGTTGCCTTTGTTTATTTTTTTGCTTGAAAGGTTTAGGCTGTTGGGCATTTGGACTAAGGCCTGAAGCACTCTGAGCTCCATTGCCCATGACTTGCCAAAGTGGTGTTAGGGAAATTGTATCTTTTTATATTTGTGAATCTTGGGACAGAGGGGAATTGTTATGCCACTTAATTTTTTAGAAAGTGTTGAGAGTTTTTATATAAAAAGCTGAACAATCTTCAAACTCCAGAGAGCAGCTGGAGGGAATCAGCATGGGGCTAGGGAGGCAGCTCATGCCTCTGCGCTTTGGTGGGTCTCTGCAGGGCTCACCTCCGGTTCTGTGCTCAGGACTGGCTGCACGTATGACTTCCTGGACACTACTTTCTCTCCACCCTCTCTGACTGTTCCTTTTCTAATCCCTTTGCTGACTCCCCTTCCTTGATGGGACACTGAAACACAGGGATTCTCCAAAATTCTACCTCTACCCAAGTTCTCTTTTTGCATGGCCGTGGAATAGTCTTTTTCACTCCAGAGGTTCCAACCATATTTCCAAATACCAATCGGATATTGTGTCTGTGCGCCCCACAGGTACGTCAGATCCAACGCCTCCAAAATTTAGCATGTCTTCCAGCCCTCGACCACAATGCCCTCCTTCCCAGACTCCTCCTGTGGATGGACAGTTTTTCATAGTCTGTGAAACTAGAAATGGTCTTGCTTCCTTTGCCTCCCACCTCCAATCAAAAGCCAGTTCTTGTTAATGCTATCTCAAATGACTTCATCTCCTTCACTTCTCACATCTGGTAAGTAGTCACATCCTGTCTATGCCATGTCTAAAATGTTCCCAAGTCCTCCCTTCCTTCTCCATTCTATTTTCTGTTGCCCTTTTCTGACCTCATCACCTATTGCATCAACCAGCTAACTGGCCTCCTTGCCTCCTTCCCTCTTCATTCCATCCTATACATAGCTACCAGAGTAGTTTTTCTAAAACACAAATTTAATAGCAATGGTCCTTTGCTGAAAAAGCAGTGGCTCCTGCAGCATAGACTGCCAGCAGCCCCATTTTCTGGCTACACTGCTTCTCTATCTGCAGGGTAATTTAGGTGTGCTATGTGTTTTGCTCATCAAGCACACCATACACTTCCATGGCCCACGTTTGTTTGTCTTCCTATAATGCCCTTCCTGCCTTTTCTACTTGTTTGGCTTATACCAATCCCTCAAGCTCCAGCTCCATTAGAAAGACCTAGTATAATATATTTAGAACACAGTAGGACTTTAATAAATATTTTTGGGGCTGAATTCAATGAAAAAGAAAACACAAAAACCTTGAGGTACAAATAAAAATGGGGGATCATTTTGTGAGCTGAGAAATATAATTGAATTTAAGTTCAGTGTAAGTCAAGTTTACTGTTAATGATAGCCCCCCTCCCCCAGGCCCCACGGCCCACCTTGGTGTGGCCTGCCTTGAACAATCTCCCTAGATACCTACTTTAAGATAATTTATATATATATAAAATAAATATTTATAAATAAATATATATATATATAAATATAATATATATATAAAATATATATTTTACTAAAATAGACTGAAGTGAACATATTTCATGATGACTTTTCCAAGTATATCTGTAATTTAACTTCCTCACACTGAAGTTGCTGAATAGAAAGGAACAGGGATGAAAACGTTTGATACATGTTGCCAAATTACAGGAACTATGCTTATACCAAAAGGGTATGAAGATTGGTTTCTGTGCCCTCAGTAAATGTGAATATTATCAAACTTAGATTTTTGCCAATTTGACAGATTAAAAAATGTTGTTTGGTTTGTATTTCCTTAATTATTATTGAGGTTGAGCATCTTTTCATATGTGTATTGTCCATTTGTATCTCTTTTTCTGCTTTCCCTGTTCATGTCCTTTGTCCCATATTCTATTTAGTTGGTTATCTTTTTCTTTATTGATTATACCTGCTCCTTATAAATTTAGGAAATTAGCCTTCTGTCTATAATATGGGTTGTAAATAATATTCCAAGTTTACCAGTTGTCTTTTGATTTTGTTCATTATTTTTTATTGTACAGAAATTTAAAAAAATATTGTAGTAAAATTTATCAGTCTTCTTTATGCTTTTCAGTTTTGTATCATTCTGAGAAAAGTCTTCTCCATTCTAAGATTATAAATAAATATACAGGGCCGGT
>NW_017731366.1:3846426-3850204 GCF_001890085.2 Hipposideros armiger | reverse complement strand
ATATATATGTGTGTGTGTGTGTGTGTGTGTGTATACACATATACACACACATATATACATACATATAGATGTAAAAATATATATTATATATATATATATATCATCAAAATAACCTTATAGAATAAAGCCCACACATGAACCTCACCAATGTGAACTCAAACAAAAATTTTAAACACATGAGGAAATGAGCTACTAAGAGTGAGAGCTAATAGAAACAAAAGCAATGTGATTAGAGGCCCCCAAACATTAAAACATTAAAATATGGCACGCAAGATATTTTAGTTTAAATAACTAAGGCAGTAAAATATGAACTAAACAATAAGAGAAAATAAGATGCTGTTTAAAAATACCTAGAAGATTCAAAACAGAATGAAATAGAAATCCTAGAAATGAAAATACAACCCTTGAAATGAAAACTTGGTGTAAGGGATAAGTAGCAGCGTAAACATAGTTGGAGAAAGAATGAGTGAACTGAGATATAAATCTAAAGATGTTATGTATAATATAGTACAAAGAGATTAAAAAATATGAAAGAAATGAAAACACATGGAAGATAAAATGTGTAGGTCAAACATACATTTAGAAGCTGTTTCATTCCATTCCTAGGTGTTGTGCCCCAAAGACATGAAAATACATTCACACAAAAAAATTGACAAGAATGTCCATAGCAGCCTTGCTTGCAATAGCCCCAAACTGGAAACTCAAATGTCCATTTGCTGGAGAGTGGATAAACACATTTTGGTATATTTATACAATGGAATTGTACTCAGCAATAAAAAGGAATGAACTGATACACATAACCACATGGATGAGTCTGAAAAAAATACTGTACTTCCCCATGTATAAGACACACCCTTTTTCAAAAAATTTGGGATCTAAAAACTGGGTGCGTCTTATACAGTGGTTGTAGATTTTTTTACTTGCATTTCCCGCTGAGGACAAGGCAATATATGAAGACAGTGATTCGTCATCAGACACAGATGAGGACAAGCTAATGGTTGGGAGTTTTGACGGTGATGAGGAGTTGTATGAATTTTATGAAGAATAAAAATTGAGTTCAATAACTTTATGTAATACCTTTCTTTTCAAATTTTGGGCCCCAAAATTCAGGTGCGTCTTATACATGGGAGTGTCTTATACATGGGGAAATATGGTATGTTCGGAGAAAGAAACCAAATGCTAAGGAATACAGAAGATATGATGTCATTTAGATGAAGTTAGACTCATCTACCTTATGGTGGTTGCCTCTGCAGAAGGGCATGAGGAACTTTCTGGGGTGATAGTAATATTCTAAGGTTTATCTGGGTGTTGATAACTAGGTTTATACAACTGTCAAAACTCGTGAACTGAACCCTTAGGATATGTAAGTTTTATTGTACGTAAATTATTTCTCAGTGAAAAAATTAAAAAGTGAAATAAGAAGAGAAACCAAGTTGGATACATGCTTAGAAAATGTAAAGAACTCTTGAAAAATTAATGTGAAAAGACAACTTAATCGAAGAATGTGCAAAAAAATATAAACAGGAATTTCAGAGAAGACAATAATCTATAGAGCCAATAAATACGTGGAAAGTGAAGAATCTCACCAGTAATCAGAGAGATACAAAATAAACCACCACCCCTTTGGCACCTATTGGATATAAAAACATGTAAGTCTGAAACAATTTCAAAATACTGAGAAGGATGTGAGCAGTGGACATTCTCATACTCTGACAGTGGGAGTTCAAATTGATAGGATCATTTTGGAAAATAATTTGGAAATATTTAGCAAAGATAAACTACAATCTAGCGATTCTACTCTTGGATATATCCTGGACCAGGTTCTTAAGCTTTTTGGTCTGAGGACCCCTTTGAGCCTTTAAAAATCATTGAGAATACCAAAGAGCTTTTGTTTATGTGCGTTACATCTATCAATATTTACTGTATAAGAAAATAAAATTGAAAAAAGTTTAAATGCATTTATTAAGTCATTTAAAAAGCAAGAAAAATCCCATTATTTATCAACATGAATAACATGTTTATAAAATAATTATATTTTCCAAAATAAAAGCTTTAGTGAGAGGAGTGGCATTATGTTAAATTTCTGCAAATATCTTTATATCTAGCTTAATAGAAGACAGCCAGAGTTTGTTTCTGCATTCAGCCTATTGTGGTATATTGTTTTGATGTGAAATATGTGAAGAAAATAGACTAACATAGATGTGGAATCAGAGAAGGGAGGAGCATTTTAATAGCCTTTTCAGAGAATTGCATCTATCCTTCTTTGATACTATACCCAGAACTTAACAAGTAGCAGTTCTTAAAGGTGAATGAAATCTGGAACTTGAAACCATGTCAATGAACTTTTAATACTCTGTTAAATTAAAATCTATGGTCTGCCTTGCACTTTGAATGGATTTTTTTTACCCATTCTGCATTTTGTAACATTTTGTTTTGGTTGTTTGGAAAATATTGGTTTACTGAGTTATATGGATTTTCCAAATGTTGATATATTTAATTATATTATACAATATCACAAAATGACCACCCATCTCATCAGAGAAATCTTGAACTACTGAAAAGCTGTCAAGCCTACAGTTGAATTCAAGTTTTCAAAAATTCTAATTTTTGCTTGAGCGCTCACGTCATTATTATTATTTTTTTGTTTTAGAAAATGTCTGCCAAATACCCACAACTGAAATCATCGAAGTTTTTCTGACAATCATCCTTTCAAATGAAAATTATGCTCCATGAAGGAAAATGATGGCGCATCTTGCAATTCAAACAATTGCACACGTGTTTTTGCTTGAGACGCTGTTGTACTTCGACAGGGCACAGAAGTGCTTTGTGCTTACTCTCCATTTTGTCATACAGACTATTAAATAGGTGAGTATGTAAGAATTGAAATTTACTAAAATTAATATCCATAAGTGATTTTTTTTTAACCCCCAGTGTGCAGCAGTAAAGAATACAATGACTATGGATACGGCTTGGTGTCACTAACTAGATTAGTATAGGGCACCAGCAGTTTAGCCTACTACTGCTTTCACACCATTGGTGCAAATGTCAACACAATGGAAAAGGTAAAAATTTCTTTGAATTACTGTGAAAATGGTTTTGACTTCAACGGTTTGCCTGAAAGGGTCTTGGGCCCATCAGAAGCCTATAGAGCACACTTTGACAATTGCTGGCCAAATAAATATTTGACTTTGAACACATAAAAACCAATATTTTCATACTTTTTTTTGTCATTGCAAAGACCAGAAACAACCATCACCTAGAAAATGCATGAAATAGTGCAGCGGTATGCAAGGGAATATATAGCACTGAAAATCAACTAGAGATAAATATATCAAGATAGGTAAGTCTCACAACCATAAGACTTAAAAATAAAGATTCATGCAGTATGACACCATTTATTTAAAGTTTAAATATATATAAAACAATAATATGTAGTTTTTAGAGACGTATATACTGGGAGTGCCAAAAAAATATATACACATGACTTGTATTCATCTTTTGTTATCGGTATATATTGAGTATTGCAATTTTAATACAGTTTTTTCTTTTCTTAAAATGTGTATACATTTTTTGGGCACCCTCTGTATATGTAGCAAGCTTGTATAGAAAAGCATTGAAATGATCATTACTAATTTCAGGACAGCAGCTCCCTGTGTAAGGTAGGGAAGGAATTACATTTGGGGAGGAGATATGTGGAGACATTCAAATGTATTTGAAAGTGTTTTTTTTAAGTTGAGTGGTGGTTGTAAGCGGTTCATTATATTGTTCTTTTTTTTTT
>NW_017731366.1:3837629-3844007 GCF_001890085.2 Hipposideros armiger | reverse complement strand
GGTCCTGCCCCTCTCAAGTTCACACAGCCCACCACCTGCTCCTCCTGCTCTGCTCTGTGCCTGCCTCTGCTCTTCCCTGGCTCCCCAGCTTCCGGTTTGGCTCTAGGCCTACTGTTGTCTCTGGAATGGTTGACCTTGAGGGCCTCTTCTGGGATGGTTGACCTCATCTGGAAATGCTCCTTTTAATTGGTATGGAATGTCTCCTCAGACACCAGCCCAATTTGACCCCCAGGCTCTCGGATCTGTGCCAGTGGGTTAAGGACACACCACCTGCCCTCTAACTTCACCCCTACCATTTTGGCCCATTCCCTTTCTAACTTCCCTGCCAGGGAAAGGAACTGAGATAAAGGGGAGCGAAGGAAGGGGGAGAAAGAGGCACCAGAAATATGGCTTGTGTGTAGACATTAGCCATCTGCATTTCCATCAAAAGAGAGGATGTGGTGGTTAATTTTATATGTCAACTTGACTGGCCTAAGGGACGCCCAGAGAGCTGGTAAGACATTACTTCTGGGTGTGTCTGTGAGGGTGTATTTGGAAGAGATTAGCATTTTGAATCAGTAGACTGGGTGAAGAGATCCACCCTCACCAATGTGGGTGGGCATCATCCAACTCATTGAGGGCATGAATGGAACAAAAAAGTGAAAGAAGGGTGAATTCTTTCTTTCTTCTTGAACTGTATTGTCCAGCGTCTTCTACCCTTGGACATCAGAACTCTGATTCATGGCTCTTCAGACTCCAGGACTTACATCAGAAGCTCCAGGCCCTCAGGCCTTTGGCCTGGGAAGTGGAGTCACACTTTTGTTTCCCCCGGTTCTCAGGCCTTTGGACTTGGACTGGTTTATACCACTGGCTTTCCTGGGTCTCCAGCTTGCAGATGGCAGATTGTGGGACTTCTCAGCCACTGCAATTGCATGAGCCAGTTCCTGTAATAACTCTTCTCTTATATTTATCTATCTCTCTATATACCAGGGGTGTCAAAAATATGTATACAAGCAGACACTGTGGTCAGCATTGCTCAAGCAGTAGTTCGCCATAATCAGAAGTGTCTGGATGCTGATGGTAGCCACTCTGATCACCTCTTGTAATTGCAGAAGTAAAATGTGACTTTATTCNGGGAACAGACAAGTTGCTGTTCTTTTGTTCTTCAGTCTAGTTGTGGAGGACGTCACTTCACTGGCCCATGTTGGTATTATCATTGCGCTCTTCCCAGGTGAGGCAGATTGGTCACTAACCATTGGACGGCTGCTCACGGCGGCTCACGAAAGCTCACGAAAACACACATCAGCTGCCAGCCAGCCTCATTGCAGCCTATGCCGTTGCCGGCGACTCACGGCAGCCCAGCTCCAGGTCGAGCTGTTGTTTGCCATCTTAGGTGTAGAGGGCACAGCATCACTGGCCCTAATGTGGGATCCGAACCGGGGCCCTGCTGCTCAGAGCTGGCATCCCAAGACAGCTCCTAACCAATGCGCCACTCGGCTGGCCCTATATGGTTCTTTATAGCTCTTTCTGTTCTGAAGAATTTCATAATAAATAACAGCCTATCTGCATTCATATTCCTTCCAATATGTGCTGTGGAGTGAAGCAGTTACGTAAGTGAAATATTACTATCGAAACTTGAGCATGAAAATATAAAGTCAGGGACTAACTTCACAGTAATGGTGTCCTTTTCCTTCAGAACACCAAAAAAGATATTCAGCTATATGGTTCTGCTTGTTTTCCTTAGAGAGAAGGGTGACCCAAACTCATTATTTAGATAATTTAAGATTATCTTCAGGTCAAGATTATCTTCAAGTCATCCATCTCAAGCATCCCTCAGCCTCTTCTTTCAGTTGCTTGCAGGTATGAGCCGAGCGTGTCTGCTCCCCTCGTGTTCCAGACCATCAATTTAGTCTCTTGATGTTTTCAGCAGTCTCAGCAGACAGAGCTCTGTTTGCATTTGCGATTTTAATTCCATCTTCAGGGGACTCCTGGTCCTCTTGAACTTTGTAACTGAGCAGGTACTTTGCACTGTAACCTGGGAAGCCTCTGAACTTTCACTCCCCACGCCTCTCCCCTTTGGCCTCCCAGCCCCAGCCTGTCTTTTCCAGTGGTTTGAAATTTAAAACAAACTGGCTGGGATGAGTTAGTGGTGGCAGAGACCAACATAAACACAATTTTCATAATGACTTTTTCATTAAGGGGGCAACTTCACATTTTTCTCAGGGGCTTTTATTTAAAACAAACAACAAAGACAAAACCTTCACAACTTTGTTTTTTTGAAGCAGATATACTAAATATGGAAATATATACATAAATAATAGAGAATCTTAATTCCATTTGGATGAGCCTTGAGAAAGGTTGCTTGAAAGTTGTACAGTCTCTCCAGTCCTCCACTCTGAAATGTATTTCTGACTTAATGATGTCTTACCAGATGCTGTCTGTCTGGGCCACATCATTTTGAGCCCCTGCTCAAATTTCTTTTATTTGTTCTACATACTATATAATAGTGTTGTGCTATTGGTTTTCACTGTGGGATGTTATTTTTTCAAATGGTAACAATCAATCTGTTAACCAATATGGCATCAAAAAAAATCTTGTGTTATTCATTTGATCTCTTATAGACCCTTTGCCCTCCCCTGCCACATCTACCTCCTCATTCAGACTAGACAAGAGGCATCCACTGCCTCAGAAAAGGGATGCTGAAAAGAAGTTAAAGTGACAGTGAATTGTCAGCCTTGGAATTTCAGAATAGACTTCTGAAACTCACAGCAGAAACAATGCTTTGAGGAAATAGGGTTTGAAGTCTCCCAAGTCAGGATTTTGACATTAAATAAATTCATGATCCCAAAGAACCAAGATATGAACCTGGTTGCATAAATAATACATTTGGGAATACTGTGGAGAAGGGAGAATAGGAAAGATCTAAATTGAATTTCCCCAAAGTCAACTGAGATTACAATTTTGCCATCAGGTGAAATTGGATCGAGGGCTGAAGACATAAATTTAGATACAAAGAAATAAAGAAAATTACATTATTTACATGTTTGGATTCGTGAGCTGGTGTTTGCACTCTCACACATCCCATGAAACACGCCATTGCCCTTGGTGGGGAGATTTTGAGGCTGTTGCTCCTTTGCTGTGCTCTCTTTGTGAGGCTCTATAGGAAAAAATTCTTGGGTCTCAGTATTGGGAGCATTTACTTTCTCTGGGCAACTGGTTTATTTTTAGACTAGGAGACTATGACTCATGGATCTGATTGAATATCTCTCCGATTTTTGGCTGTAGGAAAGCACGGAGTGGGCTCTGAACCCTACCTACCTTTTGCTAGTGGGTAGAACCTCATGGTATGCATTTCATCTACTTTCCTCATCTTGGTGACTCTTCTTCCTGCCTTATTTTCCTTTTGCCCTATGCCTTTACTTACTGTGGGTTCTCTGGGAAAGACTCATACAGAATTTAAAGGGCATGGTGTTTATGAAGCTAAGCTTCGATGCAGCTCCAATGACAGCCTCAGCTGACTGCCTGGGCGGTCTTAGAACCTCAGAGTGGTCCTAAGTTGGGCCTGAATGACCAGGTCATTATATACCTTCAGTAACCATTCACTAGATGTCATTCATCAGCTGCCCCAGGAAGAGGTGGGACATTGGCCAGGTGGCTCTTTGCAGCTGAGGTAATACTTGAATGCATTGACAGCTCAAGGGTGTTGACCCACAGCACTCCCAGCAGCTGGGGCTCCAAGTTCTTCATTGGAGGTGGGGGAGGGGCATTGGTGTTGCATCAGTGCTGTAGACTGAATGTTTGTGTCCCCCCCCAAATTCATATGTTGTAACCTAGTCTCCAATATGATGGCATTTGGAGTTGGGACCTTTGGGAGGTGATTAGGTGATGAGAGCAGGGCCCTCATGAATAGGATTTGTGCACTAATAAAAGATGCCAGGTTGTTCCCTCACCACTTCAACCACGTGAGGACACAGCAAGAAGACCCCCATCTATTGACCAGGAAGTGGGCTCTCACCACACACTGAATCTGCTAGAGCCTTGATCATGGACTTCCCAGCCTCCAGAACTGTGAGAAGTAAATGTCCGTTGTTCATCAGACACCCAATCTAGGGTAATGTGTTATAGCAGCCTGAGTGGACTAAGGCAATTGGTGTCTACTGTGCTTACTTAAAAAAGTCTAGTATATATTTGAAAAATTATTATAAATAATATTTGGAACAATGGCGCAAATAAAATAAGTAGTTAAAAATAAGTGGCCCTCATTCTTGCCCATTTATGTTGTCTCTTATCTTAACTTTGATCCTGAATCTTTACATATGCTGTTCTGTAAGGCTAGAATGCCTCTCCTCTTCTTTGACTATGAGAGTGTGAGAGGAGAATTGTAAAAATAGAAGAAAAGTGGGTTCCTTCCCCAAGGCCCAGAATATTATCACCTGTATGGTGGAGGGTTTGCTGACCCCTCCAGGCAGAGCCAGCTGCCTCCTGCTGTCTGCCATGCGCCCCACATTAGTGTTATGATCCTTTTATAAATCTGGTTGTTTACAGACAACACTTCCCCTCAAACCTCACCCTTTTTGAGTGTTCTCTTTATCAAGGATGTCAGCCCACTGGTGCCAGAATCCTGGGGGTAGTTTCCCATCCATCGCAAAGTCTGGCAATTTTTATTTCTGAGCTCTCTCTCTAATCCTTCATTTCTCTCCATTTCCAGTGCTGCTTCCTTCTTTCAAGCTCTCATTATATATCTCTTTCCTGTACTATCCTAATAGCCTTTTATCTCCCTCCCAGTTTCTATTCTTCCTTTCCCAACAACTCATTCTCTGCACAGGAGCTAGAGTACTTATAAAATGCTGATCTAATCATATCACCCTAGTTTAAGCATGTCAATAGGTCTCCCTCAGGGCCTGCTAACTGGCCCAACCCCACCACCCTCGTCAGTTTTCCTCTCCTCCCAGCGGATTTCTGGCCACATTGGCCTGTTTTGATGCTTCTCATGTGCTGTGCATCTTTTCTCCCCAGGGTCTTCTCACATTGTCTTCTCTCTTTCTGGTCTGCTTTGCTTCGACCTCTCCTGTAGATCGTAACTCCTGTGTGTCCTTCAGTTCTCAGGTCAGATATCTCTTCCTCCAGGAAGCTGTCCCTAACTTCCTGACTAGGTCACACCTCTCCTTTCACAATGTCTGTCTGTATGCTTCTTTGTAGTCTGGTCACATGGCAATTTCATAGTTGACTAAGAAAAGGCTTTGATATCTTTCTCTTCTGCTGCATAGGTTGGGACATCTTGATCACTTCAGCAATGGTTTGATTTACTTACTGGAAAAATATGTACTTATTTACTGAGTATCTGAAAGGCACAGAATATTAACTAGTCATCTTTGAGCCCCCATGCCCTAGCATAATATCTGGCATATGTTTGATGCACAGTAAGTGTTTGTTAGATGAATGAACTCCTGAATCAAACTATTTGAAGGGTTGTCTTGGAGAAGAGAGAGCAGACATTTGGTGTGGCTGAGAAGAGAGAATGAGGACTGAAGTTAGAAAGTAGGGAAGGCAGAATTTTCCAAAAAAAAATGCAAGTGATGCGTAACCTAATAGAAGTCACATCTGACCACTTCTGTTGAATGTTTTTGGTTCTGGAATTATGGGTAAGTTTTATTATGTTTTAATAGTCTTCTCATGTTTTCTGAATTTTCTACAATAAATATTATTTTCATAATCAGAAAAAATTATTTAAAAAGATGGGGACTGGTGATAAAGTAATGGGTTCTCTGTCCCTATAAATGTTTGAGCAGCTGGGAATGACACCTGCCAATAGTGACAAGGAAGGGACTTCTCCATGGGGGTGGAGATTTGTATCCTACATGCTCTAAGATTCTTCCAACTCCAACAGTCTGTGATACTGTTAACTAAATGATAAGTGCCGAGTCCCCTTTCTGGGAAGGACTTGGTCTAGTTTCCTTGGCAGCGTTCCATTCTGCTGGTGGCGTTTTTAGACTGGGACCTCACCATGACAGTATTGGTTGGCTACAGTGAAATTTCATGTGTAGTCACCTGAGGATGATGTAACAGCAGGATTTCAGGAAACGATATTAACAGTGATGTTGAGAACATGAATATGGAATATGGATGTTTGTATGGAAAAGCATAAGATATTTCTCTGTGAAATCTTTGAGTGAGTCCTGATTAACATGCTCTCAAGTCAATACTTGAAGCACACATGCCCTAAGTATTATATTTAATGGTTAATTTTCCAAGATAGTCATATCCAAACTGTGGTTTTGGTTAAATTAAAAAGATGGGCCCCATTCTGATGTTTGTGTTTATGAGCTAGTTTGGCCAACAGGATCATTGTTTTTTCTCTCTTAAGAGAAAAGACTTTTAGATTGTTCCCTTCAAATTATA
>NW_017731366.1:3815481-3834444 GCF_001890085.2 Hipposideros armiger | reverse complement strand
TCTTTATCAAGCACCTATTAAGTTAAAGACTCTCTGCTGAATGCTTTTACATGATATTTAAGCCTCATACCAATTCTGTTCCATAGATATCATTATCCCCAACCTAGAGATGAGAAATGAGTAATTTGCTCAGGTTCGTAATTTAGTTTTAGCAGAGCTAGGATTTGAATCCTCATGTGTCCATGCCTGGACCCTGTGTCACTTTCTCTAGACTCCGCTGCCTTGGTAGAAATCTCCCTAATTTTCCAGCCTCTTTGTCTTTCAGAAGAACCTTTAGGGGAGGAATGGCCCCAAGAGGTCTGCACCCTGGTCCTATTCTGGAACAAGATGACATCTTGGGTTTTTCACATGAAAACTCAGTTAGATTTTGGGGATTGGAAATCCTGACTGGAGCAGTTAAACCTAGCATTTAAAATCCTGACAACATAAATTGGTAACTACAATATAGCCTCAGGGATAGAAAAGGCAGTTTGGGGAATATAATCAATACTGTTGTAAAAATTATTTAGGGGGCCAGATGGTCTCATGTCTTGTTAGGGAGACCACTTCATGGACGGTGTAGAGGCCTGACCACTGCACTATACATCTGAAGCTGCCATTGAATAATATTATATGTTAACTATAATTTAATACATATATAGTCATGGGATGTGAAGTATAGTGTGGGAATGGAGTCAATGGAATTGTAATAGATATGTATGATATCGGGGGTGGGGGGGCAGTGGATGGAGGAAGGGAGTTGTCACTTTGTGAGGGGTAAAAAGGATAACTATTGCATTGTTTTGTACACTTGAAACTAATAATAATAATAATAATAATAATAATAATAATAATAATAATAAAATTCCTGACTGAAGTGTTAAGGATGTTTATTTCTCTTTCATACACCTTAAATTTGGCTCACGTATTCTCTCACCTCATCTCAGAATTGTTTCCTAAAATGGGAAATGCTTTTCAACCAGGCAATCTTTATTTATGCCTGAGTATAAGTCATAATAAATAGGCTCAAAGGGATCATCTTCAACTTAAAGCAGATGAATTGAAGATGACCCAGTAAATGTCCCTCAACTTCACCAGCTAAGGATTTTCTAGAAAACCCAGTATTGGAAAAGTATTGAACATTTTTTTTTTTTTTACCAAACTCCAGGTTCTCAAGAAATAATCAGATGAGATTCTCGTACATAAACATTTATGTTTCTACAGCTATCTGGGTGGGAAAAAGAGTCAAAATGAAATAAAAAAATGAAAACCAGTTGAATTTCTGTTCATGATTGTAATTATATTCATTTTTGTTCACCAACATTTTTAAAGGCTTAAACATGTTTAGAAAAGTGGTTTCTTCTTAGGTCAGGATCAGGAATGACAACCCTCTTGGGAGAGGCTTGTCTGTGGTAAGCCAGCCAGCCAGCAACAGGGGTGCCAATGAGGAAAATATCAGTGGGAAGTTGATGATTCTGAAATTCCTAGTGTGATTCTGAACCCGGGAGAATTTGCCTGCATTTGGAATTACTGCACCACGATCAGAAAGATCATTATTTACACTTCATACATTTACTTCTTTTTAGATCAAGTTCAAAGACTCTGAGAGTTGTGTTCTAACCTAGAAAGGCATTCCATTAATGAGATTATAAGGACTTTATATCAAGTAGCAAAGATAATTCTTTCCCTCTGAATTGAGCTGGTAGGGTCAGTCTTTCTTAGGACAAGCAGTCAGTGAAAACTGAATCAGTACGTAACCAATATTTTACTGTAACCTCTCTGCTGTGAAAAGTTTGAGCACATTATTGGCATTTGAAATAAACTAACATAATGTCACTAAACACTTTATTTCTATTTGTCAGTTCCCAGTTTTTTTCTAGTTGATCAAACCGTCTCGAATTACTCACTGACTGTTAAAATTGAAAAGAATGAACTAGTAGATTTAAAAATTATATTTAGAGAATCATTTACAAGTATTTTTTATTCTTACCCTTTTCTGGACCAACTTCAAAGCAGGAGGCGTCCCTCTAGTCCAAGAGGAATCACTCATCTATACTTTGAATGTATACATTAAAATTAAGTTTACCATCTGCCCCACCTCTCAAAATGTTGCTTTGGAGTTTTCTATCTCTGAATTCCACCATCATTCATTGAATTTCCCAAGACAGCAGTAGGAACCATCAGAGACTCTGTTCTCACTGTTCCTACACCCCAGCTCCATCCAATCCACCAGTGTCCTGTCCAGTTTACTAATTTAATATTTTTCCTGTATTTCCATTCCCCCCTACCTCCTCCTCTACTGCAATATCAATCCAGGTCCTCACCACCTTCCAAGAACCTTCCCAAATTATCTCTCTGTTATAATTTGTTATATCCTTACAATCCATTCTCTGTACCACTATCAAAATTATTTTTTCTGAATGCAAATCTTCTTAAAACCTTTTAATGGTGTTTTACCATCTTGAAGGAAAAGTCCAAGATCCTTAGTATGGAACCAAGCCCTCTATGCGATGGCCCCGCAGGCCTTTCCAGCATCACTCTGCACCATTCCCCAACAGACCCCTTAGGTTCCAATCCAAGATAAGGACTTGCTGTTTTGCAAACGGACCATATTCCCTCTCTCTCTTTTGTCTTTGCAAGGTGGTTCCCTCTACTGACTATTTGCTCCTTGTCTGCCCACGATACTCCTATGAGTTCTTTAAAACAAGCTCGTTCTCTGACACCCCAGGGAAGCAGGGAGGAAGCCCACACAGAGTTCAAAGCCAACTCCAGCGGTGCCTTCTCCTGTGCCTCCATAGGACCCTAGGCAAACCTCAGTCAAGGCACTTGCCACATAGCATCTCAATTTTTGTTGTGCACGTCTGTCACCTCCACTATACCGTCAGTTCCTTGAGAGGAGGAACTGGCTCTGCTATTTTTGTCTCTAGGCCAAGCATGGTTCCTGTTGCTTAGTAGCTGCTCCATCAACTGCTGCAGCATAAAGGAGTTTTAATGCTTTTTCATTACTTCTGGAACTGCTCAAGCAAAATTATCTTTCCTCTTTCTTTCTATACTTTAAACCCCTTTCCCTTAAGTCTAATTCATCTTTAAAACAAACAGTAAAACACTTTCAACATCTCAGCCCCTTGATCTTGGCCCCACTTTGTAGAAAGGAGAGTCTAATTATTGCTTTAAATTCCTATCCTTCTGTTGATTCTTCAACCCACTGACATGTTACTATTACCTCATCATTCCAATCAAATTGTTCTTACCAGTGCAATGATAGCAATTGCTTCTTCCCAATTGCAAAAGTCATTCTTTATCTCAAGTGATTACTCTTCAGGATTTCACAAGGTTGATCTCTCCCTGTTTCCTGAAAACCTTATTTATTTGGCTTTTGGGACATTATTTTCCCTGGTCTATAACATCTCTGAGCACGAACAGCCCATCCAGCCTGCTTTTGCTTAAATGCTGGGTGTCCCTAGGAAGCCCTTATTAGATCTTTTGCCTTATTCTCCCTGAGTAATTTCATCTAATTTCACACATTCGGGGACATCTATATATCCAATAAGCCCAAATTTTGATCTCCAGAACTCTATTTCCAACTTGTAATAACTTCTGTGACACACAATACCTTTAAACTTTACATGTTGAAATTGTATTATTTCCTTCCTCAAACTTGGCCTCTTTTATATTTTCTATCTTAGTGAGTTAGCAATAGAGTCAGGGTAGAATTAAGGGGATTGACTACTTATAATCTTTCTTTAGGTTTCTATGCTAGACAACATAGTTCATAAATTTCAAGGAAAAAAAAATTATCCTTTATGTGTATTCCCAGTTAGCTTCTGTATTAGTTGTCTGTTGCTATGTAACAAATTACCACACACTTAGAGGCTTAAAATAGCATGTATTTATTATCCCAAAGCTTCTATGGGTCAGGAGTTCAAGCATAGCTTAGCTGTCCTCTGCTTAGGGTTTTGCAAAGCTGCGAATTTTGGGCTGGAGCTGAGCTCTTATCTAGGGCTTGGGGTCCTTTTCCAAGCTCACTGCTTGTTGGCAAAACTTATTTCCTCGAAGCTGCAGAACTCATGGTAGCTTGCTTATTCCAGGTCAGTGGAGGAGAGAGTCTCTTTTAAAGGGCTCATCTGGTTAGGTCAGGCCCACCCAGGATCATATCCTTTTGATTATCTCAAAGTCAATTGATGAAGGACCTTAATTATATCTGCAAATTCTCTTCACTTTTGCCATGTAATGTAACATAATCATGGGGGAGACTATTCTATTCCTTTTGCCATACTCCATTAGTTAGAAGCAAGTGACAGTTCCCACCACACTCAAGGGGAGAAGGTTATACCAGGGTGTGGGAGTCATCCTAGAATTCTGCTTACCACAGCTTAATTCTAAAAAAAAAAAATTATGGGTAATGGCAAAACACAACAAATTTTTGTAATTTGGAGGTACTGAAATGTTGACTACAAAGAAGAAAAGTACAAAATTTTAAAATCTCAAAGTTTCATGAAAGTGGAACAAATTTTGAAGGTGGAGAAAATGGTTTCGAAACTTTAGATCACATCATACAACCCTAAAAAAAATAATCAGATAAGTAGTCTGAAGACAGACATTTAATTACATAACTGGCTTAACTTGAGAACCATTTTATCACATGCCAGCTTTATTCACCTTAGAAGAGGATACATGTAATTATATGTCTATAAGTAAGTTACATGGTTTTCCTCAGTGTCTATTAATTTGACTTTTCCTAATAGTTTTTTGTTTTCTTTCTTTTAATACACCTGACAGGCTGTGGTTTTCTTTGAAGTGCCTAATCTTTCCTCAGGATAGGTGGCTCAGGTATCTTTTAAAGTTGTTCTCTTACAATGCAGAATGACATATTTACAGAAGGTCCTAGATGCCGGCTCTCCCCTTTCTGGCCCCACGCCATCCATTGCTCCTTTTCCTGTATGCATCACATAGGTGTGTCCTGGTGTTAATACAAAAGCCATTAGGATACAAAATGTACTAAGAATCCTGCCACTTTTAGGGCCTGCTTCTCAGGGAAAACTATTCCACTGGTATTTAATAAAAAGCAACATGCCTTGGTGAATTTTATCTTGTTTTCTTGACATTGGCAATGCTAAGGCAATGCCCACGGTATACGTTTGGTGTGAGGTCAGCTTCCAGGTCCCTAGAGATATGTGGTCACTTCTCTGCTTTCCCTCTCTTTTGCTTGGGCGACGGCCACATTGATGCACTGGAGCCACTCTTCTGCATTCTTCTCATCCTTGGCCTTGAAAACATAGGTTTTATTGTCTGTGAAGATTTCGAAAGCCCGAGGGAGAGAGCGGTCCCTGCGTTTCCTGGCCACAACTTTCACACTCTGTACTTTGCTGAGTTCTATGGGGGAGTCATCAGGATCGTCTTTCTGAAATGCATATGGGAAGGGAAGATCATGAGCTGGCTCCCAGGGTATGGAAAGATCTCTGGCTGCTGGAGAATTTTCCAAGAGGGCCAGAATCCCTTCACTTCACATGGCTCAAGACCCTGATTATCCTGGGCACTGAGGCTCAAAGAGTCATTAGAACAACGGAAAGAGTGAGCAACTGGTCCTTTGTTATTGTATCATAAATTGGCAAAAGATAGCCAATTTATAGGACATTATTATGAGTGGGATGGGGAAAAAAATGCTTACTTCATATTTCTTTGATTTTATGTCATTTTCTCTTGATAGTATCTCTATATTAATAGAGCAAAATGCAACAGTACAATTTGGAGTGCTATTAACTCCAAATCAGATAATTTGGGAGTCATGAAATTGAGTTTTCCTTTGTGCTATCTCTGAGAAACGGGTGTGAATTGAATAAACAAGGTTTCAATGTTTAAGGAGATCAAACTGTTTTGGAAACTCTGTGGAGCTTTGGAAGCATGAGTTGTTTATAATAATTAAGTTGAGGAGTATTTAATGATTTACATTTTCCTTGCTTCAAAGCAGAGGCTTCAGGGTCTCTACCACACAGGCCCGACACAATAGGCCAGCAGGAATGGTTTAGGGATCAGATGCTCCTTTAAAGCAATTTCAGGTCTTTAATATCCCTGAATCCATTCTGTCTACTGGAGCATGTACCTGTGGTTGAAGATCTTGCCAATTCTCCTTTTCCACCTCTCCTTCTCTTACTTTACAATGGAGAGACACCCTTCTCCCTGATCTCAAACTTTCTTTTTTTTTTCCTCATCTCAAACTTTCTATGATGGATTATACAACTTGGAAAAATCTCAAAAGCATCAAACAAGCAAACAAACAAACAAACAAACAGACAAACAAACAAAGCAGTTCAGATTGATGCCAGGGAAGCATCCTTCAAACAAGGCAACATAATCACTCCCCATCTATTTCATTAAGAGATGCATTTCCAACAGCATTCACTTTCTCATGGTTAATAACTATTTATTACATTTGGTATTGTACTTATGGCTTTTCATAAATGATGTGATATTTAAAAAGGTAAACGTAAAAATCTCAACATTTAGAGACTGATGGTTACAAAAAATTAAAATAATTAAATTTCAATTTATATACATAGTTTTATTGCAGTGCAAAATGATCATGATAAAATGCTGCAGGAGACATAGAACAAAAATATGGCTTCAAGGAAAAATGAAATAATGTAAACATTTCTGTTAAAGAAGAACTAATTTATGTATTTTTTGAATTGAATGGTTTTGGCTGTCAAATTGCTATGATATTTTATCCCTTTCACCCTTTTTATCCATTCCCCCAACCATCTCTTAAATCTAGCAACCATCAGTTTATTCTCTATATTTATGAGTTTGTTTCTGTTTTGTTTATTTCGTGTTTTAGATTCCACATATAAGTGAAATCACATGGCATTTGTCTTTCTCTGTCTGACTTATTTCACTTAGTATAATATCCTCTAGGTTTCAAATGGTTAAACTTAAAAGGGAGATGTGATCTTTTAATTTTAATATTTACAGTTTAACAGAAATTACAGTATAATTTTGAATTATAATTCTATAGTGCAGAAATTGATACATAGAGGAACTGATCAAGAAAGAAATGTTACTATAGTTATCTAAAAAGGGACAGTGAATTAACCAATGTAGAAATGGGCATGAAGGCAAAGAACACTGTTGCCTGGCTGGTTGGTGGAGATTAGGACCTTAAGAATGTAAAAGTAGAAAATAGCACTATAGTCTTTCAGTTGTTACTTAAAAATGTACATTTTCCTCATTTACAAGAAAGGCCCTTTATGATGTGGTTGAAGCTTGAACTGGACTGCTGACCACTGCTAGGTTACTGTGCCCCTGGGGATGAGAGAAATTTTGCTGTGGTCCTCATAGGATATTAAATTATTTCCCAATATTTAAGCCACATGTTCTGTCAGATTTCTGGGATGTCAAACCACTATTTCTCAATAAAGATGTCAGAAAAGTTAGCCAGTGATAAAATAGCTTATGATCTAAACTTTATTAAAAAGCTCTGAATTCAGAAGTATAAAACATCTTAAATTTAAGTTCAGGAAAAACAGTCTTATGCACTAATTCTGCTTTGTTTCAAGGGATCTGAGAAATCCTACATTTTAACCTCTATTACTGATTTTTTACTAAAACTAGGAAATTCAGGTGGTCATTTTAAACACTTAAAAATGCTTCAATGCGAACCTACACTAAAATATAATATTTCTTTAAAACTCCAATAACTATCTAAATTGAACACACTATTGCACTTCCCTTTCAAAAATATCTTCAGCCGTGGAAAAGTCCATCTGCATATTTTATAATACACACAGATGAAGAAAGTAATGAATTCAGAGTAGGTGTCACCAAAGTGTTTTTCATTCAAAGAGTTCACATGAAGTTTTATTAATTAAAAGAGCATTGATTGGAATTTGTCATAACTCACATACACCATACTTGATTCCTGCTGAGTAATGAATTCAAATAAATTTTTATAACAAGTACTGTAAAGATATAGTGCATATGTTCTAGTGTATTGTTTTATTTAAGTAATTTAACACCTGTCATTAATTAATTTAGACACAGTTGGCTTTATCACTGGCTCTCTATTTAAATGAATTGTAGATAGGAGGCAGGACACCATACTCACTTAAGAACAAGTTTTGGTGTCATGCTGCCTGAGCCTGAGTCCAGTTTTACCCTTCCTGGCTCTATCCTTACTGGCTCTATCCTTGGTCAAGCCAATTGGTCTCTTTGAGCCTCAGTTTTTCCGTCTGTAAAATGGCAATAACAGTCCTGACCTCAAAGGATTGTTTGAGGTAATCCAGGATGGCATGTGCTAAACTATTATTATTATATTTCAACATAGTCAAGACATTGGGCAAGGTTTCATTTCCCTGATCCAGAACAGTAGAGCTTAATGATAAATAAAACCAATTTGAAAAGAAGGGGATAACTTTGCATTGCTGATGGCAAATAGAATGCTATTTCAGAGATTTCCCACTGAAAATTCAGAATACAGATATTTACTGAGCATCCTAGTTCCAATTGAATATTATATCAACTGAGTATTTAGTAATTCTTTTAGAATCCTATTTTATTCATTAAGTGGATATTAAATGAATGAAAGATAGTAATGTTTTCCCCTAATCAGAATTGAACTATGTCGACTACAAAAGGTCCTTAAAATACATCTTTTTTTACATTTTCCTCCCCGCCTACAACTCCCCTTCCTCTGATCCCCACCTCTAAATATAGCCTGTAGTTATAAAAGAAATCAGAGTCAATATCACAAGCCATAAACTTACGTAGGTGATGCACAGGAACAAAAGGCAGTGTTCCAGTCAAAGGTACCAGCTACTCCTTCTGCAGTTCATCTTCTAAAACTTAAGTCAACAACAACAACAAGAAGAAAGCTCCCAGAATAAGCAGAAGAGGGACAGTGAACCAATGAACAAAGAACCGAACGGAATAGACAGTGAAAAGAATTTATGTAATAAAACGACACTGTAAAATTGCAAAATGGAGATGGAAAAACCATTGGCATTTGAACTCAGGACAAAATGCCTAGCTGGTTGGTGGAGAGATCAAGACCTCAAAGATGCAAGTGTAAAAGATGCCGAAAGAACTCACCGACTTTCCTTTTTGAAACAGAAGTTGATTCCCAGCCAGCGTGAAATAGCGCGTTTTCCACCTTTTGATGAACTTCCATCTGACTTGCTTCTCTTTAAGCTTTCCTTCTATGAGAGGCTGGCCATCTTGATTTACAACTGTGGAAGGTAACAGAATGATCAAACCATTTATTTCCCATTATTTATTTGGCAAACGATCAAAAGTCAGAATTGTCCGGTGAACCAGAACCCAGTGAGCATATTTGAAAAGTGGGCTAATAAATATGAATTTAGTTAACCTCTCCCCCTTCGTCCCTAAAAGAATGCGCAGTTTAGATATGATGATGGGGAAGTGTTGAAAGCCCTCACGGAGATTTTCAAAAGGAACAGAGTTCACAAAAGGAGCATCTGGTTAGCAGTTTCTAAGGTTCATCCAGATAGCCAGCTTTCTCTGCTTTAACTCCTTTGTCTCGTGGTACTTTGTGCACATAAGCTGCTTAGAAATACAGTTTCATAAATAATCACAAACCAAGTATATTTAGCTATTTGGCAGCAAAAGTCAATGCAGTACTCCAAAAGACATGTTGTCCTAAAGCCATAACAGCTGCACAGGCAAATTCACTCAGCTCTTTTGAAGATGCTATTTCCATTCTCTGGAACACACATCCTCTCTCTTCACGCTCCATAGCCCCATCTTGGCCTAGTCAACAACAAATCATTTCGTGTTTCAAGTCAATTGTTGCTTCCTTTGGGACACCTTCCACAAACCCAAACCAGAGGGGTTTCACCTGTTCTGAGTTCTCATAGCAATCTGGCGTGTTTCTTTTATATCAGGAATCATTATTTGTAGATTGTTATTAGCGTTTATCTGATCAATATCCTTTTTCCCCATTCAACTGAAAGCTCCTTGAGAGCAGCATCTTTGTTCACTGTGATGCCACCAGGCATCTAACACGGTGCCTGGCACATAGTAGGGAGTCTGTAAATATCTGTTGCATGAATGGATTCATTTGACATTGAAGTAGAGTGTTTATAATTACACATAATTATAGAATTAGAAGCTCCATTACCATATCAGAAGTTAAGGCATCACACTGAAGAATTTCATTTTCTTTACCAATTACATAAAATTCCCTCTTCAAATTCATATGAAAGCATCTGATTTCTGGGGAGTATGACAATATTTACTTATATACATTTATGTTTAATTTCCACAGCATCTTGAAAGCAATGAAATTTGTTCTATTACTTGGAAACTTGGACAGTCCTATTTGGTCATATGAACACAACCTATCCTTCCCACTCTACCATTACTCTTTTCTAATGTAGGTCAAATAACTACCTCAGATAGGTGGATTTGTCTACCTTTATGACATTTGCAGGGTAAGAATAATGAAATGTATGATACGTATAGCTTTCATAAGCAAAGTCCTATTAAGGCTAGTTTTGCTTTTCTTTTTTGCTTGTCTGATGATTATTCAATTGGATATTTATTATCAATCTCAGAGTAAGGTCAATACCTGAAAGCATATCAAATCTATTGTTAGATAGCAACAGGGTTATGATGAAAATAGAATAGGGAGTGAGTGACTTGGGGGTTGGAGCACATGCATTTAAGTGGTCAGGAAAGAGCTTGGACATTCGAGGTGACATTTGATCTGAGACATCAGTGTTGGGAAGCATCTCCCATCTTCTGAGAAGCTTCATGGTGGCTGGTACTGTGCACAGCAGAGGGTAGGGAAAGCAGGAACTCAAGAGGTATTGACAATCACTATCAAGAAAATGATTTCATTGTTCTGCTTTGTTTTACTAGACATCATCTGTTTTAGAGCATACTTAAAGCTAGTGACGTTCTTTGCAAATTTAAATTTTCCATAAACAAGGTGCTTCCTTTGTGCAACCTCTGCACTCTGCAGTTACTTCAGGTACAGCACTGAGGGCACGTCTTTTCCGTGTGCTATGCTTTCCTAGAGAGGCAGGAAGAGCCTCACACAGTGTCTGCCTGGGCTAGGGGCTCAGGAGTGTTTACTAAGCGTGCTGTTGAGTCACAAAGAGCACACACAGCAGCCTGTCTGGGGGGAGGAAGAAAGTGTCCAAGAGGAGATCCAAGAGGAGAAACAGGGAAACAAAAACAAGCAACAACAAAAATCCCAAGCCAAAATTAGATTTTAAAAATTTGTTTTGAACACCCATTTCCCATGTTTTCAAGTTAAAAAAAACAACAACGAATCTAATTGTAATGTTCATAGATTTTGAATAAAAATTCAGAAGCGTTAAATTCGAGTCTTCTCAACTACAGTTTTCTGATCAACAGTGAGGAAATAATAATAGCTCTTTCCTCCTTAACAAGGATGTGGAGAGATCAAAAATCAAAATAAAGAAGTTTATGTGAAGACACTAGGTAAAGTGACAAAGCACTATCTCTCCCCCCCCACTACTTTTATTAAAGACTTTAGTTCATTAAATTATAATCACATTGCTTCCTTGCTATGGTTTTAATTAAAAGATGATTTAATGCAACATCATTTATTAACAGTACATCTTTCCAGTTTTAGTCTTCCATATTTACTCAAAGAAACATTTGAAATAACTATGATATCTGAGCTGATTTGAAATCATGATTGATTTAGGTAATATTTAAGTTCATAGATCGTTCTGGATCTGAGACAGGGGATTAGCTACCAGTATTTCTCCTCAAGGCAGATACAAATGTTTCACTTGAAGAGAATGTGACAAAAACTTACAAGGGCCACTTGGCAAAGTAGTTGAAGGAACTATTGGAGACAAGGAGTGGCTAGGATATCGTACCCACATACCCACATGCCCACAATGACAGTGAGGGACTCAAGACAAAATGATAGGCTTATTTGAGAGCAAAAGGATGAAGGACTGTGGAGAGATGCTGGTAAGCAAATACTTTACATTGTAGCCTAGTGAAAATTAACCCCAGGGAAAAATTCCATGGAAAGGGTTTTAGGAAGGAAATCTTAGAACTTTCATGTAGCTGCATGGTAGGGCCCTAAGTCAGTCTTTAGATAATTAGCTTTAGATCATTCCGTAAAAGCCAGGTTACTTGTAGACATAGGATTAATTTAAAAATAGTTTTAAAAGGCAAAAAAAGGAAGACTTAAAAATTTTTTTCCAGCTGTTATCCCATATCTTAATTTTTTTTTGCAATTATGTCTAGTAATATGCATAAGTGACCATGTGTCGTTTAAATAGGCCTATTGCCCATAGCACATTCTTGCAAGCAATGATTCTCACATGATAGTACAATCTCTTTCTGGTTAAGTCAGGGAACTAATTCTTTCTAAGGATGATCATATTTCATTTGAAAAATAACACATGGAGTGAGACTATGAGGGAATGAATCATGTGTATGAAACTAACTTGTTTGCATGTAACGCATACAGGATATTTAAATATTGTCTCACTTGCCAGTTACCACAATAATTCATTCAAAGCACCACAGTTTGGCTAAGACATTCTCTACCAAGCTGGATCTGTTTCTTTCTTTAATTATCAGTTGGCTGAAAAACTATAGAAAATTAAACTAAATTCCCTAGTGCAATTGGAGCCCAAACTGTTACCATGTTTATCAACTTGAAAGTCTTTCAGAATGCTAATATAAATGTTTATACAGTAATTGTATTTCTTTTGTGCACCAAGCATTGAAAATATTCATGTTGATAAAAGATGAATTTTGAAGGTGTTAATCTTAGTCAACACTAAGTTGGTGAATAAGAATGAGATACCAGACAGATACCGTAAAGCTGAGAAGCCCCACCATAGGAAGAATAAAGCAATAAAGGATATTCCCCAGTTTATCTATGAACCATCCAGCCATCCTATACATACTTCTGAGCACAGATAAGCTGTACGGCACTGTGTTTGGATCTGAGGAAGTTACAAAGCCCAGCTCAGAAGGAGCTTGAATTTATCATCTTGTTGGGAGATAAAGCATTTTACCAATTCTACAGCTCAATGTCGAATTTGAAGAGTGCTGCTAGAGAAGTGAAAGCCAAGCCTTACAGCACTTAGGGGGAGGAAATTCTACTTCTAGCTGGGAGGAGGTGACATGAGAGCTGGGCCCCTGCTGAAGAAGGGAGAAAGGGTGTTCTAGGAAGAATGCAGAAAAGGACTGACATAACGAGGGATGTGTGAGGGAGAGCACAGGATAAGAACCTAGAGAAGCTGGAAGAATCAACGAACTCAGAAGCAAGATTGCAAAGCACCTGCTTTGGGACTCAGTTATGGGCTGAAAGCTGAGGATATGAAGGTGATTCAAGGTTTTCTAGGTGTAAGATCCAGGAAGGAGACTGGGTATCAAATGACCATAGGGAGGCCAATGGACTTTATTTGAAAGTTCTTCCGAAGCTCCTTAGGGAGGACCTTTCTTTACTTAAGGACTAAGAAGGGACTATGGGCCTGTGAAGGTCCAGTCAGCACAGGCGTGAAGCCCAATGGACTCCAGATGGGGTCAGCTATGTATCATGCATGGTCCTGGCAGGAAACCGATGGCACCTCAAGCTGGGTCATTGAGGTGAGTTAATAAAGGGACTATTTACACAGATGTGGGCAAGGCGTAGTTAAAGCACCATAGGACTCTGGGGCCAGAAACCATGGGGAGGCCATCAAACACTCCTCTGCCCAAAGAGGAAAGGGCCGAGAGCAATTAGGACACAGAGAGAGACTTGTATGGAGAATGCTGCCTGATAGGAGCTATGGCTGTGGGCGGAGGACATAGTCAGCTTGCAGTGACCAAGCAGAGGAGAGCTGGGAAAAACCCAGCTTCACTCTTCTCCCTCCCGCATATCTCCTGCCAGTGTCTCCAGTGGTCAAATGTAACTGAAAACCAGAGGTAAGGAAGGCTGGATTGCACAGGAGAGAGGCACCTATTGTAAACCGGGGTGTAGGAAGCAGGAAAGCCTCCTGGAGTAGATGCTGTGTGAGTTGACTTTTGATGGACGAGTAACAGTTTTGAAGGTGAAGGGAAGAAGAGTATTCTGAGTGATTTATATGCAAAGGGCCAAGGCTTAGAGGGGTCATGAAATGCCTTCTAGGAGCTGTAACTCTTTCTATGTGATGAGAGCCTGGTGGGACATGGAGAGCAAGAGATGAGGAGTAAGATTCAAGGACAGACCAATCCAAAAGATACCTGGACATCATGCAAAGTAGGATCTAATACTTGGTACTATAAAGTAATGAAAAATAATAATTTCTGTGGTCAAACAATCCCTTTTGTCCCAAGAGCACAGGAATTCAACAGTTGAAGGTTTCCATCTTGTCCTAAGATTTATTGCAATTCTGAATATGTCTTTAGCCAATTATAATTTATTTAAAGACATATGTTGAAATCCAAGTTTACTTCTTGTTATAATACAACATACATGGTTGTACCGAAAACTTTCTCTGGTATAGGCCCATAGGTTATGGGGTAAGGGCAGTGACTTCAGAGCCAGACCTCGGTTGAAGTCCAGATTATGCTATTTAAGAGCTCACTGACTGATAACTTGGGCAAGTTATTTAACTTCATGGGGAATTTCTTTGTATGTATTGAGAGTCTCAACTTTACTTGAATTTCCTTCCACGGTTTTACTGATTTGTCTGTGTGTGTGCCAGTTGTAATAAAGCCAACTATGATTACAGAGGATGTGCTTAAAGAGGGATACAAGCATTACATGAGGAGGTCATAGGAGCCACATTTAGTAGACAGCATCTGTGGTTTTTGAAATCACTAAGGATCGTAACGAATGGCATGTTCCTTATGAATATCCAGGCAGTGTTTTAGGGTGCTACATTTCCTAATCAGTAGTGAATAAACAAGGAGGCCTTATCTAGCATCAACTGTGGAAAACCCTACAAGATGCTGTGGGTCCAAAATAGGACAAACTCAATTTGACAGCAGCCCTTTGAGGGCACTTTCACATGTGAATGAATGGCTTCCTTTCTCGGTAATCTCATACCCATCAAATGTATTTCCTTTCTAGGCTTCTCTATCAATCACTGAAATATTGATCTAGAAAAAGCCTCAGAACTATTATTTTATACAACTGTAGAGCAAGGCTTCCTAAACTGTGTTCTGAGGGCTACCTACATCGAATTACTTGCTACATCGAATAAAATGCACATTCCAAGGCACTACCCCAAACTTACCAAATCACAGTTTTGGGGTGGGGTGGGAGACCTGGCATTTTTAACAAGATTCCTAGGTGATTCTAATGTAGCTCAAGAACTTCTAGGAAATGATAGTAGCTGCATGGTAGGTCACAGTAATAGATCATATAATACACAAAATAGTGAAACTGCAAAACCAATAGTGAGGAGAAAATTGTTACTATCTTTGCATGAAATTAAAGGATAGGATAGCAGTATAAATTAATATGCATGTCCTTGGCTTAAGTCGATACTGTTACAGAAAACATGCTCTGAATCAATGTTTATGGAATTTGGCTTATTTACTGTATCAGCAGTGAAACAAAAATTCTAAAGCCACTTGCCAACAAGGTAACCTGTTCAGTTGTTCTGAGCAGTAAGTATGGTCACCTTTGGGCCTTTCTGGGAAGCTATCAAGGAAGACTGGCCCAAATTTGCCTAGTAATGACCGATAGGGCCCAATGGGGAAAGATCAGCAATGGTGGAAACTGATGGAGATAATTACTCAATCTTAGAATTGAACTTGGAATAAGAAAGGGTTCCACACACATTTCCCATGTTCATCCCACATTGTCCTTCCATTAACATGATCTCATGGATAGCTGGCTCTATGTGTCCATAGTGTTTTAGACAGCTCTAAATGTTGAGTGCTTCCCACACAGCTTGTACATTGTAGAGCTTTCCTTGCATGGGGACAAATATTAATAGATCTGACGTACTTGTAGCAGGTCTGTGATAAGGAGGGTCACCTTGTTTGGGATGTACAAGTTGAGCATATCCTAGCCATTGTCCTATGTGCCTGTACTTTCTTGCTGTTTTTAGAAAATTCTGAGGTGTCATCTACAATGCTTTTGTGGAATTATTTAACACAGGTTCCATGTGTTGTGGTTCAACACTTGACTGCAAACCTTTTGGTAATAAATAGAACTTTTCCTATGTCTGCATTGGAAGTTTTATCTATAACATATATGCCATTATACTCTGTGTGTACTTGATACATATATATGATACATATGTACATGTAATGCCTTACTCTTTGTTAAATAAAATGATCTCTTATAGTACTTTTGAAAGGAACTTATTTAAGAAGTTACCATTTTTACAAAGAATACATTTGACACAAAAGGTACACTGGAAATGTCATTATATGAATATGTTTTTTAAATCTTAAAATGTATCACTGTGAATTCATTACTTTGCTTTTTGGTCACCACTCGCCTGAGAAAAATTTTCTGAGAGGATACACACTTTGGCTGTTTACTTACTTGGTAAATATTTATTGAGCATCTATTACGTGCAAGGGGCTGAGGATGAATGGATGAGGGAGCTCCCTTCACAAAACTTACTATTTATTGGAGGAAACAGACATTCGTCAAATTATCACATGTAGAAAAAAACAAGACAGCAGCTGTAACAAGTGTTATAAGGAGAGGTCTGAGGTGCTTTGAGGATGGTCGTATCGGGAGGTGACAGGAGGCTTTTCTGTGGCAGTGAATTGGAGCTGTAATGAGAAGGCTAAAATCTACATGCACTAGGTAAAGAGGGGAGAAAGGGCCCTTTGGGCAGAGGAGCAGGACACACAAAACCCGGTGGCAGGAGGAAGTGTGGGAAATGGGAGGAAGGCCCTTCTGCACAGCAGACAGAAGCAGATGGCATGTGGGGCAAAATGGGGTGGAGAGGCTGGGAGAGACCTGTGTATGAGAGGCTGTGAGGGCCGTGTTATGAAGCTTGGTCTTTAAGCTAAGAGGATGGGAAGCTACTGTAAGGTTTTATGCAGGGGATGGTGCCGTCAGATCTGTGCTTGGCAGTGATCGTTCTGGCTGAGTGTGCGAGAGGGAGATCGGAAGGGCCTGGAGTATCTCAGTTTATTGACGTTATTTTAAATAATAGATCATGCTCTCTTGCTCTAGCTCAGGGGTCAGCAAACTGGCTCGCGAGCCACATGTGACTCTTTGGGTACGTACATGTGGCTCTGAAGTAAAATTGAAAATGAAAATAAAATTATCATAGTTTCACTTATACAATTTTTAAAGGATAGTATTCACATAATGGTGATTTCATTTGTTTTATGGCTCTCAAATAATTTTTAAATTGCTGTGCGGGACAGGATTAGTTCTTCCATCTCAAAAGTTTGCCGACCCCTGCTCTAGGGCAATGGAGAGAGGCAGACAGAGTTGAGAGCAATTGAGAAGGTAAAATCCACAATATTGGGTGATGGATTGGATGGGGGTGCGGGAGAGAACAGTGGGTCTCTGGCTGGTGCAACAGAATGAGTGATGCTACGTTTATTGTGATAGAGAATGCTGGAAGAACATCAAGTGGTTTACAGGGGCAAAGGGGAGACAATCATGAGTTTTCATTTAAATGGAGTTTGTGCCTTTGAAGCATGAATCAGATGGTGGGAGAAGTAAACCTAGAGTTCAGAGGCAAGGCCTGGACTGCAGATAGACATTTGGGGGTTGCCTCATCGCAGTGGTTACTGGAGCTGCAGAACCAGCACGGATTGACTGGGGAGAGATTGCACAGCGAGGGGAGAGAGGTGCTCTAACACCCAGTGGCTGGATAGAGGAAAACGGCCCGGACAGGAGGCTGCAGAGTGTTTACAGAGAGGAAGGGAGACCAGAGCAGTGTGTGTCACACAAGTCAAAGGAAGGGAGTGTTGGAAGAGGCAGGAACTGGTCAACAGGATTGGATGCCGCTAAACAGCAAGAAGCACAAGGACTGAGACAGGCAGTGCGTGGGGGGCTTGGATGGCTTTAATGGCATAGAGATAATGGGCTTAGAAGCCAGATTCGAGAGGGCTGAGTCAGGAGGAAAAGGAGGCAAGGAAATGCTGAGACTGAGCATTGACAACTCTTTTGGCTTTAAAGGGGTGGCGAGAGAGGGAGTAGGTGAGGAGAAAGGGGAAGGAGGGGGGAAGCCAGTTGAGTGTGTTTAAAAGCCAGTGGGTGGGTTCAGCTGGGACTGAGAAAGTGAATAGAGGAGCGAGAAAGGGTAATCTGTGCTGGAGGGTTACTGGGAAGGTGGAAAGGCAAAATGTGACCACCCGATTGAGATACCGGATGACGTCATTCTCAGTGGCTGCGAAAAGCACCTGTAAGTTTTTTCCACAGGTGAGTTTGTGACTGAAAACCAAATTTCATTTCTAATGTATTTATATAGGTAAATAAAACATTAGGATTACTCCTGAAAGGTGATGACTAGAGCTCTTTTAAAATGTACTAAGTGCTACGTAAAAATTCTTTAAATCCATGCCATCTGAAGCCTGACTTACTTCAGTCTGCATTTCTAAAGCATGCTTTTCCTCCTCCTTATATTGACTTGACTCAGCCTATTCTCCGTGGGAAAGGGCACGTTTATATGCGTGATGACTGGTTTGTGGAGAACCACGGAGTGACTAATGCTTTGCTACAAGGAAAGACTGTTGACTCATTAAGGAAAGGCAGAGAATTAGGAAAGTGATGCTGGATGAAAAATAAATGTTAACCTTTGAAGGGTGCTAGGTTACTGATCTTAGCACATTTCTCATCGAGGCTCACGAGTGATTAGCAAGTTTACTATGGACTCTGTGTGTACGTGTGAATTGAAACCTTTTCATACAATATAAAAATTGAATATCCATAAGGTGTACCCAGCAACATTTTCTTTCTTTCTTTTTTTTAAATTGGGGAATTGGGGGGGATGGGAACAGCGCTGGGGAATTGGGGGAAGGGGAACAGACAAGTTGCTGTCCTTTTGTTCTTCAGTCTGGTTGTAGAGGACGTTG
>NW_017731366.1:3801256-3814871 GCF_001890085.2 Hipposideros armiger | reverse complement strand
TGTGTGTGTGTGTGTGTGTGTGTGTGTGTGTGTGAGAGAGAGAGAGAGAGAGAGAGAGAGAGAGAGAGAGAGGTTTAACAGAAAGACGAATGCCCATGCCAGAAAGGCATAGATCATGAAGATGGGAAGAGGGAAAAAGGAAAAAGATTCCAGGACAATAAGTTATCTGAGTTGGTAACTGTGTTTTTGTTTAGTCATAAAGTAATTCAAAGTATCTGTGCACAACAAACTGAGGTTTTATGTAATCAGTGAATGTCCAGCAGTCACTAACAGCATATAAATGTGAAAACGTGAAGTTGTCATACACAAACACTGCACTCTTTTGTACTCTACCAACATTTAGCATATACAACAATATTTAACATGTGGTAGGAGGGGATGGATCAGAAGACAAGCCCAGCCATTGCATAAGTCAAAAATGCGTTTTCTTCTGTCACCTGTAAAGTTCTGTGAATGTTGGCACTGAAACGAAATGGAAAGGTTTCATATGAGTGGACTCACACGGCTATTTGTGTCCTGTGGCCCGGTTCGCAGAGGCCATTGAGCCTTTTTTCACATTGGTGTCTGGAATGGAAGGTCCCTAGCCCACACTGAAGGCAGCAAAGAAGAGCCAAAACTGACGTTACCGGATTGTAGTGTCTGAAAAAGATCTCCTTACAGAGGCCTTTCTTATCCTGATATCATTTTGAAACCATCTCTATTTGCCATGTGATATATTGCACAGCATGCTCTTACAGCACCAATATTTGAAATCAAGTTCTAAAGAGGAATTGTCACAGCAGGTTTTCTGGAAAAAAATCTTTCATTTTCTTTTATAACCTAAGGAGACCTCCTACTGACAATCACATTCAATACCTAAATGGCTAATGACTAAGGGGAAGACACAAGTGCCAAAACCCAGCCGTCTCGAAGTTGTGCTTTGTAGGGTGTAAGAACAAAGGCATCTCACGTGTCTCAAGAAACAAGAGTAAAAGTCATGACCTAGTTCTCCCTCGTCCTTTAAAGAATGTACTGAAGAGAAAGCCAGATGTGTTCCAGGATGGCCCAGCTGACTAACTCTTACTGTTAACGTGAACTAGCAATTCCAAGACATGAGGGTGACCAATAAAAGGGATTTGCTTGGTTTTCCAGAAATAAGTTGTTAAATCTACTTGCTCAATCTCTATCCTCCTCCCATTCCTGTGGAGTAATGGGATTGGCAATAAACACCACCAGGCAAGTCTCCCAGGATGCTTGAGTTATTGCAGTGATTTTCTAATCTACTCTGTACTTTTATAAAATTATTCTCAGAAATGGAATCACCAATTGGAGAGTCTGGAGATAGCTTCTACTGTAACCATTTCCCACAGGTAATCATTTCCCACACATTATTGTACAACGTGCCTGCTCTTTTTTAAATAGAATAAATCATTGGGGAGGTAGATCACTCTTTGATCTTTCCAATATATTATAAGAAAATGGAATAATTGTTCTTGGAATTTCCAATATTCCATGTTCTCAACTTGGATTTGCCCTAGAGGCTGAAGTTTCAGGTTCAGGAATTAACCTGGATTAAAACCCTAGTTCTACTGCTTAGTAGCTGTGTGACTTTGGGAAAATTATTTAACCTCTCTGTGTTTCAGTTTCCTCAGCTGTAAAATGGAGTAAAAAATGATGAGAAAATAAGAAAAGAGCATATAAAGTTTAGCACATAGTTAGCATGATAAATGCTAACAATTATAATCATTTCAGGACCTTTACACTATTCTAGCATTTGGTTTCCTCTGACTTCATCTGCACCTAATTGGATGAAAATATACGTTTTGTTCAATACCAGGTATTTAAACTACTATGAATTTTTGTGTGTTGATGTTGGAATTGGTGGGGTGATGAAACTTTTACCTGGAGAGGGGAATGTACTTAAGGCGACCATGTAACCCAGCTGGTTTGCTGTCAATTTTTGGAGTCCCATAGTTTAGTCTACACACTGTTAAGAACTATTTGTATTTTAAGATATCTTTCCTGATGTCCAATTGAAGTTTTCTAATTGTCTCATGTTTTGTTCCTCATTTATGGAAATGCTGGAATTAAAAAAAACGTTACCAGAACAATGAATACTTGATAACAATTACTGTATCATCTGTCCATAACTTAAAAAAACAAACAAACCCAAATCCCATTTCTACAGCCTTTTGTCCTAGGCTTCAATCCTGCTTCTTTAGACCTCTCCCCCCTGAGGCTGACAGGACACCTAGACCCTGCGGGGACACTGATGGAACCCAGAACAGTAACAGGACTTGGGCACAGAACCTCAGGCCCTAAGACAGGGAGGGAAGTGAACCCTTTGTTTCACATGTGGCGACTTCTCTCAAGGAGGAAACAAGCACCAACCTCCATTTACCAGACGCTAAATGCACCAGGTGTGGGATAGCGGTGTAGATGACATGGGCAACACCTAACCACACACTGAAAAGATCATATTTTAATATTCAACGTTTTGGCTTTGCCATTTCTAAATATTCTTTCTTTCTTCCTTTCACTGACTCAACAAGTATTTATTGCATGTTAAAAATATACAAGGAAGTATGCTTTATTTTTCCATATATGCCTTCTGGCCTAACCAGATTCTGAATCCTTTTAGAGCAGAGATATTGTACCTTATTCATTATCCAAGGCTCAGTCTGTGGAAGACATTCAACCAACTCAACAAACATGCATTAAGTATATGTAAGTATAATGCTAGCTGTGCATAACCAAATAACCAGATATTTATTCTTATGTCTAGGTCATCTATAAATGTACAATTAAAGCAGAACATGAATTCAAGTATTATCTCCATGAATAATATACGTTCCAGTGGTATTATGTTAGAACTTTCCATTAGATTAAATAGATAATTTATATGCTTATATAAAAAGAAAAAGATGAGATCAACAACCCGTGTAAAGTTCTCAGGGAGTCAAGTTTTTGGTGAAAATACTAGTTTAAAATAGGATTTCTCTCAGACTCAAACCTCTTTCATGTAGTAAAAGGAAATGAGCAAAGAAATCCAAGCACACTGACTTTTTCAGGGCCAAACATTTTGATTCAATATGTTCTGCTATAAAATATTTGGCCTTGTTTGAATTTTTATTGCTATATGTTCTCAGTCTATATTTAACTGTGAGAAACACAAATGAGGAAGAGCGAATGTGCAAAATGTTCATTTTAAGTGCATGGCAGTGAATTTGAGAAAACATATATTAAAGGAACACTTTGTGTTTTTAACTTTCAACTCCTTTCCGGAGGCCTCCCTTGGCCAGATATGATGAACTGTTTATTGAACTAAGGACTCGGCTTACTTGGAATGAAAAATCTGAAGGGCCTCTCAGAGCCACCTAAGGTAAGCGGCTTACTTCACCATGCTCTCAAAGTTTCTTTTATGCTCCATCTTTTTCATAGGTGAAATTAGAAACTTTTATAATGGAAACATTCAATTCCCCAACTCCTTATTTGGTCGAATCAACTTTTTAAAAATTGGGGTGTTCACTCTGGCTTCAGCTCCTCCTTGACTCTGTAACAGCCAACAGTCTGTGTTTCACAACAGCTGCGTCCCTACCTGCCAGCTCCTTCCATGCATACCTTTCCCATGGGGTAACACATTTTAATTGGTGCCTCTCTGCGAGCCCCTCACATCTCCATCTGGCCAAAGAGACACATTTCTTTTTTTCCTATTCAGCCTCAATATGTTGCCCGTTAGCAAGAGGATAGACTTGCCACAGTGGGTAATCTCTACGATGCACAAAATCTTAAAATTAAAGGCATGAGTACAGGTGGTATCATCAATGGCTCTCTAGAGGATGGCTTGTCTACAAGGTAGCTTTGTCCTTGACAGTGTTTTAATACTTCTCTTTTGGTCTAAACTGCAACTCCTGAGCAGTATCGGTGCTGAGAACTCTATGTCCTCTCCAAGGGCAAATCATTGATGACATATTTCGTGTCCATGGACAGCGTAACTTTTTGAACACAAGCTTCGTACCAGCCAATTGCCACTGGTCAGATTGGGGACAGGGTAACTAGGAGGTAGAAGGGTAAAAAAGTGAAGAACGTGGGCTCTGGAGGCAGATTGGGTGCCAATACTGCCACTGTTAACTTATTACCTATGTGAGTTCGGGCAGTTACCAAATAGCTCTGTGCCTCAGTTTCCGCATCAATAGAAACGGAGATAATATTAGTACTAACCTCACAAGATTATTGTACAAGTTAGATGAGCTACCTGACATGTTTAGCACAGAGCTTGGCTCATACTCACTAACAATTATTATTCATAGGCAAGGTCAGCAGACCAAATTCCTTGGGCAACAGGAAGGAGGGGGAAGGATGACTAACCAGCTATGAAGTTATTCTTCAAATACTCTTTCCTTTTTACGCGTTTCATGTTTTTACACAATGCAATCAGAAAGCGTAAGGGATGACTAGGAGATGACATGGTCTGTGTGCTCATTCAATTCATTAAGTGCGGTCTCATTTCTTTGAGGCTTTGGACAGAATGCTTCTTTTTCTCTAACCCTCAGGGTCACTTGGATTGAAATGAAGAATGGTTCCAGGGCAGGATGGCTAGTACTGCTTTCTTGGCAGTCCTATATATGTAAGGTATTGCTTCTCTTGCTGTTCTGGCTTATGTTTCTCTCATTTTAACATCTCTTTTTCTCACTCTCACTTGGATGAGATACATTTCTTAGCATGAAACAGAGGCAATCAGGCACACTTCTGTGCATTATACAACTGAGGATGTTTATGTAAAATAAGCCCACCTAGAGCAGTGGGGCTCATAGACCCCTGTTGATCCCAGGGGCACACATGATTCTTAGCAGGAAGGGGTGGTGTCTCTCACCGGTTGCTTTTTCAGGGTTGTTGCACATGAAGCACTGCCATGCTCCCGCCGCTTCACTGAAGCCAAACACATCAAAGAACCGCACTTCTTCCAGATGGAGCTGTACCTGGTCCAGATCCTGTTTCAGGAACACAAAGCACGAAGAGCATAAGCTGACCTGCCTGCTGCATGGCCTTCTGGGACTGGGAAGGGGGGTGTGGCAGCTAGATGGCCCATTCTCAATCTCAGTGCTAAGGACGAGGAGGGAGCATTGAGAAGACCTCTCTTGCCCCACTGTGGAAAAGAGCAACATCTCAGCTGTTCCGAGGAGGTGCTTGTAAATGCAGAGGGCAAGGAGCACATTGCCCCAGGGCTGGGCGGCAGGGTCAGGGGTGAGAGGTCAGAGCCTGAAGGGCCTGGAATGTTCTTACCTCTAATGGCAACTCCAGAATCTCTAAAAAGAAGGGCGATCCAAGTGGCAGTGTGGTTGAAAGGAATGCTACTGGGGGATTAGTCTTATGTACACTTGACATAAAATTGAGAATCAATTATTCATATCAAAGAAATCGCTTTTATTAGGTTGTTTTTGCAGGAAAGTATGGGGGAGGGCTTACTCCTTTAGCCCTTGGCTCTAGCATTTTTTTAGTTGCATGCTCCACCTTAAAAGTGTATGCAGATTTTGCACGCTGCTCCACAATATGGCTGTATTGGTTTTAATGGAAAATAATGTCTTAAGTTACTTATCAGTAAATTAATTAATTTTGTCCCCTGAAAATGGTTGAGTAGAACTGATGCTCGAAGAAGAATGCCCATGTCGTATGTGCCCTGTGGCACCTTGCCAATGTGTTCCTATTTAAGAGGCAGGAGAGAGTTTCTATTACACTGCAAATGGATGGAAAACTATTAGCCTAACCAAATTAAATAGCTCTCCTGTCCTCTTGAGGCTTTCCTGTTATGTAAATGACTTGTATCTCCTGCATTACAGAGCTGCTCTCTGACAAGTTGCTTTCCTAAGAGACATTTAATGTACTTGCTAGCCTTACACGTGCCCAGCACACTTACTATGACTTATGTGTTTGTCCTCTGCTGCTCTGTGATTTTATTTCCTTGCCTCTGGCCCCCACACTCAGCTCCTACCCAGAGTAATAGCTCCTAGCATGTCCAAGAGCCGAGGGATGGAGGCACAGTTTGCACTGCTCATCGTAGGTCTAAAATAGAGAATAGTCAAGTGGCTAGCCACAGTCTATTCCAAAGTTCTGGTTTTCTAGGCCTGCATTTCTTGACAGAGGTGAGAAGTATGCTACAGTCTAAGCTTCTTGAAGGCAGTAACTTATCTGCCCTGTTCACAGTTATAGCCTCAGAGTCTATCTAGTCCAACATCAGGAATGGATTAACATCATTGGTTTGCAGGCCCAGTGCAAAGTTTACCGACTAACTATATGAACGGTATTATGAGAATTTTAAGGGAATTCTTCTTAGAAAACATTTACATTCACTAGGACATAAACACTATGAAGGCAGGGGTTTTGTCTGTTGTTTGGCATCTAAAAGTGCTTATAAATATGGGTGGAATAATGAAAGGCATAAACTGGAACTAGAAATCAATACCTTTCAAAGATCCTTTAGTTAGACTATGACAGCTCATGTGCTTGGGTTGGACATATTGGAGGCTCCGGATGCTGAATACAGCATTTTTAGTTGCTAACATTTAGTACCATACTTCAGGCATCCCAACAGGCACTGTATGTATGCGTACACAGTGTTGTTTCAACAAACTTGATTTCAAATGTGTTCAATGAAAAAAAAGGAGACTTTAAAACACATTTAAAAAAAGTATGTTCCCAAGATAAAGACTGAAGAAGCACCTGGGAGTTTTGTAGGTTTCAAAGGATGAAATCCATATTAAAATTTATAGGGGAAAAGCAGATGTTCATAAACATCAGTTTCAAAATTGCTGAGCCTCTGAAGCCTGTCCTTGGCCATTCGCATGCAGATCACACCCCTATTTCTCACACAATTAAGGATCAAGTTCTCATTCACCCCAAACACTGTTAGCAAACAAAGTACTTCAATTAGTACTTAAGGGTTACTTTATTTTTCCTGTTCTGAGGCCAGAAATATCCCAGGTTGTTGCCTAGAATCCACATTTTTCTTGGTAAAAAATTACTTAAAAAGTTTAAGACAGATGGCAAGCTCCATCCCAGGGTTCAGGTTCCGAAGTCAAAAGCAGGCTTCCTTCTTCAGAGGATTTAGGTGTCGTGCAAAGGGAATGGAGTGACAGTGACAGACGGTAGTGCTCTGAACCACTGAAGCTGACAATAGCAGCCATCTTGAGTAGAGAGACTGATGAAACACATGGAGTTCTAAATATTGGTGGAAAATCCAAGCAAAATAAATCACAAAATAAGCAAACACAAGCCAACAACTAGCGATCCCTAAATTTTTGGAGCCCTTGACCTCTTCATGTGTTTGAGGACATAATTTTCTCTCCTGCTTATCTTCTTTATCCTCCTGGGTTCTGTGACTTCCCCAGACCTTGCCCTAAAATGGTTACATGACTTCTATTTTTTAAGACAGAAATAAGATTGACTTGTTTAGAAAATTACAAGCTTCCTTTAAGACAACTAGACTCCAGAAGAATAATAAAAATCATTCATATCTACGTAAAGTCATTCCCTGAGTATTTCAGTTCGATGGGACTGTAGTGGACAGACCCTAGGGCGGTCCCCCAATAATTTCCATCACCTGGTGTTTATCCCTTTGTATTCTCCCCTTCCCTAATAAGTGGGAGGGATCTGTGACTTGCTTCTAACCAAGAATATGGCAAAAGAGATAGGATATCAATCCCATGATTATGTTATTATGTACAGGCACAAACACGTGCGCGCGCGCGTGCGCGCGCACACACACACACACACACACACACACACACACACACACACACCCGACCTATTTTACTAAATGCATAGGGAGGCTCTCCAGTTGCCCTTGATGAACCAAGCTGCCATGTTGTGAACTGCCCATGGAGAGGATCACAAGGCAGGGAACTGTGGGTGGCCTCTAGGACCTAAATGCAGCCACCAGCCAACACCCAGTAAGATAGCCAGGCCTTAAGTCCTACAGACCCAAATAAATGATTTCTGCCAAGAACCTGAGTGAGTCTGGAAGCTGACCCTACTCATTCAAACCTCTAAGAGAGAACACAGCCCAGCCAATATCTTGATTGCAGCCTTGTGAGACCTTGAGCAGAGGACCCAGCTAAGTCACACGCAGACCCCTGACCCAGGGAAACTGAGGCAACACATACGTGTTGTTTTAAGCTGCTAGGGTTGTGGCAATCTGTTATGCAGCATCAAGAATCAATACTGAGACTGTGCCGTGAAGACAACGGTAAGGTCACCCTGATGGCCTCAAGGAAAATAATGGGTCTGCTTAGAGGGTCCCATTTGTCCAAGTACGCGCCAAATCAGGCCCCAATAAAACCCAAAGAATAATGAAGTCCAAATCATTTCTGTTGATTTAAAGAAAAAAAAATATAATCGTAGTAAGCACATACTAAGAAGGGTTTTTCTGATAAAAACACTATCATCTAATTCAAAAGGGATAAAAGCCCCTGGAGGGAAAATGATGTTTTTAAACCAGCTGATTAAATGAATGTTACTCCAGTTTTAGAAAAAAAAAATCATTAATGGGAGGCGGAATTTGGAAAACTACATAAAAAGTCCCATGTGAAGCCTCTTAGGAGAAAAATAAGCCAGGCAGCCCGGAAAGATGAGAGAATATTTACAGCATTATTTTGATGACAATGACAGCATGAGTCAACGCTATGGATTCCATAAAGTGCAAAGTGGCCTCTGGATGTTATAATGTGGTCTGTGTGCTGTGAGAGGGTACTGGGAAGCAATTTTCCAGAAATCAGTGAAAGCGTACATCTGGAAGAACTTTGGGTTTTGGCACACATAAATTCTGTTCTAAAGCTATTTTTGCACAGATACAAAACATAGGGTTGCCTCATATGCTCTGTGTGCCTATGGTTACTGGGACTAACTCTAGGCACACACTTCAAGTACGCTTTTAGAAAATGTAAATGAGTTATTTTTAATGATCCCCAATAGTTTCAAGTAATAGTAAGGCTTCACGTCCTTATAGCTATTTCTCGTGCATATATGCTAACTATGTGGGGTCCAGGGTGTGAAATAAACTTATAGAGAGAAGGAAATTAATGATTCATGTTTATATTGTTCATCTTTATATTATTTATATTGTCCTACATTGTGCAGGCATCATGTCTTATAAGAAACACTGAAAGTTGAATGAATACACTAGAAAAAGAGACTAAAGAATACATATACCATAACTTAATTATTAAATTTATTTCAATTTCTGAAACATATTACCACTGATGTCAATTCATAGCCCTTAAAAAAACCCAAAAAATAAAAAAAACCCAAAACCAAACCAAACCAAACCAAACAAAAAATTCATAGCCCTTAGTCTTTATAGCATCTGGTGTCAGGAACCAAGGATACATCGATGAAGGAGACACAGTCCTGTATTCCAAGGAAGTGAGAAGGTAATTCATTGGGTTCATAGGATTCCTCACAGAGGAAAACTAGAATATACCTTTATTTGAGTTTGGTTGTAATTGTGATTATGATTCTTTTAGTGTGACTCTATTGGCCCCCCCAACTGGATTAAAGTTCCTTAGCAAGAAGTCTGATTTCTATATTTTGTAGCTTCAGAAAATACTTAGTATACCACTTTGCCTATAGTAGATGTTCAGTGAATTTTTAAAAATTTTTACTAATTGAGACACATAGATTTTATCTCTAATTTATGTCAACAGTAGCATTTAGATTTTTCAATTTTCATGTCTATTCAACTATGACCATTAAGCCCTTTCAGGACATATTTATCATTAAAAGTATCTACCCATATCTCTATGTGCATTATAGGAATTCATTTTATTTAATTTTATAAGATGTACTCTTAGAATAAAATGTTAGTAATTGGAGAAGAATGTTTGCCTGAATATAGCATGTTGACTGCATGTTTTCAAGACTCTCAGCTTTTCCAGATCACAGTTCTCAGTAGGCATCAGGAACCCTGGGGAAACTTGTTGTAAACATCAGATACAGGTTCCACTCCTGGGAGCCTAACCCTATAAATCTGTGTCCTGGCTTGGAAATCTGCATTTCTACACAAGCTCCCCAAGTTACTCTGATGTGCAGTGACTGGGACATTAATCCTATACCCTTGGGAACAGATGTAGGATGGCTCATCTGTCTCCATTAATTGGTATTTGAGGAATTTGTCAATCCTCATGGGCATATGTTCATACTTTTCCACGATAGATTTCATATGACGAAATATATACACTGGTTGCAAGAGCGAAAATTCCATTTTTGAAACCAGAGATGTTATTATTCCAAATCGTGCAATATGGAAGGGAGAGATGAAGTGTGAAAGCTGAACTTGCTGGGCCCTCTTTGAAACTTGGCAGAAGGCTGGGATGTGTGGGAGGGACGTGGGCAACACATGGGAGACAGCCTCTAAGCAGAGGCGGTCAGGGTGCTGGTCTGAAAGAACTCATAGTATGTTTCAGTATTCAACATGGATATGGCACACGCCCTGTGTGGCACTGTCTCTCCTTTATCTACACCAAGTTAGGAAGAGAACTCTAGGTTTACAGGGATCTATGAGGTCACTGTGGCAATCTTCTTCCCATCACTAGATGTCACAAAATAGACTCAACTGTCTTCTGACCCTTTGAGTCCCAGTGTGTTGGAAAAAATGGAATTGCTTCTTGGCAAGTCGTGGCAATTCCGACTATGGGTCTGGCACCGAAGTGGCTGGAACAAAGCACTCATTTTTGTTTGATTCACTTCAGAGAGAAGCTCTGAAGAACTCTTAAGAACCAACAAATATGATAGAGTATTTTAATTGGTTCAAAAAAGTCAAAATTTCACACTCATGTAAAGAACATGAAGAAATAATCTGATTACAGAATGCTGGCAATAAACATGACAAGAGTTTAAATAAACCCGTTTATGGAAAAGCTAACATAAGCATATGGATGGAGTAGAAAACAAAAGTGGCAAACTGAGTGAAGCTTCATCAATGTTTGATAAATGCATAATTAATTTCCTTATGAATCCAATTAAATGAATTTTAACCCATTAAAACCAACAAAGCATTTTTTATCAGAATAGAATCAAGGACAAAAGACTACCAATGTTCAAAATGTCAAGAAAACTTTGACGTTTCTACAGTGGTGACAGCAGTAAAATGTAATCACCAGAACTTGGCAATGAAAGCCAGAATGCCCATGATCTTCTTTTACATTGGAAAGCAAAGCATTGCAGTGATTTTTCTCTTTCTTAATCGAAGGTGGCCACCTGCATTTAACAACCACACACTGAGCATGTAGAAAAACTATGAACCACTATGTGGTACTAGAACTAGTCTGCAGAGGGTACCGATGTGGAAAGAGCTCATTGGACAGGCTTGCTTTTTCTTCCTTCGGAAATCAGATAGTGCGATTGCCATGCTCCACAGCTGCAGGGGTTATTTTGTGGGGGCAAGGTCCCTCTCTTGTCTTATTTTCCCCCCTTTATCGCGGATGCCACACTCATTCCCACGCTGCTCCTTTCGCCTTCTGTTTACGTAAGTTCTCACTCTTTTGATATATGTTTTTCAACAGATCCATATCTTGAAAAATATGCAGCAACATTTAATGTATTTTTCATTTTCACAAATGATGTTATGCCACAGACTGCATTCTATTGTATTTCTTGCTTCTATTTCTTCTTCACTCAAGATCTGTACATGGTGTGGTATATATGTGAGTATTTAGTTTGTTGCCTCCACTGTTGCAAAGTGATTTCACAGTGGGCCTCCACCACCTGACAATTTTATCTAACCACTCCTTGAGGGATGGGCACGCACGGGGCCTCCACCTTGCACGTACATGACCCATGCAACAATGAATATCCTCATACATGTCCTCTTATGGATGTGAGCAAGAATTTTGGGGGGATAATCATTCAGGAGTGGCATTGCTGGATCATAGGTATATATGTAAGTCTGTAGATGAAATATTTTTATGTTTTTTCTGTGCCAATTTTACTGAAACTTGTGACCTGGGTTAAAAGGACAAGCTTTAGAAGTTAATTTATGACTGATTAGAAAGTGAGAGATCATCTAGAAAGGTTTATCTTCCCAGAAGTATGCATTTATCTTTCAAGACGAGATGAGACCTAGGATTTGGAGACATCCCTGGGTTGTCAAGCTGACACTAGTCTTACCCGCCCCTTCAAGAGATTTATTTACATACCAAAGGGTAGGAAGAGCAGGAAACCAGAATCTTTCCCAAGGAGCAAAGATTTTTCTCTCCTTCTTTCAAGATGGGAGGAGCAACTGTCCCTCCCCTATTTAAATGTCCAGATTCATATTTTCAGGGTTCCCTAACTACAACACAGACTCTACTATGTATAGGATGATATCTGGTTCTCATCATGTTGTCCTAGGCAACTGATGCAAAGATACCAGTGAGGTTATCTGCGGTAAATAATTATCTGTTCTGCTCCTTGTTTGCCTAAGACAATGTGATATATAGATGATGTATTATAGAACTGTACACTTGAAACCTATGTGATTTTACTAACCATTGTCACCCCAATAAATTTAACTAGGAAAAAAAATTAACATTATGTATATCCCTAACTTCACTAGACTCTGATAAATTGCTTTCCAAAATGGCTGTCCAATTTATATTTCAGCCTCCCCACCCCAGCCCTGTCCCTGCACAGCATGAAGAATTCCTTTTCCATGTTACAATGGGAGGCCTTTCTAGGCTCTGCAGGAATTATCATCCAACAATCTTTTGCCATGTCTGAAACAGGCCATCCTTTTGGTGACCACAGGCATACTGGTCTGACTGAGTCAGCAGCTTGCAACAGTCTCCAGTGACTTCTTAAACTGTTGTTTCTCAAACCATGGGGAAAATCAACCACACTTCTGTAGCAGAAGTATTGTATTTTTCTCCATCTTTATTGCCATTTGCTGTTAAGAGAAGCATTCCAGGTTCTGGGAACCAGACCACCCTTTTTAGGTACAATTATTTTAATACACTAGTGCATACCAACATTTGGCCAGGGTCTGGTTTTACCTTAAGAACTATTATTTTGTTGATGTTTTTACTACCTGGAGCAGTTACAAAAGGGATCAAACTGACTCTACCATGGACTCAGGGAGAAGGCCTACATAGCTTTCATGATGTGGGAATTTCAAATGTCTCTACTCAGTCATTCAACAGATATATCACAGCACAAAACATTGGTGAAGTAATAGTGATTAAGGGAGATGCAATAAGCTAAACTATCTCCCAGTAGAAAACGGATGAAGTGAACTATGATCTTTTTACACAAGGGAAAATTTTAGAGACACTAAAATGAATGCACTAACTCTACATGTATGAACAGGTATATTTTAAAAAGATAATGTTAAGCACAGAAAGCATATTGCAAAAGATACATAAAATATGATAACACTTATGTAAAGATTTAAAACAACAGTACAAAAACATTCATGGAAATAATAAACACAAACCTTGGAAAAGCATTTGCAATGGTTTTCTTTTTATAAAGGGAAATGTTTGAAGTAAATATGGAGGAAATGTAAGCATCTCTTCTATCTTGTAGTGGGAATGGGTATCATCTTTCTGCACTTTTCTGAATTTATGGGATATTTCCTAATTTAATAAAAAATAAAACTGGGCCGGCC
>NW_017731366.1:3746410-3800906 GCF_001890085.2 Hipposideros armiger | reverse complement strand
CCAATTCCCCAATAAAAATCTTTAAAAAAAAATAAAATAAAAAAATAAAACTGAGGCAGAGAACACAGTTCAGTGAAGCAGAGACTGGCAGGGGTTAACATCTGTGAGGAAGAAAGGTTCTGCCTGTGGGTGAGGGGGCTTCCTTGGTACCCCTCAAGTGCCTTGTAGAAGAGCTCCTTAATTTTGCCTGTGTGGGGCTAGCGTTGAGGTGCAGGTCATTGAAGGACCATGTCTTTCTCCTGTTGTTTGCACTTATTCCTATTGGGGGCTTCCATCTTAAGGCCTCTTTTAATCTAGCCCTTCAAACTGGGAGACAAAGAGCTAAGCATGCCATGCAAAGTTTTTGAAATGTGTTCTAGTGTTTTGTTTTACCTGAAGCATGCTGACACCAAGTTTCATTTTAGGGAAGTATTACAGAATGGGTTAAATGACAGAAGTAACACTTAGAAATAAGACTATTTTTTCTGCAGAGTGGTATTGCCTAAAGAAGGTAGGTTTTGGAGCCAGAAGATCTGAGTTTGCTCCTTGCCGCTGTCACTCACTAGCAGTTCTTAGGGGAATATCTTAATTTCTCAGTGCTTTCAATGAACTCCTCAATCTGCAAAATGAAGTGATCCCTACACTCTCTCTCCTCCAGAGAGTGTTCACTGCAAATCAATTCATGGATAATTACACGAACTGTAGAGAATAATACAAAGCAGTGATAACGATGATGATTTGAACAAAGCAAAATCAGAAGCTCCTTTTTATGCATATAAAATATGATGCTTTTTTTTTGTCTCTTAGCTAGATAAATATATGTAAATCTTTCTGAAATGAATGACTTGTTTAAGAGACACTGATGTGAGGTGCCTGAGAAAGAGATTTCATTTTCTAAAAGCAAGCAACATACTTATCTGTTTGTTTTTGTTAGTTTGTTGTCAAACCTAGGAATATTGGATGTAATGAGATGCAAACATAGCAGGATGTAAGGCAACGTGAACATTTGAAAGGGGAATAATGACATGTGCATGTTTGATGGGCCCATAATGAGATGTACAAATAGAAATGCACATAGAAATGTGCATGGGTAATGGTGTAATGAGATGCATAAGTAGATGGGTGTAATGATAAAAGCATTTAGGGGGGATGTAATATGATTTATAAATGGAAGCATTAAATGAGGAGGGAGGAAAGGGCAGGTTGTGATAAGAAGCAGAGAGGAAGAATGCAATCCTCTGCATGAATGGAGGAGCTAATAATATGTGCATGATGAGGGTGTAATGAAATAAAAATGGAATGGCGTAATGAAGCTCACAGATGGAAGGATGTAATGAGCTGTGCAGAAAGGAGGGAATAATGACAACAAGCATAAAAGCAAAGGTTTAATACTATGAATAAAGAAATGGGCATGAGATGATGTAAAGACTGAAAGGAGGAGCAGGAGAAAAAGGGACGTTGGTGAAGGGATAGGCAATAACAAGGTGGGCAAATAGAGCACTCTAATGAGATGGCGAAATTAAAGGGTCCAATGAGGTGTGCCCATTTAGGGAATAATTAGACACACACAGAGGATTTTAATGAGGTACCTGGGCCCTGATCAGACACAGACCATAATATTCAGTTCCTACAAAGGAGATGAAAATGGAAAAAATTCAGAGCAGAGCCACAAAGGTATCTAAATTGTTACAAATCCAGAAAGGGTAAAACTAAACAGGTGATTTAGCCACAGCCTCAAAATTTATGAAGTAATGGTTTTATAGGTGTGGTTTGGGGCACGGACTCTGTGCCAGGTATGCTGCTGGGCATTTAACTAAATGGATCATCTCATTTCCCCTACCCTGCAACCCTATGAGGCAGGTAGATTAGTTCCTAGTTTATAGATGATAAAACTCAGACTACAGTGAGGTCAACTGACTTCCCAGATTCCCAGAGCATGTCAGTGGTGGAGATGTGACATCAGCCAAGTCAACTAACTGGATTCCAGCTGCCGTTGCCTCTCTTCCGGTGTTGCTATACAAGTAGTCTGTGACACCTCTAGCCTCAGAATCACGTGGGTCACTTGTCAAAGATGCAGAGTTTCAGGCCCACCCTTGTGAGTGCCATTTGCAAGATCAGCAGAGGCCCCAGAAACTTGCATTTATACAAGCTTTTCAGGGACTGCTGCACATGCTAAGGCCTGGGAACTACTCAGTGAGACCAGCGCTAGAGTGGGGGGTGTTCTAATGCTTCCTGTTAGCTCTGGTGAAAGACCACGAAGAGGGGGCATACATTCAGCATGAGTAATTTGGGTTGGCTACAGGGGGACTGTAGGAGGAATTCCTGGACCCTTGAATGAGGCATCAAAGATTCTGTGGACTGTATTTAACATAGGATTAAGAAAAAAAAGGCTTCTTCCCCTCAGATTGGTCTGCAACAGGAGCCCCAAATTATATTGAAAATAGTATAAAATGGAAAAATGTATTGAAAATGATTGGACTCTAGGAAATGCTTGTTTACTGAATTCAAAAAAGTAAAGATCACTCCATAGTCTGTAACCCCTAAGGGAAAGAGGATAATATGTCCTTAGAACTCAAAGTTCGTCAACTTACCATGCAACTTTTAGGGTCCTACAAATAAAAGCAAATAGCATTGCTGTTCTCTTTTTTGATATGTCTAGTATCGGGATATTTAAATTACAGTGATTTTTTTAGATTAAAAACCCAGAATTTATACTTTGAAATGAGTGTTAAATTTGAATGACTACTCACATTTTAGTGGCACCGCCTTTGCTCAAAACATTTTTATAAGTCCCCTTTGGAATTATTTATAGAACGTATCCATGAGACACACAAGGAAAAGTTTCATTACTTTAACGAAACCCAGCATTTACCATGGAAAACTATTATTCAGTTAGAGTAGCCTCCTTTTATAATAGACCTAGGCATGGATACATTTAAGGGCTATTTTGAAAATAAAGCTCACTATCCAGAGATTGAACTTTTGTCATTCATCTTGTTTAGAGGGATCTTGCAGAGAAAGTACAATAAAATAATACTGGTTCCCGTTTATTGAGCTCCCACTAATGTGCCAGTCACTGCTCCAAGGATTTTACTTCTATTATGTCTTCTAACTCTCCTAACATCCCTGTGAAATGGCAACTAGTATTTTCTGCCCTTTGCAGGTAAAGAAGATGAGGCAGAGAGGACTTAAATAAGAGAAATGCTAAGTGGTAGAGCCAGGACTCAAACCTCGATCCTGAGCTTCTAACAACCACACTAACACTTTGCTTGAAAAGAGGTGCTGTTTATTCTACTAGTATAGCACCCAGACACGTATTCGCACAATATCTGCATCAAGAGAAAAAGAAAAAGATTTTACTCATGCACTGATTATTTGAGAGAAGAACCTAAACCACTATTGGATTAGAACAGACATTTCCAAGGAACTGCATACCTCCGTTCTCTCAGGAATAGAGTTATTTCGTTAACTATTTTCTCAAGGGTTTTTTTTTCCTTCTTTTTAAAATTTCCTTGACTGATGCAGAACATCTGTCTGACTGTGAAGGAATGTTCACTACAGTAGTAAAATGGACATGCTTCATTATAGGACAGTTTGGCTTGTGGAACATGAAGGAAATACAATACATGTGATAAACCAAGATTTAAATAAACTGAGAAAATGTGTCCTATGCCAATTTAAATTTCTTTAAAAAAGCTTATGTACAACATAAATACAGCATATGTAGATGGCGGTTAGGGAGATATTAATTGTGTATCCATTAGCCAAGTGTAAGGGTAATAACTTTCTAATATTTTTAATAGTGGAACTGTCACTTAGGTTCAATGTGTTTACAAAATCATGTGCAATCGTTTAATATAATGAGCTGCGTGTATGGAATTGTTTAAACAAGGGGCCCTATAGATTGCTACAATGTACAGCTCTTAAGGGAAAAGCAATGAGTCCAAATGAGGGGAGGGACAGTATCTAGGGAGGCCAACTTTAGCATTTGGCTGGACTTCCAAACTTAGTGGTCCCAAGTCATCAATAAAATTCATGCTTGTAAAAGTCTCCAGAAGATTTGTCAGCTCTCAAGGACTCTTTTCACCTTTGAGCCTCTCCTTTTACGTTAATCGTGTTAATCCCAGGTGAACTATTACGTGGCTACGGTGGAGGGGTGTGAGTCCACTGATACTACATAAACGGTGATAAAAATTCATCTCGCGCTTAAGTTAATACTCTCCCAGTGCTACCTAGCGTTGCAAGCCTTCTGCACGGAGCGTGGTGTAAACGCGGCTGTGGTCACAGTGAGCCTGATTGCCCTGGCCCCTTTGTCTGTCCGCCTTAGCAGTGTGATGGATGAGCTTGTGTCCTTGTTACCGAGGGGAGTCGCAGAGCATGTGTTGGGGCTGGGAGGCGACGCAGAGGGTTCTTGTGTAGAGAAGCTCAGCACAAATCTATCAACCTCTTCATTCAGAAAATATTTTTTTCTGGGCCTAAAGACCATCTTTCTGTTTCTCAAATAGAGTTTCTTACGTGTAGACTCTTCTCCTTTAGCGTTTTAAATCTTTTCTTCTAGTCTGCATCTTTACCCTCTGTCTTCTCAAATGTAGGTCTGCCCCCAACCCTGCCCCACCTTGAAACCTTTCACCATTTCATTACCATTCAACAACAACAACAGCAACAACAACAACAGCTCATTATGCCACCTGAACAGCTGATCACTGCTGGATACAATCATATTTCCATTTTACTTGAAATCCATCATCTCAGATCCCAAATGAGTAATCCTTGTTGCCTGACGGTCCTGCTGTATTTTTCTAGTAAGCTCATGGTTCCTTTCCCTGAGAATTTCATTTCAGGCTTTCTCTTTCCTCAAACCTCCCACATTCCACCCCTCCTTCCCCCACCACCCTTTCAACTGATGGCCTCACCTCTTATTTCACTGAAAAAGATGAAAAGCCATCAAAAAGAACTCACTCATCTTTCCCCCATCAAATCTACTACTTGATCTGGGTCTGCATGCAATGACTTTTCCTCTCATCTGCTTATCATTCATTCTCACTCCCTCCATTGCATCATTCCAAGTTACAAGCTTGCTCTGGGGGCTTCCATTTTAAAGCAGCTCCATACTTCCTCCATGACCAACCACTTCAGAACTTATAACAGCTGTCTGCTTACTCTGTGTCTACTTCCTCATTCTTTCCTTTGCATTTCTTCACCTACTCATGTTTGAGCCTTGCCCTTAAAACTCCATTAAGGATTGGCCGAATGGCTCAGTTGGTTAACAGCACGAGCTCTGAGAAACAGGGTCGCTGGTTTGATTCCGACATGGGCCAGTGAGCTGCACCTGAGCTGAGCTGCCGCTGAGCTGCCAACAGGTGACAGGATGGCTCAGCTGGTGAGAGCACGTGTTCCTAACAACAAATTTGCCGGTTCGACTCCCGCACGGGATGGTGGGCTACACTCACCCACAACTACGCAACTAGCACCTTGAGCTGAGCTGCCCTGAGCTGCCGAAGGGAGCAGGGTGGCTCAGTGGTTAGCGCATGAGCTCTTAGCTATAGCAACAGGGTTTCTATTTCGACTCCCGTATGGGATGGTGGGCTATGCCCACCTGCAACTAAGATTGAACATGGCACCTTGGCACCTTGAGCTGAGTGGCTGCAAGCTGCAGATGGGAGGCTGGATGGTGACTGGACTTGGAGCTGAGCTAGCTGTGTCCTCCACAACTAAGATTGAAGGACAACAACTTGGCTTTTCCCCTTCCCCAATTCCCCAACACTGTTCCCCTTCCCAAATTCCCCAATAAAATCTTAAAAAAAAAACAACCCAAAAAAACAACAAAAAAATCCATTAAAACTGGTCATTTTCATATGACCCGGCAATCCCTCTCCTGGGAGTACACCCCCAAAATCTGAAAACATTTATCTATAAAGATATATGTGGGGCCGGCCGAGTGGCGCGATGGTTAAGAACTCGCTTGGGATGCCAGAGGGCCCCGGTTCGGATCCCACATATGAGGGCCAGTGACACTGCCCTCTACAGCTAAGATGCTGAACAACAGCTCAACCTGGAGCTGGGCTGCCATGAGTCGCCGGCGACGGCGTGGGCTGCAGTCCCTGTGGCAGTGGATTGCCATGGGCTACCGTGTGTGGCCAGCAGCCAGCGTGAGCGGCCAGCAGCCGCAGTGAGCGGCCGTCCAGAAGCCGGCGACTGATCTGCCTCGCCAGAGAAGAGCGCAATGATGGTGCCAACTTGGGCCAGTGAAGCAACATCCTCCACAACTAGATTGAAGAACAAAATGACAGCAACTTGTCTGTTCCCCTTTCCCCAATTCCCCAGCACTGTTCCCATCCCCCCAATTCCCCAATAAAAATCTTTAAAAAAAAAAAAAGATATATGTGCTCCGATGTTCACTGCAGCTTTATATACAGTGGCCAAGACATGAAAACAACCCATGTGTCCTTCGACAGATAACTGGATAAAGAGCATGTGGTGTATATCTACACAATGGAATACTATTTTGCCATAAGAAAAGATGAAATAGTGCCATTTGCAACAACACAGATAGTTCTTGAGATTATTATGCTAAGCAAAATAAGCCAGACAGAAAAAGTCTAGAACCATATGACTTCACTGATATGTGGGATATAAAACTGAAAGCAACAAAGGAACAAGGCAAACAAATAAAAAAATAAAAACTCATAGACACAGACAATAGTTTAGTGGTTACCAGAGGGTAAGGAGAGAGGGGAGGTGGTAGATGAGAGTAAACGGGTCAAATATATGGTGATGGAAGGAGAACTGACTCTGGGTGGTGAGCACACAATGTCATATATAGATGATGTATTACAGAATTGTACACCTGAAACCTATGTAACTTTACTAACCATCATCACCCCAATAAATTTTAATTTAAAACAAACCAAAAAAAACCCCCAAACAAACAAAAAACCCCTGCTCTTTCCAAGTTGCCCAAATGGATGGACACTTTTTTGTACGTATCTTCCTTGATCTGGCTGCTGAATGTCATCCATTGCTTCTCTCTCTTTTTGGACACTATCTTAAAGTCTGTGATCTCTACACTTTCTGGGATGCTTTTGTCTCTCGCCTGCTCTCTGAATCAATCCTGAACTGGGGTCCTTTTCCTCTCCCAAGGCTTTCATCACCTCCGTGCCATTGATGTCATCATTTATATTTCTGGCCCAAACCGCGTCACATTTGCCTGCTAGATAATTCCACCAGAACATCTCACAGGCATTGTGAACTTGAGGTGTTTGAAAGCCTCCCTCACTCACTCTTACGCCCCACCCATGAGCTTGTTATGTCCCCTTTACCTCCCAAATTTATATTGATCATGTCATTTATTTTATTCTTACCAGGACCTCCCTGATTCTACTTTTGTCCCCTCTGATCTAGTCTCCGCACAGCAGACTGAGTGATCTTTTTAAGATATGCTGGGTAATGTCCAGCTGCTCAAACTTTCCATAGGACTGCAATAAAAGCTAAGCTCCTTGCCATGGCTTATAAAGCCAGAGGTAAATTCCCCCAGAGGAATACTCAACTCACCTTTTGTTCACTGGGCTCTACCCTGATCCTTCCACTTCTTTCAGTGCTGTAGAAGGGGAGTAAGTTCACTCCTGGGTGAGCATGACCATCCACAGTGATGTAAGCAGAAGAAAATATTAGAAGTTTCACTTTAGCTTTCACCTCACCCTTTAAAATTTCTATTTTTGAATGTTTCATAATGGAAATAATTAGCATAATAATATATGTATACAATTTATAAGTAAATGAATGTAAACATTTAGGGTACTTGCTCAGAAATTTTTTTCTGATGGGATGTGTGATTCAAATTTGGAGAATTCTCTGATATGCTAATATTTTGCCTTGCTTTTCTTATTCTTCCTCTCCTTTTGTTTTTTGGATCTCTAGGCCTTTGTGCAAAATATTCTCTTTGCCAAGAAAGTTCATCAGACACCACCTCAGGGAAGACACTACTCAACAAATGCTCCCTTCCATCATCACTTTAAAAAAAAATTTTTTTTAAATATTTTTTGTAAAAATATTTTATATTTTTACAGTCTCTATCAGGGTATAATTGTGTGTTTGTTTACTGCTGTCTCCATCAGGGCATGATTGTTTATGCTGGGTCTCTGCACAGTTAGCGTACAGCAGACATTTTCCAAAACTATTTTTAACTGAATGCATGAACATAGAATCAAATGTGCCATGACTTCAGTGGGCACTTTTGTCTCCTCCGTGTTCTTGCTGATGTCATTTTCTTTCTTTAAAAAACCCAGACTCTGTATTTTAATGTCCACTCTTCTCCCTACTAGCCACCTCTCCACAAGGAGTGCTCCAGACATTTGCGTCTGTACCCACATGCCACCTTCAACCTGCACTTCAAATGAACGCCCTTGACCTCCAGTTTCCTATCATGATTTGCATTTAAGGGTAATCCCTGCTGGATTTACCCTTTGGCCTGGCTTCTTTGGATAGACTCTTATACACACCTTTTAATCTCTTTATCTTGCCTTTGCTTCTTAGATACTGCCTTGTTCTGAGCAAATAGCCCAAGAGCCCCAACCCCCATCCATGCTTCTGAAATCCCAAACCTAATTCCCATCTACCCCATTCTCACCCAGCTTGCTCTGAAAGGGAGGTTCAGCATAGCTAACCTCTCTCAAACATTGTGATTCACACTGCTGTCCCATGAGGCTGGCCTGCTACACTTGTCGCTCACAACCCATGTGTAGACTTAAATTTCTCATAAGAATTTGAATAGTTAACAGCCTGTAAATAAGAAGCCCAATCCCATTTGCTTCCTTCTTTCTTTCTTTATTTATTTAAGCTCTGTATTAACAGTGTAACTCAAAACACTAATGCTAAGCCTTGGGAGCATCAGGTGATCTCCTTTTGTTCCACCTAGAACTGGTGCTTTAGTTTTATTTATGTTTTGACACTACCGCCAATTATTACCCTGGGAATTGTCAAGTGTGTTTGTAGCAATGTGGACAGAAAACAAACCTCCAAATGTTAGCCAGATGGGGCACATTTTATTTTAGCAGCAAATTTAATTTTTTTTTGTTTAGTTTTGTTTCCATAATGGGCATAGTTTTGAGACCTCATTTTTATGGCATATGGAATTTCTCCATGCTTTGGGAATTGGAACATGTGGAAGGAGACTTCTCTCTCAAATTCCAGTCCTTTCGCAGTCTCCCAGCCAACTTTGTCAGCTGTCTGGTCCTCTGATGATTAGAGGCCCTCACCCTCTGAAGGGCTGGGCACACATGCAATGGAGTAGAATTATTAACTGTCTCTCTAGTTACTCCACACAGGCCATTCTCCTCATTTCTTAAATAAATCAATGGATTTTCTACTCTCTTTCTAACATCCTTATTTTATAATGAAAATTGATTATCTTAAGATGGAATTCTCTTTATTTAAGTAATTTGCTCATTTATATTTACTTACATAACTAAAGGTGGTACTTGCGTAATAATCTTTTTTCCTTGATTATAAAAGAAATACAAACTTTGAGAAAATTTAGAAAATGCTAGACTCATCAACCAGAGCTAACCATTGCTAACATTTTGGTATATTTCCTTTTTGTTGTTTTAATGGACAAGCCTCCAAATTATCTTCTTGAAATAAATAATTTTGTATCTTGCAATGTGGCATTTAACATAAGTATTGTTTCATGTCATTAAACATTTCTCATAAACATGATTAGGTTTCTTAATATTAATATTCTTCCACATGGGTGGATGGATATATGTATCCATCCTATCTATCTATAGTACTTTAATTCTCCCATTTCTAGCTATATCTCTATATCTGTATTTATATCTTATCCTCCCATCTTTAGACATTTAGGGTATTTACAAAATCACTCCACAATATTTTTTTGGTATGTGTATCTTAAATTTTGTATACATTTCAGATTATTTCTTTAGAGCAGATTCCTAGAAGTGGAATCATTGTGTTAGAAGATACGAATATTTTTAAGACTCTTGACCTAAATTGCTAAACTCTTTTTTAGAAATGTTGAAATAATTTGCACTTCATCTAGAAATGTGTGAGAGTGTCTAAAAACCCTTACTGAAGCCAGCACTGATTATTGCCTTTTTAAAAATGAATTAAAAAGGGTCATGTTATTTTAATTTCAATTTTTTATATCTTGGCTACTAATGAGGCTGAATACTTTTCTGGACTCAAAGTGTCATTTGTCATGTCCTTGGTCCAGTGATTATATATTTGCATGAACTTATAGTGTCTTAAGAATATTAAACTTTGTCTTTTATGCTTGTTATAATATCTTTTCATTTTAAGTTATTATGTAGACAGGCTTTGCTTTTTATGAACTTTATATCTTTCTGTAGTCAACTCTATCAATTCTCTACTCTTAGATTTTACTGTTAAGTTTAATTAAATTAAAAAAAATATGTACAAAGGATAATGTAACAAATACTCATGTACTTGTCAGCCAAACTTAACAAATGCTCATATTTTGCTTCTGATATTTTTAAAACACAAAATTACAGATGAAATTGAAGTCTCCTTAATCCCTTTCCCAGTGATATTTCCCTCCCTCCTTTCCTGACTTCTTCATATTCCAAAGGCAACATCATCATGAATTTGGTGTGATTCTAAATATGGTGTTATATTTTTACTACATGTATATGTACCCATAAATAATGCATAGTACTGCTTAGAGTTTTAAAAATTTATGCAAACTATCATAGTATTCATGTCATATTCTTGCAACTTGCTTATTAAAACTCAACATTATGTTTTCAAGATTTATCCCATATCACTGCATATAGGTCAAATTAACTCCCTTTCAATGCCTGTTTAGCATGACTGTATCACAACATTTTTATTCATTCTTCTACTGATGCACTTTTTGCATCAATTGTGATATTTTGATGCAAGCAATGTTTAGTTAACATCTGTACGTGTGTCTAAACACCCTGACTCTAGCAGGCACTGACTATTGTCTTTTAAAAAAATGAATTTAAAAGGGTCATGTTATTTTAATTTCAAATTTTGAATCTTGACTACTAATGAGGCTGAATATTTGCACTCCTGGTGCAGGTATGTGAGAATTTCACCTAGAAATGGAATTGCAAGATAATAAGGTACAATGATTTATAATATAACCAGCTATTGCCAGATTGCTCTTTTACAAAGGTTGTTAAGGAAAGAGTCTTAAACTTTGTCTAGGACAAAACATTTTTTATGTTATAAAACCTCTTTGTGAAAAGAAATGAACATTTCTGATAAAATGCTTAAGCTCAGCTAAGAGAGAACTTAAATGCTCTCACATTTAAATATGTGAGGTAATGAATCTGTTAATTAACTAGATAACGGAATCTTTTGGGAGTGATGTTTACACAATTGTTTAATAAACTTTAAATGGAATTAAGACTCCTGGAAAGCTAGTTACTCACCCATGTTGACTGTCAGCTAGCTGTCTAAAAATATTTATAATAAATATATAATTAAATTATATTTGAGTCTAATTTAATTATTATACATACATTTATTTTCTTAAGTACTTTTTTCTAAGCAGGTAAAACTGTTTTATTCTTATCTGTTGTGTATAAACATTCTCATTTTTTCGTGATTTTGCCAAAACTTTATTGTCACAATTTTTTGTTCTTTCCAGTCTGATCATTGTAAAATGGTGCATCATTTAAAAAATATTAAATAAACTATTTCAATGATTTTTAGTGAGTCTAATTATCTTACATTTTCTGGTCATTAGAGTTTTCTGTTCAGTGAATTTTCTGTTCATGTTCTTTGCTGAGTTTTCTCTTGGGTTGTTTGTCTCTTCCTCGTTGATTTGTAGATTTTTGTGTCTATTATGCATATTTCAAATACCTTCTCACAGCTTGTACTTGCCTTTTAACTTTGTTATGCTGTGTTTTGTCATACAGAAATTTAAATTTTTTATGTGGTCAGATCTACTCATATTTCCTTCATGATTTCTGCTCACTTATGTCTTAAGAAATTCTTTTTTATCCTGAGGTAATGAAAACCTTCTAGCTGTAAGAGTTCATTGATTACATTTAGGTCCCTAATCTATAATATCCGGAGTTAATTTATCTATATAGTGTCGGAAGGGATCTAATTTTATCATTTCAGTCTGGAAAGTCGCATGTCCCCATACTAGTTTTAAAACATTTCATTTTTCCTCACTGATTTGAAATCCCCCTTTTTCATCTACTAAGAGTCTTTATATGCTTGAGGCTATTTCTGGGCTCTATTCTTTGCCATTAATTTACCCCTGTAGTAATAATTATGTTCTCATCTTACCATAGCTTTAGAATAAGTTTCCTTTTCCTAGTAGAAAAATTTCCTCCTCTATGTTCTTTTTCAGAATTGTTTTGGTTATTCTACAATTTAGGATTAGTTTGTCAAACTCCATGAAGAAATTCTGTTGCTATTATGATTGGAAATGAAATTGTATTTCTATTTTAGTTTGGAAGAAAGTTTTCATTTGTGTGATAATGAGTATTCTTAACTATGAGAAGGACATACCTTTACATTAACTCAGGTTTTTAAAAAATATTTTTATTAATATTTAAAATTTTTTATTTATTGAAGAGTTTCACATCTTTTCTTATATTTATTCCTAGATTCCTTATAGGCTTTGTTGCTATTATAAATTATATGTTTTTATTGCATTTTCTAATAGTTATTACTCATGTTTAGGTTTATTATTGATTTTATATGTTGATCTTATATCAATTAACTTCATGAATCTCCCTAATATGCATAAGTTTTAAAGCTTAGTTAGAGTCTTTTGAATTTTCTACGCAAATAATTTTATTGTCTGTAAATAATTTGTCTCTCTCTGTATCTCTCTTAATCTCTCTCTCATTTCTTATCTTTCAATTCTTATATCTCTTTTTTGCTTTTCTTGACTTTCTGCATTGGGTACTGCAGTAAAATGTTAAATATTGAGGGTGATAGCATGCATCCTTGTCTAATTTCTAATTATAGAAAACGCCTTTACATTTCTTATATGTATGAAGCTAGCTCTAGGGTTTTGATATCTAGTTTCCTTTTTCTAGTTTAAAAAAATTTACTTATTTGAAATTTTATTTTATTGGGTACAATGTTTTACAGCAGATTGCTAGAGCTAATTCATCTTGCTTGAAGAATCAACTTTTTTTTATTTTTAAGGATTTAACTTGCTTTATATGTAGTTAAACAATTATATATACACATTAACTGATTAGGTGTATATTTTAGTGTCAGTTTCTAGACTACATAGTCTGTTCTATTTATCTGTATGTTAACTCTTGCCATAAAAGCGGAATGATTTGGTGATTATAGTTTGCATAGTATGTGTTAATATTTAGGAAAGCTCTTATTTTTTCTCCCCCAAATTTAAAAACTAGCCTCACCTGTTTAACCTTTTGCTTATATTTTATCATCACTTCATAAAGTATCATAATGATTGTGCTAGAATTTAAATTGGAGTTTAGTTAACTTGTTAATTAACTTAGGAAGTATTAACATGTTTGTAATGTTCATTATACCCAACCAGGAACCTGATATGTCACTATGTTTATTCATGCCTTATTTCCCTTCTTGGCACTGTGACCTTGAGAAAATTAATTAATCTCTCTTCTACTTAGTTTACTCAATTGTAAAATGTGAATAACAAAGCTATCTCACAGGGTTGTTGCTGGAATTAAGTGAAATAATTTATACTAAGTGCACAGGACAGTCACTGGCATATTCTAAATGCCCAGTAAAAGTTAATTATGAGGATGTTGATAAATATTATTAATTCTAATAGTTTTTTTATTCTCTTATCTGAAAGTAATGTTGATTTTATTTCTTTCTTTCAAGTGATATACTCCTTATTTCTGTCTTGTATTCTATTTATTCTACATATTATTATTATTATTTTTTTAATGCCTACTGTTAACCAGGCAAGTTCTTAGGACACCAAGGAAGGATCTGTATGAACAAGACAGATAAGATCCCTGTGCTTATGAAGCTTACATTCTCATGTAGGCCAATGCTTTTAAATAGTACTAAATAATAAAGATTATAGTGGGCATTCTGGTTTTATTTCTGTATGCAATAAAAACATCTTCAGTAGTTTAACCCTAAGTATAATTTTTTATAAGACAAATATTTATCATGCTAAGGAAATATCTTCCCGTTGTTTGTTATTAACAGTGCTCATTCATTTTATTCAGTCAACACATGTCACTGAGTGCCTATGATATGCTAAGGTGATGCTCTGGGTGCTGGGTGTGCAATGACAAACATACGCTCTCATGAAATACCAATCTAATTAGGGAGACAGGCAGTAATAAAATTTTTATATAAAACATGATTATTAAAAGCAGATATTGAATTTTATCAAATGCCATTTTAATATCTAGAGATGACATTATTTTCTTATTTGAATTATTGAACTGATGCATTATACTTATCTTAAACTTTTCTTATATTTTTGTAACAAAAAACAATATAGTGTCATATTATATAAGGATATTCACAATTATACTCCAGTGTGAGATTGGTAAATAGTTTGCAAATAATATTTTGAATTTTATATTGTAAATTCCTGTTCGACATTTGGAGAATGTTGCCTAACAATGTTGGTCTGATCAAATTAGAAAGGTACAATTAATTGAGAAATTTTCTAGGTTCATCTTTTTATCTCCACTTTGAACCTCTCTTAATGCACCTGAGACAGATTTGAATTTGTGTTTTTTTGCGGGACGGTGGGAGAGAAGTAGATAGGTAGGGAAAGAGAGAGAGAGAGAGAGAGAGAGAGAGAGAGAGAGAGAGAGAGAGGAGAGAGAGAAGTATGTGCTAATATTATTGCCTTTGTACAAGTGAAGAAACTGGACCCAGAGCCAAAGGCCTTAGAACTGGAAAGAGGCAGAACCAGATTTTAAATCCAGGTCATCTGGCCTCAGAGCCCATATGTTTAACTAATCTGGTAGGTATATGAGTCAAGAGAGGTAGGTTGTGCTGCCATCACTAACATCAAAACTTTAGTCTTTAACAAAATAAAAGATTGTTTCGTCCCTATGCAAAGTGTGCGATGCGTCTGGGTAGCTTTCCAGGGCAGCAGTCCTCCATGTGGTAGCTTGGAATTTCAGGTTCATCTTCCATTCTTCTCTGTTCATGTTCTGGCATCTCAATATCAACATTTTTTTCTACAATCACCATGGTAGGGGAAGAGATGGACCTTGGAGAATCATACACTGGCTTTTAAAAGCTTCTGCCTAGAGTGACATGTATCCCTCCTCACAGTTCATTGGTTGAACCAGGTCACATGGCCAAGCCTTATGTCCAGAGGCAGGGAAATGTCATCTTTTTATGTGCCCACGTAGAGAAGAACTAGTTACATGAGTGACAACCCTGATGTCACTATGGTATGTGCTTGTGCTCTAGCTCTGCCAAGGACTAGCTACATGACCTTCAGAGGTACCTTTGCTTCCAATTTTCACATCTGGAAAATGACAGGATTCATTTATTTATTCAGTTGGTACCCATTATATATACTGAGAGCTTAACACATGCCAGGCACTGTGTGACCCTGGAATAACAATAGTAAACATGGTGCAATCCTTGCCCTCAAGTAGTTTTCAAGTTAGTAGATATCTTACTGTTGATTTTGAGTTCTAAAATCTCCAAGATTCTATTAAAAAGCAACCACGATAATAGCCAGCCAGAGCATTCTATTCTAGAGACTCAGGCATTGTCTCAGGAGTGTCTTCCTTCTTTGCTGAATCCTGTATCCACTTTGCTGCAGTGCTAACTTCAACACAGCAGCAGATACACACAGGCTCATCATCTTCAAATCATTGGTGTGTGTACACACTGTTCATATGGTAAAATTAAAACATTCTTTGGGTGATTCTCACAGCTATTTTGAATTTAATGAGCAGAACACTTCATAAAAAAATAGAACAAAATCAGTTTGTTTGAGAAATACCCAGGTAGATAACTTTGCCACATAATGTACATTCTAGATATCAAAGTTCTTTCTATTACCTATGCATAAACCAAATTATAAAACTTAAAAATTTTTGAAACATTTTGGTTTGCGGTTAATTTTTCTCTAGAGGAATATTTATTGGTATAAAATAGAAGAAATATGAATAAGCATATTTGTGAGCATACATAAAACTGGTTTGCTAAGGTTTTTTCTTTTTTTAATCTCTTAGGACTTGAAGTTGCCTGCCAAGTTTTAATTTACTAGTTGCCTCTAGTTAAAATACAGTTCACAATACAAAATTTATAAGAATTAGAGGCATTGTCTTTAAATATATGCAACAGTGTAAAATTTGAATGAAATATGCAAAGGATTCCATTCAACTTTGCATTGATGCAATTCTGGCATTTCCTTTGTTCTTAAATACTGAATGTCTAATTCTTAAAGCAAAGCCAAAAAAAAAAAAAAACCAAAAAAGATTCAATAATTGAATGTGTTTTTAGTGTCTTACTCTAAATACTCATAAACTTCTGATTAATCACACCCATTTCTCTTCCTTTTACAATCCTTCAGCACTTAGGAAGTATTGAGTTAGTTTCACAATATAATAGTTTTTTACATTAATTTGCTGCTTGTTTGTACTTTGAATTTATTTAATATTAGTATGTTTGTTCTTCTTCTCAATAGTAAAACAAGGACAGAGACCATGATCATGTACTCTCAGAATCCCTGGTTGCTCAGTAAGCATCCAATGCTTAATACTGACTTTCTTGAAGGCAAGATAATAATCAGGATCTTTGATTATGGGAAGGATTTAGAGAAGCTGATAATATTTACTAAGGAGAGATCAATAACCATTCTCTATTCTCATTATACATAATCTCCCTGAGTGATGCAATCTACGGTTATCATGTCAAGTGCCACCTTAATGTCTCCCAAATTCTTATCTCCAGTCATGGTCTTCTTCCTGAGGTCCACATGGCATTTCAACCACCATCACCACTTGGTTGTCTATACAAACAACTCAGACTCAAAATATGTAAACCAGAATGCTTTATCTGTTTTCTCCACATCAGATTCCTCTGTGGTCTCCCCTTTTCAGGATGTTGCCATCATCCATTTGGCTATGTGATGCACCTGGAGCCATCCTTGGTTCTTCCGATTTCCTTATTAGGTACCAACTCCTGTTGATTCTATTTCTTTAATAGCTCTTGAATTCATCTTCTTCCTACAACTTCCAGCTTTATTTCAGGCTTTCATTTCCTATCTGGTTATTGTAACAGCTAGTCTTCCGGTCTCCAGTCAGGTTTCCTTTAATCATTCTCTCCATATCCAGACCTGTGCCTTTCCTCATATGCAAATCTGACTACGTCAGTGTACATTTCACTCTACTAACTGGATGGGTGCATTCTGGTCACTTCCAAATTCAGGGGCCTGCTCAGGAGGTCTTGGCCAATCTAGTCTTGTGAGCTATGCCCATTTCCACACTCTTAAAATGCTCTGTGTTTTGTCATACTTGCCTGCCTCAGTAGAGTTCTTTCGCACCCTGGCCACACTGTCTCTCCTCCTGCCTACCTTTCCTTCATTTTCTTGCTTTGTGGTGATTGCAGAGTAGAAGCGGATGAGAGGAAGAATGGAGGGAAGAAATGAAAAGCACTGAAGAACCGGAAGCCCAATTCCCTGATGCTCTTTCCCTTTCAATCCTAGAGTTCATGCTCTTCTTTGGTAAAATGTTTTCTAATCCATACCAACTGTGTAGTGTTTGAGTGGCTCTGGGTGGGTTGTATTATGTCAGTGTGTGAACCTCAAGCAGCAGTGTTGAGAGTTCAGCCTAGCTACTCCTTGATATTGCTGCCTTGGCATCCATTTTGTTTGGCCAAGCTGCCTGTGAGGGCCTTAAACTGACAGTAACCCCCTAATGTAAGTGAATGCCCCAGATAACAGCAAGCAAATGTAAGTTTCTGATATGACTTCTCCAACAGCCCTTGTGATCAAGGGCTTCCCAGGGCCTTTTTTGTGTGCGCCCCTTAGAGAAGACTCCTGTGGGGTTTACCAAAATCCTGCTCTTTTTGGCTTGAATTGCCTAATCTGGCCTTGGCCTGGGAACCCCACAGCACTCTATCCACAGACCCAAATAAAGGCATATGTCCCAGGTTCTGCCTCTCCCTCTGTCTGCACCTTGCCTTGACTTCCCCCCATGGCCCCTCAAGGCCTGCTGCAGACTTCCTGCAGGACCTGTGAGCAATAGAGTTCTTTATTTTGATTTTTCTGTGGTCTTTTGTGGAGTCAGGCCTCACCATCTGGTACCCTGTGCTCCACTTAACAAATATTAATTTAACAAAGTCACAACAGGCAATGAATGACCCTGTCTACTGAGGTCACTTTGTCTTGAGTCCACTGTAGCACAACATGGAAATTATTACTTAACAAGTGTTTGGGTTTTTTTGATAATGATAAAAGAAGGTAAAGGAAAAGGAAAAGGTAAAAAAAAAGGAAAGAAGGAAAAAATTGTACTGTTGAGAAAAAGGCATAGTGTTTAAAGATAATCTTGAATCTTAATTTATAATAACACTTCAAGGATTTACCTTCTGCTGCAGAAATGTGGACTCCATCATGGCTGTTTCAAAGCTGTGAGCACCCTCTGCCTGGGTCTTCTCCCACAGAGATCTGAGAAATTGCACAGAATGACTCTGTATGGACAGGGGCTCCGGAAATAGGCTCTGAAGGGGCATAAATGAGAAAAACATAACATGTTATTTCTTGTCCAAATAATATTGTTTGATTGACTACAAGGCACTACTTGTGCTTCCTGGTTTGAACTTGAACATGGTTTAAATTTAAATAAAACAACAAAGAAATCTATCTTGAAGATCAAACATATGATACATTTTAGGTTTTTCATTTTTTAACAGAAAATTAAAATTATTCAATAGGATTTTCAACGCAGTTGGTATTAATCCCTATAAATATGCCTAATCTTTTTAATGTAATATTTGCCTCAATCATTTCCCAAGCATGTCACCTAGTTGAAAAATGGTTAATATAAATGCTCATACTTATTTTTTCAGAGAGCTGAAAATTAAGGTATAAAATTAAATCTAGAGTACAAATATCAGAGTGGATCATGAAGACTAGAAATAAATTCAATAACTAAGTGTTCATTATGCAACTACTCAAATATGAAGTATGAGTGGGTATTTGGGGAACAAAAGCACTTTTAATCCTAAAATGTATAATGGGTGGATATTCCTAAAGCTTTAAGATATTCTAAGTTTTAGATAGTAAGGTTGTTAATATAAAGAAAATCATTTATATGTATATTTCATTTAAGTCAATGAAAATACAATTTCCAAAGGAAGACTTAAGTTGTGTTTGTATATTTACTAATCAATTATGTGTTTAATAGTCATTTACATGTTGTGATGTTATACCTATAAATGTAAGAAGGTTGTAATTAAAGGGAACCATTTTATTTTATTTTATTTATTTTCAAGGGAACCATTTTATAAAAACATACAGAACATCAAAGGACATAAAACATTATTTACATACATATAATACCATATATATTATACTTTATGTTGAAGTATGATAAAATAATGGTATTGGCTTATAAAATGCTATTTTCTATGTCAATGATGTTCGAGCATTGACTTATGAGACTCTCCAGGTGGTTTGTGTATATAAAATTTCTGTTTAGTAAATAAAAATTAGTAAGTTTTTTTCCAGAAAATCTCATTATTATCATCAAGATAATCTGGTTCTTATACTGAGTAGGGAAAGGTGGAGGATTTTATACCCCGAGTAAGTGGCCCACAGATAATAAAATGCTAAGAGCCAGTAGCAGATAAATTGATTATGCAGCCATGATGGGGACCTTATGGGAACTTCTTGATTATTATCAGAACCTTATACAGCACATGATTTTTCATTTAAAGAAGAGCAGAAGCTGAATTAATTAATCATCAATTCAAAAAGGAACATTTAGACTGGAATCAGTGAATTTGAGAGCTCCATGAATGTGTTAGAAAGGGTCTGGCCCAGCTTACAAGGCCAGTACTGGGTTTGTAATCATCAAGTCAAACATTGGATTTTTTTCCAAATCTTTTATTGATATTGTGGAGTCAGGGTTCATCCAGACCACACAATATCAAAAGTTTGGAAAAAGAAAGAAACAATTATAGTAAAATGAACAAAGAAGAAAAGCAGCATAAACAGATGCTTTTTGGTGATTTTTGCTTAAAAGGAAGACAGAGAATCAGACTAAGTCAATAAAATAAGACCCAGGGGCAAGAATAAAAGCAAGTTTTCTGGTTTGTTTTCAGAAAACTGACAGCAGTTAAGAAGAAAATCAAAGATGAAACCAAATACAAAATCACTGATAAAAACTATTTGAAAAATGTAAGTAAAAAAAAAATACGATCTGTATTTCAAGAAAAGGAAGAAAGATCAATGCTGTGTTCTATATTCTATTTGATTCATATCAAAATGTGAGGTGTTCTCTATGAGATGTTATTAAGATGTTATTAAGAAGACTTAATATAGGAAAAGATGATAGTCTTAAAGCACAACTAAGCTGTTTCTTTTCTTAATTACTATAGTTCTATTTTATGATTATGATATATGCATCATTAAAATTTATTTTTTCTTAATAAACCTGCCTTTACTTTATAAAGAAATATAACTATCTGGTTGGTGACTTTTGTAGGGGCTACCACAGAAATATTTTATTAATTGAAGTAAATAAATTATCTTATCACTTGGCCCAATTTTTAACCATCTTATAATATTTGCATTCTGCTTTGTTTAGCCTCCTACCTCCCTGCACCTTCTTGCATCCCCTCATTTTATTTTTTTAATTAATTAATTAGTTAATTAATTATTGGAGAATTGCAGAAGGGGAACAGACAAGTTGCCGTCCCTTTGTTCTTCAGTCTAGTTATGGAGGACGTCGCTTCACTGGCCCATGTTGGTTATTATCATTGTGCTCTTCCCAGGTGAGGCTGTCGCTCGCCGACCATTGGACGGCTGCTCACGGTGGCTCACAGCAGCTCACACTGGCTGCCAACCACTCATGGTAGCTCATGGCAGCCCACTGCAGCAGGCGCTGCAGCCTACGCCATTGCAGGCGACTCACGGCAGCCCAGCTCCAGGTCGAGCTGTTGTTCACCATCTTAGCTGTAGAGGGCGCAGCATCACTGGCCCTCATGTGGGATCCAAACTGGTGCCCCGCTGCTCAGAGCTGGTGTCCCAAGCCAACTGCTAACCAATGTGCCACTCGGCTGGCCCCCCTCATTTTATTTTTTAACACAAGGGCCACAATGAAAAGACAACAGGCTTAGGTGTCAGGTGGTCTGAGTTCTGCCCTTTAATTTTCTTAGCTGTAAAAATAATATCCAAGATCCTTCCATTACTAACATTTTGTAGTCTATATTTGAATTTTATGTGAAAGTTCAATGCATTCAAGATAAGTACTTCCAAATATGAATCTCTTTTGATGCTAAAATCTTTGCATTAAATTTTTCATTGTTAAGTTTAAAGTTCCTCTTCATATAATTTTACCTATATACATATATTCTGTGGGAAAAAGTATCATTCCAGGTTTTTTAACAATGCCGAAAAGGATATATTGACACAAAAAATAATTGGAGATTGAAAGACTATCAACAAAGGCTAATGCTACATACGGGAAGCTATCCTTCCCCAAATAAGCTGGGACTTTTGTTGTTGCTGTTACTGTTGTTAAACAAAAAGTATTTCCCTTTCATTCTTCTTTTTTAAAGCTAAGGATATTCAAGATATTAATAGATTTGGCCACCTGAATAATAATCCAGGGTCTTTTATAAGGAAACTATCCTAAACTATAGAAAATCTTTGTTAAAAATTAGTAATGAAATGTTTATGTATTGCTATTATCTATAACACGTATCAACTTCAGTCAAAGAATAATTCAGTAAAAATGACTATAACTCATACCCCACCGACTCATTAAGGAGCCACAATGAACACATACTACACACACCTGCTGAAATAGAAACATGATATGGATCCACGGCTGTGGTTCTTGGCTGACGAGAATGAAACTGGATCTGCTGTATAGGCAGTAATGACCCTTCAGGGAGCAGGTGAAGAACAACTTGGCTACACAACTTCTAACAGAATCTGGAAGCAAACACACGTAGCATTACACATTGCATTCTTCCCAGAGTTATGCTTTATATTTCAACACCCAAACACCTTTAGAAATGCATTCTTCAGCTTTAACTCCATCAACTAATAACTTCAAAAGAACTGTGTATTTGGGAGTAGATCCATTTCATAGAATATAGATTTGAATGTCGATGCTTTAAACAAGTTGTAGTTTATCCATCTTTCTTTTGTTTTAATTAATAGTACCTGAGGAATCTTCAAGCAACTCACATGGAAGAAAGAAAAAAAAACCTTTCCAATAAAAAGGGAGATACTGTGTCATTTCCATCTGATTGGACACCTTGTAATGATAACCTGGGAAGAATAAGCAAGTGGATGGGGGAAACCCAGGCATTTTCCGGGTGGTAGATGGTGTGCCATGAACCAGGGGCACTGTGCTCTTGGCTGTGCAGGGCTCACACAGACAGCCACCTGAATAACTGGTCAGGGGTGTAGCTTCCTGTGAACTGGCCTGGTCTGGTTCCAGAAGTTCATTTCATCTTGAAGAACTTGTGTAGGGAAGTTTGATGAGATCACCATTTAGGAACAAGAAAGTGGGAGAGCGTGGAGGTGGAAACAGAGAGTAAAGGTGGTGAGAAGCCATATGTAGGAGGAGCCATTCAATTTTTACAGTCCTACAAGATGGGAATTATTATTTCTTTCTTTCTTTCTTTCTTTCTTTCTTTCTTTCTTTCTTTCTTTCTTTCTTTCTTTTTTTTTAGCTGAGCCATCCTGCCACCTGTTGGCAGCTCAGTGGCAGCTCAGCTCGGGCCGGGAATTGAACCGGCAACCCTGTTGCTCAGAGCTTGCACTCTTAAGAGAGCTCGTAACCAACTGAGCCACTCGGTCAGCCCTGGGCATTATTATTTCTATTTTAAAGATGAGGAAACGTAGCCCCTTTGAAGGTCAGCTTAAATGAACCACGCTGACAATCTTGTTCACCACTATGACCTGGGCACATGACATGCAACAGATAATCCTCAGAGACTATCTAGTCAGATGAATTGATGCTCAGGGGTCCAGAAAAAAATTGGATTTGAACTCAGCTGAGCTGATACCACGTTGGAATGGTTTAGGCACCACCATTCTGGAGATTTTTAAAATCTGTAGTCATATTAACAGTTCATGGGGTATTTATTGTTTCAGAATTAATCTGACATTTTACATATTTTGAAAATGAATAGATTTGATATGTCCTACTATTAAAAATAAAATGGGTTAGAGTTTATTAAAAGTTGATGGGGACGTTAGTAAGGTGGCAGTCAGTCCCTATGTGAGAGAGTACATGGGACTCCCTAGAGATGGGGGGTGGCCTCTCTGTGCACCATCAGGGGTCAGGTGTGAAGACACAACAGGCTTTTCAGAGTCCAGAGTGCTAACCATTACACCATGGAACCCTTACAACAGGCTTTTCAGGAAGAGTTTGGAAGAGCTAAAGGAGAATGGCCAGTGACAGATTAGAGGAGAAGGCATTGGAAATAAAATAAAGTCAGAGGGCAATTTAGAAATATATACCAAAATCTTGATAATATTAACAGTTTTCTGTGATTCTGAGACATTGGTATGGAAAAGAATGACTTTTAGCAATGTTAATTGTTTTGGAGAATTAAAAAAAATTTGAGGTTGAGCATTCAATATCTTTGTATAAAATCAGGAATTATTTCTGCATTCTGTGAGTGAGTGGATCACATGATGTGAAGAATGCTTGAAAGTTCAGTTGAAAACATGGGGAGGCCTGACTCTCAGATAAAAAGACTTCAGAACAGAATGGAACACAATATCAGCTTCCAATAGCCCTTATCTGAAATTGTTTGACAATAGTAGTTAAAAATATATTTTTGGCACTGATGTTCTGAAAAATGGAATTTAAATTAATCTATGCTAGAGAAAGAGGAAACCAAGTATAACATATGAGCACATACATAAAAATGGTATTTGAAATACATCTAATGTATGTATACATGTATATATGTATATATACAGCAATGTTTTACCTTAGTAGAAAGTTTCAAAAGGAAACAAATTTCTTTTCTAAGAAACCATGCAGTGGATTGACAGTTACAAGTTGGACTTTAGGCCTCTGCCATGAAAAAACTGTTTTTGTCTATTTCCTTCCCCTAAATTCTTACTGCTCATTCATGTTTTCTTTTGAAATGAACATTGATTAGATTTATTTTGCTCACCCTGAAGCCTACCAGCTTTCTATACACAAGCCACAGGGATCCCAGATCACATAAAAAGTGGTAAAAGGAGCCCTTTAACTTAGAAGCATATACACTGGCTGGAAAAATAAATCAGTTCTGTGATAGAAGTTTTCTGTTAACGCTTTCAGGAAAGCTGACCTGTATCAATATTTTTGTCCTCATTATTTTCAGACCTTTCCAGGCTTGGAAAGTTTTCCCAACAACATTTGACAGTTAGTTGCTAATTTTTCTCTGCAATTTTCTCCCTCCTGCTCACTCAATGGTATTGAATGGTAATCATGCAGTAAATGGTTGCTGAATAAATGAATGCATGTCAGACACTGTGTGGAGAGCAATAGAGTTGATCTTACTCTTAAGCTTACAGTCAAATGGGAAAAAAACATCTATAAACATTGTTTATAAACATCTATAAAAAGCTGTTTTAAGTCCATGAGATAATGGAGAGAGACACTATTATGACCACTCAGAGAAATAGGCAGCTTGTTCACATTGGTGAGGAGATACCTGAGGTGAACCATGAAAGATGATGAAGATTTTGAACTTAGAAAAAATGTGAAGGAGACAAGCATTTTAAGGGTAGGGGGCACCCTGGAAAAAAATATCACACAAGGCATGAATGTTAAGCGCAATTTCCGGTAGTAATTTTAGTGTATCTGGGTCATTAAGGTGTTTTACTCATACAATTGACGCTCAAAGGGTTATTTATTTTTCTAGGCTTATGTTGAAGAGAGAGAAGGTCATACTTTGTTAAATGTAAAGTTTTTTCCATAACCACCAAATCTGATTGCTATTCCTTTCCTTTTGGTAGATTGTGGCTTATTTTTCTTAAAAAAACCCCACAAATCAGTGGATTTGGTTTGGTCATTATAAAGACGTAAGTTAATATACTGTAAGCTGAATACCCAAAATATGTACATTATACACATGGATAAATTTAAAGACATGATACAAAACACATTTGGTCTTCCTTTTGAGTTAAAATCTTTAAGAATCATTTTGGAATTCTTTTTTTCCTCTGCCACTTTTCTCCCACTGTTCATACACCTTTATTCCTGCACTGTATTTCCTATACCGTATTAAAATGTTGTTAGTATTTTTAAACAAAATTTTATTTTAGAACATTTTTAGATTTACAGAAAATATGAACAAGGTATAGAGGGTTCCCACACATACACCCAGCTTTCCTGTTATTAACATCTTAAGCTAGTATGGCACGTTTGTCACAAGTAATGAACCCATATTTACACATTATAATGAACTTAGGTCTAGTTTATTTAGATTTCCTTAGTTTGTACCTAGTATCCTTTTTCTGTTCCAGGAAGCCATTCATGACACTACATGACATTTATTCATTATGTATCTTTAGACTCCTCTTAGCTTTGACAGTTTCTCAGACTTGCCCTGTTTTTGATGACCTTGACAATTTTGAGGAGTATTTTTGTTAGGTATTTTGTAGAATGACCCTCGGTTGGGAAGTCTGTTTTTCCCAGGATTAGACTGAGCTTTTGAGTTTTGGGGAGAATAACCACTGAGGTAAAGTACCATTTTCATCATATCATACCAAGAGCACATTTGATCAACATGACTTATGACTATTTATGTTGACCTTGATCACCTGGCAGAGAGAGTGTTTATCAGGTTTCTCCACTGTAAAGTTACTCCCCTACCCCCACTTTCCGGACTGTACTCTTTGAAAGAAAGTCACTATGTGCACCCCACACTTAAGGAGTGGGGAGGTAGCTTCGCCCTCTTGAGGGCAGAATAACTATATAAATTATGTGGAATTATTCTGCACAAATTTGCCTCTTCTTCCTCCAGTTATTTCATTCAAATTATTTAGTCAATTATTCTATCAGCATGCACTTATGGACATTTATTTCATACTTTAACACTATTTTTTTTTTTGGCTCCGATTTGTTCAGCTTTGGCCAGTAGGAGCTCCTCATGTGACTCCTACGCCCATTTGATGTGCCACCATTACTGTGTGTGAGGTATTTTATGTTTTAAGTGCTTTCTTACTTTCTGGCACTAAAAAATGCTCCAGGCTCATCTTGTATATTTCCTGCCCCACCTTAGAATCAGCTGTTTCTCCTAGGAATTCTGGCTCCTTTTATTGGAGAATGGTATTAGAAACCAAGATCTGGGTGCAAGGTGTGCTTGTTGCGACTAGGGTGTCATCACTCCTTGGCCCTCCCAGCTGACAGAGCAAGGAAATTATGGTGTACACTAACCTCTGTATGTACACATATCTACATTTTTTCTACATGTAACCATCTCTATATTAAGCTAAACATACATAAGTTCATACTGATGACTTCAATTCTAATCCTTTACCACATGGATAATTTTAGCCCCCTCCCCTTGTTTATCTGTAAGTTCCCACATCAACAGTGAGAAGCCTGGCTCCCATTCTGTTAATATTTTTATCTCTGTGCACTATAGAAGGCAGAGTTCTCTCTCTCTTTCTCTCTCTCTCTCTCTCTCTTTCCACCCCCCCTCCTTCTCCTCCCTTTCTTTGTCCCTCCCTTCTGTCTTTCTCTTAAAAATCTTTGGGTATTTAGCACATACCATAGAGAGGCTTCCCTCAAAAAAAAATAAGACTGATATTTTGTTATACTCTTTCTGGTTTCTTCTGGAGCAACAAAGAACCAGTAGGATATTCCCATGAAAATGAGATGTTATTATATAATAATACAATATTAATTTTGACATTGAAATTGTATCTCACTTTTAACTAGTAGAGTGATTACTCCATATGGTCATATCTAGCATGAGAGATATAGCTATCTATTGATGTGAACATTCCTCCTTAGTTTAGCCTCTTGTATTTCAGCTGTATTCCAGATGCCAGTAATCTTATGTTATGATCTTGGTTAAAAAAAAAAAGTACTTCTGTATTTGTTTCATGGTTAAAAAATGCTAAAAAAACCCCAAAACATTAGAAACTTAGAAAGTATACCAATTAACATTTTGGAAAACATTTTAAAATTAGAAATAGTCTTAAATTTAAATGAGATCATGAAGTTTCAGAAAGGAGTTATACTTTAATAATAATATTTTAAAAGTCTAGTGGAAATTCTAAATCAGACAAAACCATAATAAAAAATAAAAATAAGATTTTAGTGTATGTGTGTGTGTGAATTACTTAAAGTATTAGAGCAAGCTGATGTGTGGAATAACTAATATTAGTATATATTTTTATACTAATCACTCTGTTAAGTGTTTTATATGATTATCATTTAATACTCATAGTTATCTATTATTATCTGTATTCTCACTTAAGAGGTTAAAGGGTCAGAGACTTAAAAGTTAGTTATTCAAGTAAGATACAGACCAGGATTTGGACTCAAATTTACCAAAACGCAAGACCCATGTTTTGTTCACAGCATGGTATTACCTCCTTCAAAGTCACGTTGTCTAATGGACTTGAACCTGCCTCTCCAGCTGAACTACCTATAATTTCTGCAGGGCTGGGATGGACAACCCAAAATAAATTGCCTATATCTTTAACAAGACCACATAAGTTATCCAGCCTCAGAAACATAAACTAAGGCATTAATTCCTATGCAATTATTAGATAGTCAACAAAATTCACTAACCTGGGGGTAGGACAAATCTTTTCATAAGTCTAAAGAGCCTTGGAAAACCTATAAAGAGAAGTTCGTGATAGGCCTGTGTAAAATGGGAGAAATGGGTTTCTTTTATCTTGAAATATGGTAGGCAGAAGTAGGAGAGGGGTCTGAACCTAGAGAAAATAATCAAAATGACTAAGCTTAGCGTGCCTCAGAGCAGGAGAAAGCTGTGGAATTCGGTAAAGGGAGGGCTATGGTGCTGACTTCAATGCCCTATGATGCTCTGCTATCAGTTGACAAGCAAGTCTGTTTTTCTAATTATCTACATTGGATCTGGGAAACACACATTCTTCTTGGGGGACCAGACGCTTATAACTCATTTCATAGGGTGGTCCCTTATATATAATCTATGCCATCATATACTTTTTATTTAGAGATAAGTGCCTTTTAAGAATAAAAATAGAATATGGCTTTGATTTTTTCAATAGCTAGTAAAAATATCAAAGAGTTGGCTTTAATTTTTGGAAAAAGGAATAAGTTAACTATTGTTTTGGATTATTTATCAAACTTACACTGTGAAAGTTCTCTTCCAGCTACATAAGGGTCAAATAAAAGTATCTGACTTATTTCCCAGGTTTTGCAACTGAGCCATTCTTCTCCACATCCAAACTATATTTCTAGAATGATTTATAAAAATTCAAACACAGGAATATTTTGCTGAAATTGCTAGATTGAAAGTATTCACACATTGAACATATTAATAAGCAGCAAATTCAAAGAAGGCATTTGAGGGACTTAGCAGAAAGGGAGCTAATTTTCATCAACCCTTGTGCCTAGGTGTAGGTGTAACGCATTACTTGGGACTGTCTTTTTTGTTTGTTTGCTTTTTTAGCTGAGCCATCCTGCCACCTGTTGGCAGCTCAGCAGCTGCTCAGCTCGGGCTGAGACTCGAACCGCTGTTGCTCAGAGCTTGCACTCTTGAGCGAGCTCTTAACCAACTGAGCCACTTGGCTGGCCCTACATTGGACTCTTATGAACCATGTCTTGTTATCCTCATTCTATGGAGAAGGAAATCTCAAGATCAAACCTCCAGTAAGCAAATAAGCTGGAATTCAAACCTAGGTTCCAGAGCCTATTTATTCTCCTTTCAGTATATTATTGAATGACTCAGAAAATAAAGGCAATAGAAGTATCTCAAAAAGGAAGTATGGTTCAGAGGAAAAATCCTTGGATGGCCTTAGTGGGTAGACTCTTATCTTTCCCATCTGTCCTCTTGCACCTTATCTATAAAGTGGGGGTGGGCCAAGAGCTGATCTAGAGTGTACTTTTAAAATTTTTACGTTTTTATTTGCTTATTATCTTTCTCTCTCTAGATTGTAAGCTCCATGAGGGTAAGGATTTTTACTGTGGTAAAGTAAATATAACCTGAAGTTTACAATTTTCACCATTTTTCAGTGTACAGTTCTATGGTATTACATACATTCGCATTGTTGTACCACCATCACCACCATCCATCTGCAGAACCTTTTCATCTTCCCCAACTGAAACTCAGTGCCCATTAAACTATGAATCTCCAATTTCCTCTCCCCTCCAGCCCATGGCCACCACCAGTCTATTTTCTGTCTATGAATTTGACCACTCTAAGTACCTTATATAAGTGGAATCATACAATATTTATCCTTTTGTGTCAGGCTTATTTCACTCAGCATAATGTCTCCAGGGTTCATTTATGTTATAGGATTTATCAGAAATGTATTCCTCTTTAAGACTGAATACTTTTCCATTGTATGTTACATACCATATTTTGTTTGTTCATTCATCTGTTGATGAACATTTGGGTCGTTTCCACCTTTGGTGATCGTAAATAATGCTACTATGAACATGAGTGTGCAAATATCTCTTTTAGGCCCTGACTTCATTTCTTTCAGGTATATTCCCAGAAGTGGGCTTGCCAGATCCTATGGCAATTCTATGTTTAATGTTTTGAGGAACTGCCACACTAGAATGTCCTTTTAGCTCTGTAATTCTATGATTTGAGGAGGGGCTATAGAGGTACATGAAGACATGTGTCTGTGATGATTGCCCAAAGCAGGATTGGATGTTTGCCCAGGGCTACCAGTACTTGCTCTTAGCACTCACTACAGGGCAGATGGCAATAGGGTCTTTCAGAGCAGATTTTTTTCCTCCTGCTTGACACTAGCCAGATAGGAACCACTGAAGGCAGCTCTTCCATCTTCCATTTAATTCTCCTTTGATGTATTTCAAAGACATGGAATTCAAAATACTGATGCAGAATGAATAAATAATACTGTCACCTAACTGTATAAATATCTTAAATAGACAGAAAAAAAGTAGGAGGAAATGAAACTGGTAATTTATCTGATGAGATCTTTTCCAAAGTAGGTTAAAGAAACAACAACATGTTTTTGAGGTCAACCATAGACTACAATTTTGAGATAAAATGTAGAACAAGCTTATCACTTTAAAATGCTTTTGATTTTGCCTGGAAAAAAATGGAAGAAAATATCACAAACTAGTGTGGACCATTTACCAAACATTTATTCCATATGATTTGCAAAATATGTTTTTGTCTTAGACTAACGCTGTACTCTCTGTCACTCCCAAATTAAAGTGTAGGAGTTTTGAACAGAATAACAATTATCTCATAAGTTTGGTGTAGGAAATAGAAGAAAAGATATTCCAAGGCAAAACCAAAATTTGATTCTCCAAAGCAAAGACGGATTTCTAAAATGACTGTTTAAAACGATATCAAATAGTTCTTAAAGAGTAGACATTGCTTCAATTATCCTGGTATTTCCAGGGCTTGATGCTGTAGTAGGTTCCCAGAAATGGGAGTTATTGAACTGACGTGTGCTTAAGGAAAAACTACCAAATTTCTCATTTGATGAAGAAACTAGATGAGGAAGGTGATGTGAAAGAAAACTTTGTCTTGTTTTCACTAAGCACTCTTAATGACATTATTGGTTGAGAAATACATGACCCCTCTTCAGCAGCTGGTTGGCCACCAGCCATATCACTGGCACATGTATGCAACACCCCCACCCAGAGCTAAAGTACTATGCTCATTTTCCTGTTCGTAGCAAAAATTCCAGCCTGTTGTCAAGCAAGCATGACAAATGCTTTTGTTTTGAATCATCAGAAAAATGAAATAGAGTTCTTTTGCTTTATTAATACAAATACAATTCAGAGAGGCAAAGGGAATTTTGGTAATTGTATATTCAGAAATGTCCAAACCATAGATGTACAATGTCCTATTCTTTGGCTGTGATTTTGGGAAAAAAATTCAAAATTATGTATTGGTATATAAACACATATACTTACATAAGTGCTTGGGAGAAATGTCTATAGCTCAACCATTGACAGTGATTATTCTGGATTGAGAAGTGAGATTGGTTACGGGGAGCAAATATTTTTTATTCCAAATACTTCTGTATTATTGTAATTCTCTCCTTATGGGTTTATATTCATATGGTTTGTTTTTTGTTTTGTTTTTTTTTAGCTGAGCCAACCTGCCACCTGTTGGCATCTCAGCGGCAGCTCAGCTCAAGCTGAGAATCGAACCACTGTTGCTCAAAGCTTGCACTCTTTAGCAAGCTCTTAACCAACTGAGCTACTCAGCTGGCCCACTCTTTAGCAAGCTCTTAACCAACTGAGCTACTCAGCTGGCCCTCATGTGTTAATTGTATAATTTAAAAAGAAAAAATCATATACGATGAAAAAGTTGATGTTGTTTAAATCAGGTAATTTTAATAATGTCTCTCACTAAATTACCATGCTATGGGGCTAATATTTACAGTTTTAAATATATTTTTCTCTTTTGCCTTCCTGAGTTCACAACCTTTGCCCTAATCTAATTGAGCCTCTACCTACCTGGCAGTTGGGTGGGCGCGGGAGTGGGGGTGGGGTGGACATTAATCAGTTTTAAAAGTACAGAGAGCAAGACCAAGGTAAGAGAATTTAACTGCCAAAGTAGATTATGTAGCATGACAACAGCCTTGTGAGAAAAGCTTTTGACTTGAGGAAGGATATTCTGAATTTCTTTCTCTCTTTTTAGTCTATCAATCCCCAAGCATGGAAGGTTTACATTATAGGTCTGTGGTGTGGAGGGGATGGCAGTTTTAAGGTTTGTAGGGAGAAGGATATAACACAAAGCAGTAAAAGAGAAGACTACAGTTCTGGCAGGGGTGATTGTGGAGAGGAGAGAGACAAATGTGAAGCCATCAGAAGTGAGTCCTGACTTCCCCATCTTTAGACTTCAGCTTGGGGAAGTGGGGATATGTCAGGTAATCCTTAGGAAGGAGATGCACTCCCAGGTGGCTCTCAGCACCAGCTCAGGTCAGTCAATTCACGTAATTAAAAGCACAGATCCCAGAGCCAGGCCCAGGAGGTCTGAGGCTTAGCTCTCCTGGATCACCCTTGCCTTCGTTATGGAGAGGGGAGGAGAGGAGGAGGAAGAAGCTGAAGTTCTTGCTGGACAGCTTTTCAGAGAAATCGCTGTGGGGGTCGGAGGACATCTGAACAGTGGACTGCAGAGAGAACGTCCAAGCCAGGCCTCAGAGGGGGACACAGCACCAGTGGGTGCTGAGGTGGGGTCAGGCTGGCAAGGTAGAGCTATGGGCCTGCCCACGTGCACCGTACCTGGATGAAAAGTTACACCATCCAGGACTTCACCTGTGTGTGCCAGCTAGGAGAGGGTGGTCAGACAAAGGACATTATCCTTCAGGCAAGGCGACCCTCCACCCCCTGCACCTGAACCCCAGGCACAATGCTTTTCCACCACCACAAGGAAACAACCCACTTCCTCACGTCCCCAGACGCCATCTTAGGAAGAGAAGCATGGGAGAAAGTAAGCGAAAGAACATTTTCATCCTAATGAGAATTTTTTTCCTAAATGTACTATTCAAATGATCAGGTGGGATTAAATTTAAGCAGGAACTCTTAATTTCCTTCCTCACTAACCTGTGGTTAGTTACTCATGATTAGCTCTAGATAAAATGGTGGTATGTTTTCTCTGCACGTCTGAGTTGTAATGCGAAATTTGTAGTCTTACAATAAGTAAAAATTAACGATAGGGAATAAGACTGCAGAGAATAAGGAAACTCAGGAGGAGAAAGAAATCTTGTCCTAATAAACGGTCAGTCTTGGAAAAACTGATGGTTGCTAGATGCGAGGGGGGTGGGGATGAGGGAGAAGGAGAAGGGATTAGACAGCATAAGTTGGTAACTACAATATTGCCACAGCGATATGAAAGACAGTTCGGGGAATATAATTAATAATGTAAATATTTTGTAGGGTGTCAGATAGTCACATGTCTTGCTAGGGAGACCAATTCATGAACGGTATAGAGGCTTGATCACTGCGCTGTACATCTGAAGCTGCCATTGAATAATATTATATGTCAACTATAATTTCATATATATATATATATATATATATATATATATATAGTCATGGGATGTGGAGTACAGTGTGGGGAATGGAGTCAATGGAATTGTAATATATATGTATGATGTCAGGGCGGGGGAGTGGTATGGTGGATTGGGGAGGGTGGTTGTCACTTTTGAGTGGTAGAAAGTATAACTATTGTGCTGTTTTGTACACCTGAAACTAATAAAAAATAAAAGTCAGTTTTATTAAGAGCAAAGGGTAGAGGATGTGGAGTAGGTTGAGTGAGTGTATTGGATATTTTGCACATGAGGGCTGAAGTCTAATCACACATTGGAATGTAGTGTCTCTTAGTGCATACATGATTTTATATTTCTTATGTGAAAACTACCAAGAAATTGAATTAGCTTACTGTTTTAAGTTGCAATTAAAGAACAGAGTGAGATTTATCCATTCACCTTCACGTGATGGAGAATTTTGGAGGTTGCCCTGACCCATGGACTGAAAAGCACCCGTCAGAAGCCATTCCAGGGCCGTTGCTCTGACACCTCACCGACAGTCTGGTCTTGCTCCAAGGTGCTGGTTAAAGCACAGATTCTGGAGCTAGGCTCTCCTACTCACTAGCTTTATGTCCTTGGGCAAGTTACAAATCCTCTCTGTGACTTAACTGGAAATAATAATAAGGGCATCTGTTTCTAATGGTTGTTTAGAGTCTTCGACCATCCTGGTTTGCCTGGGACTGAGGTGGCTCCTGGGACTTGAGACTTTCAGTGCAAAAACTGAGAAAGTTCTGGACAAAGAGCAAATGGTCACCCTGGTTAACTAGAGAGTAAAATGTGTTGATTCATGTGAGCTTCTCTGACAGAAGTGTGCTCGGCACGGAGGACATGCTTGATAATGGTTGTTGCCATTATCATGATCACTATTACAACTGCTGCTATTGTATATGGAGAAAGAAATGATCCCTGAGCCAGGTGGGAGCATTGGATACTGTTTTGATTAGAGAAAAGGGGCTGCATCATGACTCTTGGAATCTCTAGGTCTCTTAGCGTCCTAAAATTTTCACCTAATTGTTTCTTTTAAAAAGAACTTAATACAGAGCTGACACTGCAGTGCAGGCTGAAATGGAATTCTGTACAATGGAAGTACATTTCTCTGGGGATGTGACAGAAGAAGATCTAGCAAGAAAGAAGATCTAGTAACAGTGCTTGAAGCCATCCACTTGGTCTCTCTGAAATTTTGCAGCTCTCGTACGCCAGTCTGGAACAAGTGACACTTTTGATGCTAATATGTTTCGAGGGTCAGAAGCTCAGAAATGTGACAAGAACACCACCAAGAAACTCTAAGGAAAGGCTTGATATTCTGCTGTAGTCAAAGAATCATAAGTGAGAGGAAGATTTTCTTCCAGCCGAATAAGAAAAAAAATAGCTAACATTAATTGATTGGTTTTTATAAGTTGGGCACTGTTCTAAGAGCTTTATGTGTATACTGCCTCTTACTGATCACAACAATCCTATAATACAGATACTTCTGGTTTAGAGGAAGACTCTAAGGCTCAATGATGTTATGTAATTTATTATGCTTAGATTAAATAGCAATTAATAACGGTTGAAATTAAAGAGGAATTTAATTTATATCGATATATTTTTAACCCTCTGTTGGGCACAACTGATCTCACAGATTCATTGCACACAAAGATGCCGCTATGAAATACATCTTTACTGTACTAAGTCACAAGCACGACTGGTGATAGGTTATGGTAGAGGGGGAAGATACGGAAGCGATGAGTCACGATACTTAAGTGAACTGTTAGATATTTGAAAATTTGTGTGCAATGAATCTGTGAGATCAGTTGCACTCGAAGGAGGATTAATTATATAAATCCTATTATAAATTGCATATTACTTTCATTTATATGGTATTTAGGGATTTGTGGATAGTTTGTTTTGGTTTTGATTTAAGTTTTTTTTTTTTTAAAGATTTTTATTGGGGAATTGGGGGGATGGGAACAGTGCTGGGGAATTGGGGGAAGGGGAACAGACAAGTTACTGTCATTTTGTTCTCAGTCTAGTTGTGGAGGACGTTGCTTCACTGGCCCAAGCTGGCACCACCACCGCGCTCCTCCCGGGTGAGGCAGACCAGTCGCCGGCCTCTGGACAGCTGCTCACTGCAGCTGCTGGCCACTCATGCTGGCTGCTGGCTACACATGGTATAGCCCATGGCAACCCACTGCCACAGGGGCTGCAGCATACGCTGTCGCCGGCGACTCACGGCAGCCCAGCTCCAGGATGAGCCATTGTTCAGCATCTCAGCTGCAGAGGGCAGCGCCACTGGCCCTCACATGCAGGATCCGAACCGGGGCCCTCTGGCGTCCCAAGCCAGCTCTTAACCATCGCGCCACTCGGCCGGCCCTAAGTTTTAATCTTTATTGTACAATTGGGTGAGTTATGTGGCACATTCCCATTCATACTCAAAACTCTCTTGAGGATAGCCCATGATTGACCCATGAAATCCCAACTCAAGGTACTGCTGTTTCCCAGTGGGAGCCAGCTGAACTGGAAACAAAGCAGTCGGGGAAATAAGTCAAGGAAATAAATCGCCTCTGTCAAGTGAGCTTTGGAAACTAGAAAGTCTATAGAAGCAAATGTCATAATGATAAAATTATTTTTTTCTGTAAATTCTGTTATACATGACAGAGGTCAATACATCTTTGAGAGCTTTAGTTTATCCATTGCTTCTTTCAGGGTGTATTCAAGTGTTACCTACTTCATTCTTAGATAACCTAAAATCCAGGGATGATGGCATTAATCATCATAGTTAACATTAAAGACAGTCAACTTTTTTATTCTTTCTGGATAATTATTTCTATCTTCATTTTCTTATTGCTGCCTAGAGACAAAGTTATACCATAAAATGGAGTAGCAATGTTATTTAGCTTCCAGAAACTCAACCTTCTAGTTGTAAATTTGGAATAAATGGTTATATATTTTGTCCCACAGAGGAAGAAAGAACTGTTGAACTAACGTGAGAGTTAACAGAGTTGAATCATCATCCTTGCCTCAACTGTTTACTTCCCAGTGGTCCATGTAGTACCATGAACTTTGGGGTGAGAAAACAATCAACATTCATTCAACAGAGGCTGCAGGAGTGGCCTACTGCCCCCAGAAACCCTGGCATCTCAAATATTTGATTTCTGTGGGAAATCTGATGTCAGGTACCAGTTAACAATCATAAAGTCCCAGAGTTGGAAGGCACTTTGAGTGGTAGGCTCTCTCTTATAAGGCAGGATTGCAAATGGAACCAGCTCAGAAAGCTATTCTTTTCTTTAATATCTTGTGATTCAAACACACTTAAAAGCATGGTGAAGATTACAATTCAAATTTCCCCATGCATTTAGATTATAATGACTTCATTTTAAAAGTAAATAAATATGAGGAGATCCAAGATGGCAGAGTAGATAAAAACTGTGTGTGCTTCCTTTTGTGAATACATTAAAACTACAACTAAATACAGAACAATCAACCTGGAGAACCATCTGAAGTTTGGCTGAACAGAAATTTTATAACTAAGGATATAAATAAGAAGCCATGTTGAGACTGGTAAGAGGGGAGGAGACAGAAAACAGGCTGGCCTCAAACTTCCATGTGACAGTTAAGAATGATCATAACAATCCTATAATGTAGATACTCCCCCAACCCCAGAGACACTTTCTCATGAGGGACAGCCCTACCCACATTGCACTTTCTTTGAGAACTACCAGAGTATCAGAGTCTTTGGGCCCCAGGCAGGAGGTGACTGGCCTCAGTGTGCTCTGAGACTTTTGCTGAGTAGCTCCAGGCTCAGCACTGGCACCAAACCAGAGTCTACATTAACCTGATGACCATAGCTCTTCCCACTCTAGTGACTCCCCGAGTCCCTGCCTTATCCAACTTGTGTACCACATGAGGCTTTATCAGTGGTTGAACCATAAGGGAGCCAGCAGGTGGCAGCAGAAATAGGGGTGTCCTGGATTTTTGCATAGCTACCCCAGGCCTGGTACTGGTGGCAGCCATTCTCAGTTCACAGCGTGGCCTCTCCTACATGCCTCTAGGTTTACAACAGGCAACAAACAACCATGGATCACTTTGTAACTCCTACCAGGTAGTCCCTAGCTGGTTACAGGCACTGGCTGACATGGGCCTGCGCTGGAGCTCATCCCAAGAGGCCCCAGAACCAACATACTTGGAAGTTTGCTTCAGACCCCAGCAGAGCACAGCCCAGTTAGCCCCACAAGTGTCATACACAAAGGAAAGTCTTAACAGGCACCAGAACCCACTGGGCGAATCCCACTCAGTGGGGTAAGATCCCCACACAGTAGCCTGTAAGCTGTGGAGGTTGCCAAACACCACAGCCAATCAGCCTGAGGGCCAACCCCACCCACTGATGTGCCAATAGCAATCAAGGCTCAACTATAACAGGAGGGCACACACAGCCCACACAAAAGACATTCCTAGAGCACCCAGAGCAGGTGACCAGGAGATTGTGCCAAGGCCCCACAGGACACCTACTACATAAGGCCACAAAACCAAGACTGGGAGACATAGCAGATCTACCCAATACACAGAAACAAACACAGATAGGCAACCAAAATGTAGAAACAAAGAAATATGTCCCAAATGAAAGAACAGAATAAAAATCCAGAAAAAGAAGTAAATGAAACAGAGACAAGCAACTTATGAGACACAGAGTTCAAAACAATGATTATAAGGATGCTCAAGGAACTTAGTGAGAACTTCAACACAGAGATAGCAAGCATAAAAAACGACATAGAAACCATAAAAAAAGAACCAGTCAGAAGTGAAGAATACAATAATGGAAATAAAAAATGCACTAGAAGGAATCACCAGCAGATTAGATTAAGCAGAGGATCAAATTAGCAGTTTGGAAGACAAGATAGCAGAAAATACCCAATTGGAACAGCAAAAAGAAAAAAGAAGAATAATTAAAAAAATGAGGATAGTTTAAGAGACCTCTGGAACAACATCAAATGTAATAACATTTGCATCATAGAGGTACCAGAAGGAGAAGAGAGAAAGCAAGAGATTGAGCACTTACTTGAAGAAATATTGACTGAAAAATTTCCTAACCTGGTGAGGGAAATAGACATACAAGCCCAGGAAGCACAGATTCCCAAACAAGGTGAACCCAAACAGCCCACACCAAGACACATTATAATTAAAATGGCAAAGGTTAAAGACAAAGAGAGAATCCTAAAAGCAGCAAGAGAAAGGCTACTAGTACCTTATAAGGGGGTCCCCATAAGATTGTCAGCTGATTTCTAAACAGAAACTTTGGAGGCTAGAAGGAATTGGCACAAAATATTCAATGTGATGAAAAGCAAGGACCTACAAATACAGGGTACTCTACCCAGCAAGGCTATCATTTAAAACCGAAAAAAATAAAGATAAAAAAGATAAAGAGCTTCCCAAACAAGGAAAATCTTAAAAAGTTCATCACCACCGAACCAGTGTTACAAGGAATCTTAGAGGGACTTCTCTAAGATGGAGAAAGAAAAAGATCAAAATTATGAATAATAAAATGGCAATAGCTATGTATCTATCAACAATTACTTTCAATGTAAATGGTTAAATAATCCAATCAAAAGACATAGGAGGGCCAAATGGGTAAGAAAACAAAACCCTTACATAGGCTGCCTACAAGAGACTCACTTCAGATTGAAAGACGCACACAGACAGAAGGTAAAGGGATGAAAAAAGGTATTTCATGAAAGTGAAAACAAACAAACAACAAAATCTGGAATGGCAATACTTATACCAGGCAAAATAGACTTTAAAACAAAGGCTATAACAAGAGACAAAAAAGGCCCCCGTGATCCCACTTCTGGGTATTTATCTGAAGAAACCCAAAACGCTACTTTGAGGGGACGTGCGCATCCATATGTTCATTGCAGCATTGTTTACAATAGCCAAGATGTGGAGGCAGCCTGGGTGTCTGTCAATAGAAGAATGAATAGAGAGGAGTTGGTACATATGTAAAATGGAATATTGCTCAGCCATGGAAGGGAATGGGTTCTTGCCATCTGTGGCAGCATGGATGGACCTGGAGGGTAGTGTGCTGAGTGGAGCATGTCAGACAGAAAAAGACAGACACAATGTGATTTTGCTTATATATGGATCTAAAGAACAAAATGAACAAACAGAAAAAAGAAACAGAAACAAACTCACAGATACAGAGACTATATTGATGGTTGCCAGATGGGGGTGGGGGTTTGGGGGGTTAAAAAGGGGAAGGGATTAAGAAGTACAACTGTTAACAAAGTAGTCATGGAGATGTAGGGTACAGCATAAGGGATATAGTCAGTAATATTGTAATAACTATGTATGGTGTCAGATGGGTACTATTTGTTGGGATGATAGATGGGAGGGATTTGGAGACAGGGTGAAAAAGGTGAAGGGATTAAAAAGTACAAATTGGTAGTTAGAAAATAGTCATAGGGATGTAAAATAAAGTATAGGGAATATAGTCAATCATATGGTAATAGCTATATGTATAGTGCCAGGTGCGTACTGGACTAGTCAGGGGGGATCACTTCTTAAATTATATAAATGTCTAACCACTATGCTGTACAACTGAGATTAATATAAAATATTGGGTTGTCAGAAAAGTATGACGTATTTTTTCTATGTTTTTTGTTGCAAAAATGTGTCATGATTTTTCTGACAACCCAATAATATTGAATGTGAACTGTAATTGAAAAAATTTTAAAGTGGGGAAAAGATGAAGGGGAATAAGAGGTCCAAATTTCCAGGTAAAAAACAAATAAGCCATGGGTATATAATGTACAGCACAGGGAATATAGTGAACAATATTGTGATAGCATACTATAATGTCAGATGGTTGCTGGACTTATCATGGTGATCACTTCTTTAGGTATATAAATGTTGAATAACTATGGTGTACCCCTGAAACTGATACAATATTGTTGTATGTTAGTTATATTTTTAATAAAAGTCTTAAAAAACAAACAATTTCCAGGGGGAAAAATGAAATGTTTCTACATTGGCAAGCCCTCTGTTGTCAATTTTTCTGATTTACTGAATGCCCACTCTTGTGAAGGGTGATCTGAGAATTATAAAGGCAAGATGGGAGGCATGTACAACCCAGAGCCTCCTTGAAAATGAGTGAGATATTTAAAACTTATTCATATACAGTGATAGAATCTTGCTCAAAGGAAATCTCTTAGCAGAAAACCATCAGGCTGGTGCCCCAGGGAGAGAACCCTCCATATTCATGAATTCACAATAATCTGAGGAACCACACAGTATCTGGCATTGTCCTGTATGAAAAACTCGATAAGGAAGCACTTCGTTATTATCGAGTCCTGGGCTAATCTCCTGGATTGAAAGAAGTGGCAGGACAAGAGCAGGTGAGATAAGTGTTGAGGATTCTTTCCCAGGATTTGGATGGCAAAAAGGCAAGAAGTAGCTATAGTGCTGGTTTCCCTAAGTGTTTATGAGGAACCTGAAATGGCCACGTGCTCCAAATAAAAATACCACAGAACCAGCCTTTGTCTGTGACCCTGGCCACCTATCAAGAGCAACAATCTCCAGTCAGGCTTTGAACCAAGGGAGGCAGACCTGGGGGTCAACCAGGGGCTCTGACACCACTGATGTTACTGGGCTGGAGAATCTGGTTTGGGATGAACAGAGATGGGGATACAGGAACAGTAAGCCATGGTCATCACTTTCTCCCCACTGGTAGGACCCACTCCTTCGCTTCACTGGCATGGGAGCTGGCTCTGAATCCTGCCTAGCTGCTGTCAGAGCCCTCCCATGGGAGACTGGCCCTGTTTGTGGATCTCACTGTGTCCACTTGAATGGACTATGCTGGAAACATGCTCTTGGCATACATTTGCTGCCGAGAAATGCATCATTCCAAGAGCTCTGGTTGCCCCGTAAACATCATCCTTTTAGATATGACTTTAGGCATCATCTGCGGGGCCACTGCTCACAGCCACACCAGCTTTCTTCTGCATGAGTCCAGGGGGTATCATTCCCATAGGCCACTGTGTAAATGGTGCCCTCTGGAGTAGCCAATGCAGAGGCCCTGCCCATCCAATGCAAGTGGCCACACTCCTCGGACAGCCTCTCTGGAAGAGGCTGAAATTCTGTTCTAGTTAGTTTTATCTCATCAATGACTTCTTACTCCCATTCTCTGTTATTTACTTCCCTCAATCTCCTGCATGCTTAATGGCCAAGACTCTGTTTTATGACTCTACCAAATTTCATGTAGCCAGCTAGGTCTAGCCCCAGGAATGAAAGACAGGGAGGGAGAGACATTGGAGAAATTGCATGGAACTCTTGTTCTAACAGAAGAAGCCTGCAGAGAGCCACAGGACACCTCTGACCACAGCCAACAGCCTTATAGAGCACAGTGCATTTGCACCAAAAGGGAACTGTGCTTCTTGTGGTTCTTCCACGGCTTGTGTATGTTCAGTGGTAATCAGGCAAATAGCTAATAAAGGCAATAGAAAAGTGCTTGTACTATGCAGATTTGAATAAAAATATCCTGTCCTTTAAGAACTGAAACTTCATCAACATTGTTTGGAGAACCTGAGAACATGCTTTTGTAAGCACATCAGCTCTATTATCACAGGACAAGGTCGGCTCAACCTACGGCACAGCAGCTAACAGTCAAGATTCTGCTGCTGGACAACCAGGCATTAAATCTCAGGTCTATCATCTGTCTGTCAATTATGGAATTTGGGCAATTTTTTTTTCTATATTTCAGTGTCTGCATTTGTAATTTAGGAATAATACTATTTTACTCAGGGTAAAGCATTTAAAGTGACATCTAGCACAAAGTACTTGCTGCTACTTGTAGCACAGAAGGGTTAACCCAGAACCATGCTTACAATTATGCTTATAATGTTTATTCACGGAGTACCTGCTACTTATTAAGTATGGAGTTTGTCACAGGAGGTCTGGTCATATGTTTTTATTATAAAATACACAACATAAAATTTACAATTGTAACCATTTTTTAAGTGTATATTCAGTGGCATTAAGTACATTTATGATGTTGTGCAACCATCACCTCTATCTAGTTCCAGAGCTTTTTAATTACTCCAAATGGAAACCCTGTACCCGTTAAACAGTTCCATTTCCCTCCCCCCAGCCCCTGACAACCACAAACCTGCATTTTGTTTCTATGGATTTGCCTATTCTGGATATTTCATATAAATGGAGTCATATAAAATGAGGTCTTTTGTGTCTGGCTCCTTTCACTTAGCATAATGTTTTTAAGGTTTATCCATGTTGTAGCATGTATCGGTACTTCACTCTTTTTGATAACTGAATAATATTTTGTTGTTGGATATGCTACATTTTGTTTATCTGCTCATGCAATGATGGACATTTGTCTATCTTTTGCTTGTTGTGAATAGAGCTGCTATCAACACTTATGTACATATTATTGTTTGAACGCTAGTTTCAATTCTTTTGGGTATATGCCCAAGAATGGAATCGCTGAGCCATAAGGTAATCCTATGTTTAACTTGTTGAGAAATGGTCATGTATATTTAAACAATTATTTCCTTGTCTTCTAATGTCCAAATTTAAAAATAAAATCATCATATTAATTGTGAAGGAGATATACCTGAATAAGTGACATCTGTAGTCATTTTCCTGGTCCCTTAATTGCACAGACAGATGAGTGGCAACCTTTACAAATAGTACTAAATAAGAATCATTTCTGATAGGGTGACTGACTGCTTACAATTACATAAAAGGGTTATTGTAAGTAACATTGTTGGTATTTTTGTGTTAATTTCAATGTCATTTCTAATATTTTCAGGAATTTAGCCAGTACTCCCCCCAAAATAAGAATAATGAAAACATAAATTATGAAACTAATTTAAAATTGAATTTATTTTTAAATGACGGTACTGGTACTCTTATTACTTCTCCAGTGAACTTTTGGTTCCCACTAGGGAGAATGCACCCTCTAATAGCGGAGATGAGTTTGACTCAGCTCTAGGAAAAGGAACCTCAGCTCTTATCAATCACAAAACCTCCAGGATAAGTTCATTTGGAGGAAGTCAGCTTTTTCCTACCATGTGCTCTTGATGGCGGCCAAACACCAGTTAGATGTCCAGACAGTAAGAATACAAAGTAGTTAATATTAGTATGATCAGAAATAAAAATGGGATGCTTTTATAGGAGCCAGCAAAATTTGCAAACACAAAAGTAATTTTAGAATTTATATGAATTTTAATTGAATACACACATATGTATATATGTATATATGTTAATATAATATATATTTTTTTCATGAAGCTAATGGAGTTAATTTCTGGAAATGATACAGAGTCACTTTGTGGTCACACTGAGTCGGTGGAACCCCATGTGTTCTAAATAAATGGTTGGCTCTACCATTAAATAAACATTTGGCTCTACCATGCAGAGATTTACCAAAAGTCGTGCAGAGGCAAACAAGGCAGGCAAAGAAAGCAGTCAAGCCATGATCCCCTGCAGGTACCATTCCATGTGCTACCAATTACTTTAAAATTGTGCAAAATACATAACAGCAAACAGATTTAAGGCACAGAAAATGTTTGGAAATTTTACTATTAAACTCCACTAAAATGGGTCTGCTTACATTTTCCCCCTGAGGAAAGAAGGATGGATCTAAGGTTACCTATATGTGAATCATCTATCTCTTTGCTCTCTCCAGTTGTCTGTTCTGAATGAAGACCTTCTGGCCTAGCCACCAGCCACAAGCCTCAAGAAAACACTCTTGGAAGAGGGATATGTATTTACCAAGAGGTTTGATTATGTCAGATAGGTTGGTGCATGATGCATGAGACCTCCACACTGTGTACATCAACTGTCTCCAACTCTCTGAAGCTCTTGCAAGAAAGTGGCCTTTAGCAACTCCTAACCAAGCCTGGCTTTCCTAGGGTATCCACTAGGGATCTATTCTAAGCTGATTTCATAATCATGTGTCCGACACAGAAAACTAAAGAGCATCTTGTTTCATTCGCTACTGCTAAATGAGGTGTCACTGAATAGAAAGCAACTAATTTTGTGCATCTAGTTCTGAGGATATACCATGAAGTTGGAAGCTAATTTTAGAGCGTAATTCTAGTCTTAAGGGAAACTCAATGCTGCAGACTACAAGTATGACTGAAACCTCCGAGGAGGGTATTTTCATGTGAACTGTACTCTTAGAGCACAGACTCTGAAAGATGTTACAGATTATTTTTCATTGATACAGTTGCTATAACAATTCAGATAGCTGTGAAGGTTGAACAAGGTTGATTTCATCTGTTATCCTGCATCATGGCAATGTCTAATACCATCATCGTTAACAAATATTTTGGGGAGTTATCAAGTATGGGACATTGAGCTGGGTACTGAAACTATAGAAAGACTCATTGAGAGTCTTACAATTTAAAAAGAGGTAGTAAGAATACATGAATATAAAAAATAGCAATCCAAGGTAAAGTGTAAGATCAGTAGTGACTGAAATCACTGAAGTTGTAAGACTTGTTGTAAGAGGAAGTAAGACTTGATCTAGACTTGATGAATGGTGGATCTAGATCGGGGTTTGGCAAACTGCGGCTTGCAAGCCACATGTGGCTTTTTGGGTACATTCCATCTCAAAAGTTTGCTGACTCCTGGAAGAGCTAATCCTGTCCCTCACAACAATTTAAAAATTATTCGAGGGCCATACATATATTTTTACATAATCACCATTATGTGAATAATATCCTTTAAAACTTTTATAAATGAAACTATGATAATTTTATTTTCATTTTCCATTTTACTTCAGAGCCACAGTTCTTGAGCCACAGTTTGCTGACCTCTGGCGGCTCTTCTGTCTCAAAAGTTTGTCGACCCTTGTACTAGATAAATGGGGTAGAAGGCACCTCTAGAGGAGCAACAGCTGAGTCAAAAGCATGGATGTAGGGATGAAAATGACCCATCCATAAAGGAAGTGTTGGGATAGACAGGTAGCGATAAGACCATGAATCCAGGGTGGAGTTCTGACTCTTACCTGTTGGCTAAATTGGACAGGCTATTTGACTTTCTGAATTTTCCTCAACTGTAAAATGAAGACAATGATAACTAGACTGCTAACTTTTCATCAAGACTATATAAAATAATTTATTCAGTTATTCTTTTATTCAACAAATATTCATTAAGCACCATGATGATTCTTAGCAAAGTTAGCTATTCTTACACCTAATAAGTTGACCCATTTAGAAATAGCAAGTCCATGTGGAGAATTATTGGAGCCTAAAACTAGAGGGATAAGTCACACCCAGAGACAAATGAGTCACCATCAATTTATAGCCTCTTAATATCAGCACAGATACAAAGGCAAACCAATAGCAGAAACCAAATGGTGGCCTATTTCTATTATTTATAATACATGTATTTCTTTGTTCAATAGTTTACAAGTAATCCCCTCTTTTCTTGTTTGTTTATTTTTAAAGGATAAGGGAAGAAGGTGATAAAAATAGAAGCTACTAAAATAAAATCCAAAAATGTCCAGATATACAAGGTTAAACAGAGCTCCTTATAAAGTTCTGCTTATTCTAAGCAGTAAAAAAAAAAAAAAAAAAAATTATTGAAAGAATTTAATACAGAATAGACATAGGCTCTAGGAATTTTCAAAAGCTCTTTCATTCAACATGCATTTACTGAGTTTCTGCAGTATAGACATTGGACACACAGCAGTAAATAAAAGATGTGTTACAGGGGAGACAAACAATAAAGAATAATACACAAAAATGAAAACGTGATAAGTGTTATGAAGGGGGGAAAAAAAAAACAGGAAAATGCCCCTCGCTGCCTCCCGGCCCTGAACAAGATGGAGCAGCTAACTTAGATTGGGGCTGGAGTCAGAAAGGACTGCTGCTCTGAGGATGCGATGCTTGTGCTTAGACCTAAAGGATAGGCAGGAGTGAATGAAGTGAGGGGTGAGGATAAAGTGGTTCAGGTCTGGGCCCTGTGCTGAGAAAGAACCTGGACAATGGGGCTGGATTACAGTCCTCAAAGACCTCACCAGGCCTCGTAGTCTATTGTTTTTCGTTTTAAATCTGTATAAACCTTGCCCATGATAGAAGACTTCAAAGCCAGTTTGGCCCAGGTGACCTCTAAGATCCAATGGCAACTCTCGGAATAGAACTTCAAAAACTATTTCCGGCAGCAGGGGTAGTCTAATTCCCAAGCATACACAGAGGAATGACTGACCAGAGGTCCCCCAGTTTCAATAAATCACATTCACACAAAGCAACTCACATCAGACCCTATGAATTTATCAAAAATGATGGGACTAGACAGTGCTTCAAGAATAAAATGGTAATAAAGAGTATAACAAAAGGTGGTAATGTTCATTTTATTCCCTTTTTAAGATTATAACCCCTCCTCCCTGCTTGACCCACCACGGACCTTGCTCTAGCTGAGGTTGGCCAAAGCTCTTCCTGTAGGACCAGCATGGCAGATGCCGCTATTTACCTCTCTCTGGCCTTGCTGAGTTGGCCTTTCCCCAAATACAACTACCGGTTAGCATAAATCCGAGGGAGGGTCAACTACCGGTTGTCTGCAGATGTCCTTACAGATGATCGCTAGGTGTCCACATTAATGTAAGATCCAATAGGCTGGAGGACCAGAAACCACCATGAGCAGACAGCATCTAGTGGAAAATGATGGCAGAGATAATGGGTGTGGATGGCTCCATACCCGGGAGAGGTTCATGGTCCCTTGTATTTCATTCCTTTCCTAATCCATGTGGGAGGATGGGCTGCTGAATTGGATTTGATTTTAATTTTACCTTCTGTCAAACCTGAAAATCAGTAACCAGCCCCCTCCCCTAATCACCTTCGTTGATATGATGATGCTCTGTGCTCAGTGAAATGGCCTCTGAGAAGCTGCCATTGAAAAGCCCAAAGTCTGTGAGTATGGGAGCTTAGGGGGTGTTTTGTGTTTGACATTCTCAGAGGAGCCTGAACCAAAGACTGAAAGGAATGTGCATGGGATAAGAAAATGCAAAATACAATGAATTGAGGACAGGAGACAGAATCAAGGAGAAGGAGAAGATAGGAAGATTTATTATGAGGACAGAAAGTCAAATCAAAGGAAAGACAATACTGTGACGGTCGTGGTAATAAGTCCAGCAGCCCAATTATTTTCCCTCTGAGTAGAACAGGCAAGACCCAAATTTAACTAGTGTCTGCTTTGGGACAAAAGAGAGAAAAGAGCACACAAAGTGTCTGTCTCAAACAAACAAAAAAAACCTCAGTCAATTTTGCATTTTTTTTTTCCTCATCAATTTTTCAAATACTCTGCTGGGAAAAAGAGCTGGGAGGTATTGGCTCAGAGTTAGTGAAGCCTGTTCTATACGACCCCAGTGACCCTTGAAGGGTGCATCTGTCACAACAGAGTACACAGCTTCCGAACACCCTGCCTTTGTCTGCCGGACGCATGAGGGGCTGTGGAGTGAGACACCCAAATAGCCAACCCAGCACCATAGCTACCAGCCTCCATCCTTCTGTGTACAGAGACCCAGACATGCAGATTGGCACCCCAGAAGCCTCCTTTCTACCATGTCTTGTCTTCTGATTTTGTGGCCCTTCCTTCCTCACATGTGGACTCCCATCAGTGGATTCTAAATGACATTACAAATATGGGCAAATGCTGCTGTAGATCTTGGAAAGAAGACTGGAAGCGAAGGGTTTCAGAATAGCTTAGTAGCAGTAAAAGCACTGGGTGTCAAACTGCTAGTTCTTGTTGGCACTATTCTCATTCCAAGAGCTCATTGAATACCAAAATGTTTACAGTTGCAGTCAGGCCCCATTGCGCCCCCATCCATTTACTAGAGTTTTACAAATTAGCCAAGGGTGGCAACTCAGACAGTGACTGTGTCAGGTTGAGATCCAGCTTCCCTGAGAAGCAGCTTGCTGCACCTCCAACACCAGGTCACTAGATCTCAGTGGAACTGTACAAATTCCCTCTCATGTAACGCCTCGCTTGGACCAAAAATGGTATTATCCAGGCGCTGTTTACTGCCTGGTTTGCATCTCCTTTACTCTGCCAAACATTTTGTTGACATCCTTTGTCTGCTGTCTTCTTCTCCATTCTCCTAAGCTTACACCTTTAAATTCCTTTATGATCATTTGAGTGGAATTTTAGTGGTAGTGGAAATAAACATGCGTTCAACCAGCCAGGTTAACTGGAAGTCTTGTGTGTGTGTGTGTGTGTGTGTGTGTGTGTGTGTGTGTGTGTGTGAGAGAGAGAGAGAGAGAGAGAGAGAGAGAGAGAGAGAGAAATGTCAGAAATCCTTCAACACCATCTAACATAAAACTCCAGGTGAATGTGGCAGTCAATGAAACCTGACTGTCTAGAACAAGGCTTGATCAACTATGGCTGTGGGCCAAGTCTGACTCATTGCTTATTTGTTAAATAAAGTTTTATTGGAACATAGTCATGCCCATCCGTGTATGGATTATCTATAAATACTTTCACACGACAATGACAGAGTTGAGTGAGTAGCTGCAATAGAAACCGCATGGCCTGTCTCTGTCCCCAAATGTTTACTATCCGGCCTTGTACAGAAAAAGTTTGCCAACCTCTGGTCTGGAATGCAAGCTGATAACAATCCTTAATATTGCAAGACTTGATGTAAACTTTTTTCTATACTGAAAATCTATTTGAATAATGTTAACAATTTTGGAATGATTACAGTTAATCTTGGTGTCAAAGTGAATGCCGTGGGCAGGAAAGAAATATATTTTACTAAGGTGTGACAAAAGAACATCCTTTTAAAGAAGGGTACTGATCCAGATTCTGTATCTTGTATCCAATATAGCTGTGAGATAAATGTTCTCATAGAGGGAAATATGACAACTCTTCACATATTAAATTAAAGAAATATTAGTTGACGAGCAGGTCTGTTGTTTCTAGTGCTTCAACAAAAATATTCCAGTTAGAAGATTATGCTGCTAAAATTTTGTAGCAAAAGGTAACTATAATTTCATATTGCTGGCTTAGATCCTTAAATTGTACTTCTAAACTAGTCCACATTTTTCAAATCCAAATTTCATCATCGTGATTAAAAAGTGAGTATCTTTGAAAAGCAGCCCTTCTCTCAAAGGTTGAAATATTTTTAAACACAGAAAAAGTCCTGGAAGGAAATATAGAAAATTTCTATCATTGGTAAAATGGTAAGATTAAGGATTATTTTCTTTATCCTTTTTTCTACTTTCCAAATTTTACAGTGAACTTCATACTTTCATAATTGTAAAAGGAATTAAACTTCACTAGGACAATTTATCCACCAGAAAATGAATTAGCATTGGGCTGTGCTATTAGTTGGTAGATTCAATTACTCTATCAGCTTTCATAAGTTATTATTATATCACAGTGGGTTAGACTTCTGAGGAATAAGTGATGAGCTAAGTTTGTTTTATACATAAAATAATTTCAGGCAATAGCAGCCTCAGAGGCGCAAAGACTCAGAAACTAAGAATGTGTCTGAAAACCAGTGGATAGAAGTAAATTGGCACTTAGTTTTGTGCTTGTTTTTTTTCTGCAGCTCACATGTACCAATTTCAGTGTGGAGAATAAGATCATTCTCCCCACACATCTGCAGAACTCTACTGGGGAGAAGGAAGTCTTTGCCTCATCCACCCTCAGCCCATGCCTGTCCCAGATTTGGGCATTGGGGGTTCTGGGAAGTGACATGGTGCCATCATCCCCCTCCTCCAAATTGTCCTACAGATAAAAATGCATATGCAGTTAATGCCCATGATAGCGGGAGCCTGCAATATGAATACTGATTGAATTTCAGGTTAAAAATACGAAAAGCTCTCAAGAGTAATATTTTTTGGACGCTTATCTCATTTAATTCTTGATTATGTTCCACCTTGTTCCACCTTAGGCCTGGCTGACGGCCCCAGGGGCTGAGGAGACCACATCTGGTGCCCTGGGTTTCCACTTGCCCAGCAGGGAACTTCATATGAGGAGAATAAAAGGCTCCAAGAAGCCCCCTTCCAGGGCACAAAGAAGTATTTTGGGAAGGTTATTTATCGGATGAAGCAGTGACAGTGGCCTGGCTGGCTGCCAGGGCTGCCTCTAGCCGGACTCACTGCAGCATGGACTTCTCGGCTCTCGTTAGATGGACACCGAAGATGTCAGGCCTGCTCTTCCTCCTGGACTGGTGCAGTCGAGCATTGGGTGAGCAGGGGCAGAGGCAGCTCCCTGCTCTGACTGCTCTCATGACACTAGCCCACTCATGGGGGACACCCCACCCCCACACTCTTCCTTTTGAGCCCTTGTGTCCCCAGACCCTCATCTTTCTGGAGAACTTCAGCCCCTTCTGTCCAGAGCAAAGGGAGAAAGGACGAGAACACAAAACAATACACTGCTAGGAGAAATTATGTGAGGCTCCGGCCCAAGAAGGTGGTAGCGGTGCAGGCTTCGGATTGCAAAAGAGAAGGGAGATTCTTCTCACACTCTTTATGGTCCCTAACCCTCATCACTATATTATGGGGCAGTTCCAAGCCCAGTGATACTTAATGTGAATGGGTAGAGGTTCCTCTATCCATACCTCCCTGTACAAACCTTGCCCACAACCAGCTGATTCCATGATTCTATGTTAAGTTAGGTTTTGTTTTGTTTCTAATAGATCCGAGATGGAAGGAAAAGTGTGTGATCAATACCAGGAAAAGGGTTTTTTTTCCTTCAAAAGTCAGTAGGGTCATCATGACAGCAATGTGGTACAGGTTTCTTCTTAACACCAGCAAAAGTAATTTCTTGATGAGATTTCTATTATCAGTAAAAACACCTCATAGGGATCAGAGGAGTTTGCCAAATCATATCTTGATGGATAAGGTGAAAATGAATTTGAAACACATGAATTACAGTTCCTTAAAATGTGCATGAGTTCAAAAGTTAACACTAACAATGTTTGACTAAAAGCATTTGGGAATTTCTTTAAACCCCCAATGCTTGAAAAACCAGTTTCTAGTTTGAACTTTGATGGGTTCCCTTAACCATCAGGGTACTATAATTTACATTAAAGGTATTCACAGATAACACTAACAAAGCAAGAATGGCAATATGCTATTGTTTTATTCTTTGCTTTGGAAATTTCCTCATATTTTAGTGCTTCAAATTCTCAAATAAACCCTTTAATTTGTATAGTTACTGAATTATTTTAAGAAGACAGAATATTCTTCTTGTTGCACATAAATTAAAAATATACAACAGTCCAGGGAATGCAAAATTTAATATGACAAAATTTCTGGAAACATTAACAAACATCTTAACTATTTAATATACATCTGACATTGGAATTATGGAGAGATTGTACAATATCAATGTTGTAAGAATACAAAGGATGTCTATGTTTCTTAACTTTTTACTGTACATTCAATTGTCTATAAGAGTTCAAAGACTTTGCTAAAGAACAAGTGAGTGAAAAATCCCAGGGTGTAACTATTTATAAACTGGTATGACTGTAAAATAAAAATTCAGTAGAAACACATGACAGGGATGTAGGAATAATCTTAACTGTCTACATTTACTGGAAAAGATAGCTTTTATTTAAATATTTTCAAGGTTCTTTTTAAAAGAGCTCAGAAAAAAACCCATGTAGATTCAATAGAACAAAGATGGTCCAAAGTAAATGAATTCAGTTCCTGTTAAAAGGAATAAGGGCCAATTGGATTAATCTTCAAATATCAATGATAGGTGAATTCGAATATAGATACTCGTCTCAATCGACCTTTCAATGTTTTGGGTTTAGGAAAGCTTACTTTTTTTTTTCTTTTTTTTTTTGCTTAATTTGAATTCTCTGCATATTTGAAGGGAAATGTAATCCATATGTTTCAAATTCATTTACACAATGTGGCCAAGCATGATCGAAACGTATTTGACACCGGTAGGTCTTTTCAAGCTGTTAAAACTACCATGTTCATAAAAAGTTAGGTCACACACTAAAAATTCAAACATATACGAACAAGTAGAGTTCCCTGTCTTCCAAGCCAATTTATCCGTTTCTGTAAGAAGAATCAAAGGACAATGGGATTCACAAACTGAGTGCCACGAACAGTCCAGACAACTGAGCCTGGTGTCTGTAAGTGTCCTTGAGAAGAAAACTCATCTCCTGCTGGACTGTCTCATTCCTGTAGTGATAGCACTTCTCAAATTTTAACGTGCTTATAAATCACCTGAGGGATCTTGTTAAACTCTAGATGCTGACTCAGTAGGTCTGGGATGGGCCTAAGAATCTGAATTTCTAATAGGTACCCAGGTGATATGAATGATGCTGGTCCGTGGACCACATTTTGAACAACAAATAATATTTTGGGTTGGGTAATTCTTTGTTTGGAGGACTCTTATATTCATTCTAGAATGTTTAGCAGCATCTGCTAGATGCCAGTAGCACCTGCCTCTCCTTTCCTAGTTACGGTAACTAAAAATGTCTCTAGGCATTACCAAAAGTCTCCAACCTGGAGACAAAATTGCCTCTAGTTGAGAACCACTGCTCTATTGTTATATTTAGTGGTTACGTGTTTGTTGCATAATATAAACACCTCTTTTGATGAACTAGCTTCAGTGAGTATAGCAGTCATCAACCAAATAAATAAACAGCTTTCATTTTTTCCTTGGGGGAAATTATCATACTTTTTATATATGAAGACTGTATTTTTAACTGATTTTATTTCCCTCCTTACTATGGCCACTAGGGTGCTCAGAAGTCAATTTACAAACCACGTTTAGCAAGTGTGAAAATTTTCAGGTTTAAATTCTTGAAAAGTAACTTAACTACTGGATTTATTTTATTTCTCTATGTTTATTTTTTACTCCTCACATTCAGTGAATCATCTTTTAATTTTATTATATATTTTATAGGCTCCCATACACAATTTGAAGATTGGTTTCCATTCAAACAATTTAAATAGAAATAGACCAGCCAAGGTGGGCACAACACATTAATTTGCTGATCATAATTTGCCATTTGATAGACATTAATAAATTTCAGCAGAGAGTGAGACAAGCCTCAAAAATATTGAAAATCTGGCCAATTTTCTCCCAACAAACTGTAGTAAATAGATGATTACAGATGTCTGGAGAGAGGACAGGAAATTAACATGACAGAAAAGTGTCTTTTATCTTAACTTTATATTGAAGATATAAAATTGAGGCTGATGAAGAACTTGGCCAAATAACCGACATTTTATATTTTGCCAGCTCAGGCATAAGGCAGTTAAAAATAATTAACTTAGAGCATAAATGGCCTTTAAAAGGGATCTCAAAAATGATCCAGCTGAGTGTTTTTCAAGCTTCTTTAAGCTGTAGAATTCCTGGTTTAAACATCTATCAGGAAGGCCAGTGAGTAAACCCATCCAACTTAGCGCTGCTCTGTTTGCAGGGCAGGGAAAGGGGGAACGGTGGGGGGGGGGGTTCTGAACCCCTTCACAGGAGCCTCTGAAGCTCTTTAAGGGCACAGGTTGAAAACTCATGATCCCATAATATACTCCTGGGATAAGGGTGAGAAAGTGGTGGCACAAGGAGATGAAGTAGGCTGTTTGAGGAATTAAAACTGCCCAACAGCAGAATTGGGACTGAAACCCAATTCTATAGACTCTGGTTAGACAAACATGCTGGGGAGTCTGGAGTTATCGCCTGGGTCAAAGTTACCAGCATCTGTCTCTATTATGGAAGCCAAATACTGTTGTTCAAAACATTTCCAAACCTTGCAGAAAGGTATACTTTAAAATGTGCAAGCTTCTCTTTCCCTCCCCCATTTTCCTCAACCTCATCCCCAATCTGATTCTTCAGGGAAAACCAGTGTAATAGTTTGATGTGTGTCCTTCTAGAACTCTCCGTCTCCATACACATCCTTTTCTCCATATATATCCTGGTTCCTAGCCAGCTTTATTTCTCCTTTTATAATAACATTCACACTTTCCAGCACCCTACATACTTTACTTATACACCATTTCTACTATTTATTGTATGTCTTTTCCCCCTAGAACACCCTTTGTGAAAGCAAGGATATTTGCCTATTTTAGTCACTGATGTTTCCCAAGTTCCTAGGATGATGCTGGCATGTAGCAGGCATTCAGGAGTATTCGAAGAAAGAAAGAAAGAAAGAAAGAAAGA
>NW_017731366.1:3683905-3746405 GCF_001890085.2 Hipposideros armiger | reverse complement strand
GAGAGAGAGAGAGAAAGGAAAGAAAGAAAGAAAGAAAGAAAGAAAGAAAGAAAGAAAGAAAGAAAGAAAGAAAGAAAGAAGAGTGAATAGTCAGGATGAATAGGCAGAGCACAGAGAATTTTTATGGCAGTGACACTATTCTGTGTGATATTACAATGGTGGATATACCCAACACAATGGAATATTATTCTGTGCTAAAAAGAAATGAGCTATCAGGCCATGAAGAGACATGAAGGATCCTTAAATGCCTATTACTAGTGAAAGGAGCCTGAAAAGACTACTTAGAAATTAGGAAGTTTAGTGGGAGAAGCAGAATCATATTCATATTTTCTGGTATTATACACATATTTCCTGCATTTGTGCCTCATTTTAATGGTGGCATCATATTTTAATGGAGTTGGATAATTGATGTGAATATTGCATCTGAAAAATGATTATTTTCTGTAAAACAATTTATTTTTAAAAATCCACTGAATCTTTTTTTTTAAATAAAAAATTGCATTTTATAATTTCTAATGGTCTCTAATGTGGTCAGGGCAACATTGTGGACAGAGGAAACCCAGGAATGCAGTTTTATCACTCGCTCCAAGTGGACCTGCCAACGCGTGCAGGAGGCTTTGTCTGCTTTCGATAGACTCGTCTGCAGTTTGTAAACACGCTCCTCCCTGAAAATGGACCGTAACACCAATAAACGCCTGCCAAATTATCAAATATCTGGATCCCTGATTGCTAACTATGCAATTGCCTATGTTTGAGGGAAAAATGTTTAAAAATACTCCATCATCTAAAGTTTGATGTTTGTTGTGGAGCAAACAAGAGGAAATGATCTTTTCTTCTTTTTCCTTTTCCTCTGTCATAACAAAACCCTTTATCCAGCCATATCATCCCTTTTTAGCTTCCTGGCTACCAGCTTTTCCTCACTCACAGTGTTCAGAAACATGGATCGGCTTGGTTTTTAAATGAGATTTGATAATCTCCAGGGACCATTTTGTTTCCCCATAGGGCATATACAGACAGTTTCATGAAGTAAATAGAAAAATAACGTTCACTGTCTTGAAATTTGGTTTGTGGCAAAATGGATCTGAACGTTCTCTTCTGCTGGGACCATCAGTGGCTCAGGGGCATTTTGTACAGCACTGTATCCTTTGGAGTAAAGACAGGCTCCAAACCACAATAACAGACGACTGATAATAACTTCTGAATACAAGCTTCCCTACACATAGATGAAAATACTCCTGCAGATGAATATAATGCTATATCATCTTCTATTTTAAAATTAATACTTTTAGAAGAAACTATTCAGGAATATGAAATATGCCACAGCAACCTACTGCTGCTAAACCACCCCCTCCTTTTCTTTCTCCTTCTTCTTTTAATGTGGCTACGTTTAGGGTAAGATATACTGAAATGCACTCCTGTGCATTGTTGCGCCATTTATGCATTTCCTTTTGCTTCTGTTTATTTATTAGCAAGAATCCATTAAACCCACGAGGGATATACTCAAGGTAGACACAATAGTAGGGAAACTGACTTTTCAAAGAGTCTGGATGACTCCTTTCCTTTACAGGCGGATAATCTCTTCTGCATTTCTACACAAAATGGCCCAAGAGTGTACATGTGCTTACCAGTTTCACTTTGAGCTGTTTCCCAGTTGGATTAAGCTACACCTTACCCATAGATAAATAGCAGGAAAACCAAGATGCAGATAAGCAACACACCCCTTTGTCCAACAGCATTGTTAGAGCACTTTATTTATTTGAACAAAGAAAATCAAAGTTTTTTAAGAAGGAAAAGTTTTTGAAATTTTAATTAATGAGAAATGAAGTAATTTGATGTCCTCTACTGGGACTTTGCAACATGTTACATTGTGGATTTAATATCATTACGAGTAATGCGGTTGTCTGCCTGGACCTTGCAGCTTCTCTTGTCTGGAGACCAACAATAACCTGGTGTTAACTCAATAGAAGAGTTTGGAGGGGCTCTTTTCAAAAGGATTTGTAGATCTTTTTTTAGCCTTATTACTTGGTTGTTTCTCATGGGCCATTGCAGATGACTGGGACCAAGATTAGTGTGGCAGGAGAAAGTAAAGGGGAGAACCTAGTGGTCATTATAGCTGTCTGCTTTCAACTAAAATCGACTCTTTGGAGAAATGGGAAGTAGTGAGTAAGGTAATTCCAGATAAATTCTGAAGTATTATACCAAGAAAAAGTTTCTGGAAAAGTTTTCCCTAACAAGTGTTAAACAGGGGCCCAAGGGACCACTTCAATGCAATGAGGCTTCAGGAAGCTTGTAACATCTTCCTATTTGCTCTTCTTCACTCTCAAATTGTGAGAAAAAGGCTTTAGGACTATTCTCTGCCTCCAGATCTTACAATTCTCCCACAGATAAATGGTTCTAGCCCAGCGAGTAAACCAATCTATTTTAACCCTTTTACTGCGTTAATTGATTTCAAGGTTTTTTTTCCAAAATGTGTGAAAAATCCACAAAAAAATAAAAAGTTGATATTTTGACTATCTTATGCATATATACTCAAACTCTGCAGTAGAGGGGAAAGTTTTTTTGAACTTGGGGGGTAAGCTCGAATGTTGCAGTTAGCAGATATAAATATTCATTTGGCTATATCCAAACATTGCAGCAAAGAAGTTAAAAAAGAAAAAAACCTCCCCCAGAACATTAAGTGGATGGGTATTACCTTTATCACCCCCCACTCCTCAGATTGGACCATCTGAGCAGAAAGAGGTCAAAATTGGTCCCTTCTGTCATCCCAACATGAAGTTGGACTTGGTTACAGGCAAAATTTCAATAAGGAAGCTTTATTTTACTTATGAAAATAGCACCTGCTTCTTGATACTTACAATGAACTTTATTCTATTTTTGTATGTTTTTATATCTGCTCAAGTCAAGAAAAATCAACTTATGTGGGTCTATTAGAGAAAGGACAACATTACTAGCTTTAAAATTAGCTTTCTGCAAGTCGGGCTTGTTGATATGCTCTACAGATGGGATGTATTTTCACCCAATTGGGAAACACTTCAAAGCTAACCAAAGCAGCATTGATGGGTTCCTGTAAGCTTTTATATCATCCTTGATGGAACTCCAGTGATGGGCCAGATTTTCAAGGATGTATTTCAATATCATGCGCTTTTTTTTCCTTTTAAACCTGTAATCATTTTTGTTCACATAAATGAAACCAGTGATTCAGATTTTTAACATGCCCTTTGGCAGATGAACTAAATTCCTTTAGTCTTGTATGTAAATATAATCAGGCAGTGATATTAGACCATCACTTTACGTATGAATGCATAACTTGTAGTGGTAAGCAAACCTGCACCAGCGCCAGAGGCCTCTAAGGCCCAGAAAAAAATGACTGACTTGGGATTAACAGCTCTTTCATACCCAAAATGGCACTGCTGACCCAACCTCAATAAGTCTTGGGGTTTGATTAGAGATCCAAGACGGTGGAGGAGATAAACACTGTGCCTCTGTGAACACATTAAAATTAAAACTAAATTACAGAACAATCAACCTGGAGAATCACCTGAAGTCTAGCAAACAGAAGTCTCATAACTAAAAATATAAAAAAGAAGCCACATGGACACTGGTAGGAGGGGTAGAGACGCGAAATGGGCCCCAAACTGCCCTGTGGTGGTTGAAAATTAGGAGGGATATCTCGGCCGTGGAGGTTCCCCTCCGAGGAGTGAGAGATCCCAGCTGCCCCCACACCAGGCTCCCCAGCCCAGAGTACTGGTGCTGGAGAACAGGAGCCCCACAACATCTGGCTGTGAAAAAAAGTGGGGATTCTGACTGACCAAGTGGGACAGAAGGCTGCGGGAAACCCAGACATCCTCTTAAAAGGCCCGCACACAGACTCTCTCACTCACTCACCTTGGGTTCCAGTACAGGGACGGTGACTCAGGGGAGCCTCGGAGACATATGTGGGCAGACTGAGGGATGTGGCATCAGGGGGGGATTGGAAGACAGTCAGCATTTTCCCACTGAGGAACCCTCCTTCTGTGCAGCCAACAGGCGAGCACCATCTTTCTTATGTTGAGCCCGCCCTCACAGGCCAAATCTGAATCTGATTGGCCTGGTGAGCTCTGCTGCTCCACCCTGCTTACTCAGCTGGGGCCTCACCGTATCTAACTCATGCACAGCTGGAGGCACTTCTCCATGACTAGCCAGCCCCTCCTGCACTGCACTCTTTCTTAGAAAACTATCAGAGTCAATGGGCCCCAGGCAGGTGGTGACTGGCCTTAGTGTGCTCTGAGACTTTTGCTGAATAGCTCCAGGCTCAGCACTGGCACCAAACCAGGGTCTAAACCAGAGTCTGGTGACCACAACACTTCCCACTCAAGTGACTCCCTGAGACCCTTCCTTACCCAACTCGTGTACCAGACAAGGCTTTATCAGTGGCTGAACCTTAAGGGGGCTGGCAGGTGACAACAGGCTTAGGGGTGTCTTGGCATTTTGTAGAGCTACCCCAGGCCTGGTACTGGTGGCGTCATCCTCAGTTTGCAGCGTGGCCTCTCCTGTGGATCACTTTGTAGCTCCTACTAGGTAGCCCCTGGGCAGTCACAGGCAGTGGGTGACCTGGTCCTGCAACGGAGCCCCTCCCAAGAGGCCCCAGAACCAACATACTTGGAGGTTTGCTTCAGACCATAGCAGAGAACAGCCAAATTAGTCCCACAAGAGGCACACACAAAGGGTGGTCTCAACAGTCACCAGAACCCACTGGGGCGAATCCCACTCAGTGGGGTAAGCCTCCCACACAGCAGCCCATAAGCTGTGAATGTGGCAAAACCCACAGTCTGTGTAAGGGTCAGTCCCACACACTGACATGCCAATAACAATCAAGGCTCAGCTATAACAGGAGAACACATAAAAGGGACACTCCTGGAGCACCCAGCTCAGGTGACCACGGAGACTGTGCCACTGGGCTCCACAGGACACCTACTACATATGGCCACTCAGCAAGATGCGGAGACAGCAGATCTACCTAATACATAGAAACAAACACATAGAGAGAGCCAAAATGAGGAAACAAAAAAATGCGTCCCAAATTAAAGAATAAGAGAAAATTCCAGAAAAAGAGCTAAATGAAATGGAGGCAAGCAACCCATCAGAGAGAGTTCAAAACAATGGTTATAAAGATGCTCAAAGAACTTAGTGAGAACTCCCACAAAGAGGTAGCAAGCATCTATCTTGCTATCTATCTTGTTTCTATCTGAAACCACAAAAAAGAACCAGTCAGAAATGAAGACTACAATAACTGAAATGAAGAATGCACTAGAAGGAATCACCAGCACACTACATGAAGCATAGGATCGACTCAGCAATTTGGAAGACAAGGTAGCAGAAAACACCCAACTGGAACAGCAAAAAGAAAACAGAGTTCAAAAAATGAGGAAAGTTTAAAGGGCCTCTGGAACAACATCACGTGTAACAATATATGCATAATAGGGGCTCCAGAAGGAGAAGAGAGAAAGTGAGGGATTGAGAAAATAATGACTGAAAACTTTCGTAACCTGGTGAAGGAAATAGACATACAAGTCCAGAAAGTGCAGAGTCCCAAACAAGATGAACCCAACCAGGCCCACACCAAGACACATTATAATTAAAATGGCAAAGTTAAAGACAAAGAGAGAATCCTAAAAGCAGCAAGAGAAAGGCAACCAGTAATTTATAAGGGAACTCCCATAAGACTGGCAGCTGATTTCTCAACAGAAACTTTGGAGACCAAAAGGGATTGGTAGGAAATACTCAAAGTCATGAAAAGCAAGGACCTACAACAAAGACTACTCTACCCAGCAAGGCTATTATTTACAACCAAAGGACAGATCAAGAGATTTCCAGACAAGCAACAGCTAAAAAAGTTAATCACCACCAAACTAGTATTACAAGAAATGTTAGAAGGACTTTTTTAAGATGAAAAAAAAAAAAAGATCAAAATTATGAATAATAAAATGGAAATAGCTACATATCTATCAACAATTACTTTCAATATAAATGGATTAAATATTCCAATCAAAAGACATAGGAGGGCCGAATGGGTAAGAAAACAAAACCCTTATATAGGCTACCTACAAAAGATTCACTTCAGATTGAAAGACACGCACAGACAGAAAGTAAAGGGATGAAAAAAGATCTTTTATGAAAATGAAAAAAATGCAAAAAACAAAAAAAAAAAGCTGGGTAGCCATATTTATTCTAGACAGAATAGACTTTAAAGCAAAGGCTATAACAAGAGACAATGGAGGACCCAGTAATTCCACTTCAGGGCATTTATCTGAAGAAACCCAAAATGATACTTTGAGGGGACATGACCACCCATATCATTGCAGCATTGTTTACAATGGCCAAGGTGTGGAGGCAGCCTGGGTGTCTGTCAGTGCATGAATGGATAAAGAGGAGGTGGTACATAGTCATGCACAATGGAATATTGCTTGGCAACGGAAGGAAATGGGTTCTTGCCATCTGTGACGGCATGGATGAACCTGTAGGGTATTGTGCTCAGTGGGATGTCAGACAGAGTAAGACAGATGCAATGCGATTTCACTTATATGTGGAATCTAAGAACAAAATTAATAAACAAAACAGAAGCAAAATCATAGGTACAGAAAACACTTTGGTGGTTCCTTATGGGCGGGGGGAATATGGGTGAAAGAAGGGGAAGGGATTATGAAGCACAAATTGGTAGTTAGAAAATAGTCATGGGAATGTAAAGTAAAGCATAGGGAATATAACCATTGATATGATAATAACTATGTATAGTGCCAGGTGGGTACTAGACTAGTCAGGGGGATTATTTCTTAAATTATACAAATGTCTAACCACTATGCTGTACACCTAAAATTAATATAAAATACTATTGAATGTCAACTGAAATCGAAAAATTAAAAAGTTTGGGAATAGGGAAAGAAAATAAGAGATCCAAATTTCCAGGTATAAAATAAATAAGTAATAGGGATGTAATGTACAGCATAGAGAATATAGTCAATAATATTGTGATAGTGTGGTATGGTGTCAGATGATTGCTGGACTTATGGTGATCACTTCTTTAGGTATATAAATGTTGAATAACTGAAATTAAGATAATATTGTATGTTAGCTATATTTTTAATAAAAATCTTTGAAAAAAAGACTTGGGGTTTGACAATTTTCCAGACATGATGATAGATTTGTGTTGATCTCTTAACACTTGCCTTTCCCCAGAGTGATCAATATCATGCAATAATAAGATGGCTGACTGGGATAAGAAAGCTATTTGTGACCTTGGTTCACCACATACTAATTTCTGTTGTATTGTAATTAGTGAGGTTCCTGTTCCTTCAACACAGTTTATTACTGAAGGGTTAGGTTGAACCATTTTTTTTAGGTAAAAATGAGGAAGTCGAATATCAGTCTTTGCATACGATTCAAACTAATGCCAAAAGAACTTCTTTAAAGGGTTATTTTGCCATATTTTTATAGTATGGACTTTGTAACATCAGTTTAAAATTATTCTTAACACTTTGTCGTTCTTGTTTCCTGTTGGCTATTTGTGTTTTTTAACTTCAATGTTGTAGAAGTGGTTTTTATACTTCTCTCTTTGTTTCTTGATCACCTTGCATAATTTAACAAGAAAGACCAAATCCCAACAAAACATTATGCACTAACAACACATTCAACATAATGCAATTTCTAAGCCTAAATCTTTCTTCAGTAAATTTTTAAGGAAAGAAACACTATAGTGTTGAGCCGAGTGAACTCATGAGAACAAGCAAAATTGTGTCAGCCAGATGACTGCCGGCATTTTGCTGAATGGTTTACACAATCTCTGAAATAATAACAACATGTCCCCTGCAGTCAGCATGAGGCCTTTCTTGGTGGATGTATTTACAGTGAGTCATATAAATCTTCCATCCCTCACACATATATCTGTGCAAGGAATTTCTCAGGGACATCCAGGAAATTACAAAAATATGAATGAATTCCAAAGAGTCAACTTAAAAATACATCCTCAGTTTTAGGTCATTGTTGGTGGAAACATCAAAAGATATATATATATATATATATATATATATATATATATATATATATATATATATATATATATATGGTTGTTGGAAAAGTCGTGATGTATTTTTTCTCTGTTTTTCATTGAAAAAATGCGTCATGACTTTTCCAACAACCCAATATATGATGGATTCATTCAATATTTTGAAATAAAAACCCAAGTCACCTAGTTAACTCTCAAACTCCCAGAATAACTCAAGGCAATAAGAAATATCATGTGTTTTTGACAACTAGATGCTTGAAATAGCTTTGCAGGATTTCTTCACATTTTCACAAGATTATAACTCACTGTACAGTACAATATATCTTCTTCAATGCTTTTGGCGAAACTTAAAACAAAACCCAGAAACTATTCTAGTAGTTGGAAATGTGGTTAACTTAAATTTGCTACAGACTTCCTCTGTCAAACTGGAAAATTCACTTAACCTCTCATATTAAATTCTTCAACCTCTGCATTAAAAACATAGGTTATTACTGATACAAATAATTATAAGGGGTTTGTCCATTGAGTTTTATTGATTTTAGCTGTTCCCAAGTCTTGGTATACTTAATGATCCAAAACTTATATTGAATATGAGCAATATCACTTTTATTGTCACCATTTAAAAAAAAGTTTTAAGAAGGCTAGTGAATAAATTAATGTAAACACCTTTGAAAATGTCAGGTTCTATACAGACATGCTAAATAATACTTGTCATTACCAAACCCTTGACCCGCACCCCCTTTCCTTTTGCTAACATGAGAATATATTTTTTCCTCTGATTTGGAGTGGGAGACAGAATAGCATGTAAAGTAGGAAAACTTTACTAGTTCCTAAACCTAGAAGAGGATGATAGTCAGTAGATGTGTGAATATGACTTGGATTCACTATCCTTCACTGTGTTTCTTTCTTAAAGGTGGGTTGCTTGGCTTTTCAGTAAAGGCTGTAGACTGTGAAAAGGTGTCATGTCCCAGGAGAGGTCTAGGGCTTTCATCTAAATCTCCAGGGAAGAACATGGCTGCTGCCTAAGAATAACTGTAGAAAGATCTAATAAGCCCAACAGTGCCTCTAGGTCATCCAAATTTGTGTAACCCACTATCAGAAGGGTGAGTCTGCCCTAAGGCACTCTGCCATTTTTAATACCTGTGTCTCAAACCCATCGTCTTTCCCAGGGCCAGACCAGAGCACAAAATGTAAGGAAGCTCCAGAAAATTTAGTACTCAAGATGAAGAATATTTTTAAAAATCAAAATTAATACAAAAAGTCCTTGATGAACAAAATATCAAAATTGTAAATAAAGTCATGATCAACAATAGTACTTACTCCTTTCACTTCACCTTCAACATGGCTTGGTAAGATATTGCTCTAATCCTGTCATTGCTTAAAATGTTGCTGAGCTTTTGGGGCCCCTCCTTTAAATGTGCACCCAAGGGAAGTCTTGGCCCCTGACCTCCTTTTCTTACTTTGCCGTTTGTTTTCTGATTAGCTCACCTTCTCGCTGGCTACATCACTTCCTGACTATAGTTTTGTCCTTTAATTCTATACTCTAGTCTCCAAGGTGCCAGGGATTGTGTCTGTTTGGGTCATAGATGAATCTCATACAAAGCTGAATTGTTAGCATAGTACCTGGCACACAGTAGGAACTTCATAAGTGATTGTTGAATGAATGGGAAAAGAAAAATCACTTGGAGCTCAATTCTGTTCATGGCTCTCTCGCATGATCATGTGGATGGAATAATGCCTCTACCTTAGAGCCACTACCTTAGAACCTGTTTTGGGGTCCACAGACCCCTTTCCGGCATTTTCCCAAATGCTAGGAACAGGGAACCAGAAACAATATATCTTAAGGTTTAATAAAAAGAAATTAGAGTTGGTGGAGTAAAGCACCTAAGTAGATTCAAATGGGAATCAAAAAGATGATTGACCTGGGCCTGCCAAGTGGCTCAGTTGGTTAAGAGCTTGCTCAAGAGTGCGAACTCTGAGCAACAGTTCGAGTCCTGGCTGGAGCTGAGCTGCCAACAGGTGGCAGGATGGCTCAGCTAAAAAAAAAAAAAAAATAAAAAGATGACCTTCCGGGAATCAACACAAAACAAAACAAACAAACAAAAACAATTAAAATAATGTAAGGGTGTTTTCAAAATGATCTATTTTGCAAAGGATCCAGAAAAGGGGTTGGCAATTTATGTCATTTAAGCATTTTGTTTTTCAGCGATGTCTGAAATTTCTCAAGTGTAGGGAGTTCAGCACACTTACCTTCAATGGTACACTGATCGGGGACTGGGATCTTTTTTCCGATTTCCACGGCGTATGCTTTCACTTGACTGAGGTTCTCCTTTAAGTGCAAGTAGAGCTTATCTTGATATTCCACAGGACTTGGCGTGGTCTCTGGAGTTTCTTCCTGGTAATTTTCCTTTACCACTTCTGGCAACTTCTCTGATTCTATATGTAGAATACTTGGGTGTGAAACCGAAGAATTTCCCAGCTGTGATCTGTCAGTGTTTGCCTTAAAGGGCAACTTGTCATTTCCTTGGCTAAGTGGGTCTATTTCTGAAAGAGAGATGCTGGCTGGTATATCTCCACTCGCAACAAGCTCCTCATCATCGGAACTCACCCCCTTTGTCATCACCATGTGCAAAGCCAAACTCTTTGACCTATGATACAAACAAAGAGAAGGCTGAGACAGACAAGAAGTGGAGGTGCCATTCATTGACAAGGAAAATAAAGAATAATAACACTGGGGCAAAAGTTACTTTCTCGGGAGTGCGAAACTTAAAATTGGTGCTGTGAACAGATTTAATAGAACGTAGCCCACCAACTTATGAAATAAGCCAAACTTGTAAAGATCTAGGCCACCTCCCAAAACAAAGATTGAAAAATCAATTTCATAGCAAAGCTGCCTGAAAAATGGTGGACTTACATATTGTATATTCTTTTTTCTGCTTTTGCTTCAGCTTTTTCATCAGAAATCAGGAGAACCTTTTTGACAAGTATTATTCTCAATATTAGCATATCTATGTAATGTTAAAAGGTTTTTTTTTTTTTTAAATAAACCATAGGTTTATTTCCCATTTGTATTCTCCTTTTTAAAAAGTAAGCGTCTTTGGATACTGAAAGCCTTGTGGATGACATTTCATTCATGCAAGGAACTTTGGGTGGCTATAGGTAAAAGACATTTAAAAACTGCCCCATAACAAAACAAATAGCAAATAGGAATCACATATGTTTAAAAAAACAGCCAAACAAAATCTATACCTGTTAAATCTAATGTCTTTCCTTTCTTCCTTGGAAACTTGGCCCAAACTATACCTTCTGATAGAGCCAGGAGTATTGCTCTCAGCATTTATTTTATCTTCAAAGGCCTGTATTTTAACTTGGAGCTTTTCATGGTCTTCGTTTTCAGCTATGGTGAGCTTGATTCCTTCTAGCTTCTCAGGGAATTCGATTTCAGTGTTGGTTTTTCTACTCAAAGAATAAAAATCATTGCATTAGATGCTGGTCACATATACCCTTCAGAATAACATTACTGTCTAACTGCCTTTTATTCAGCACTGAAAACTTTACCTGATAATTTTTTTATTAGTCACTTAACAAATATTCATTGAATAACAGCTATGAACATAAATCTTTGAAATTGTTTCTATGGCTTATTCTGCCAGAAGCTTGGAAACATTGGTGTTTATGTCTATTTTGTATTAGAAATACCTTTGAAGGGTTCAGAGAATAAAAAGCCTTTTTTATGGACATCAACCATATTCTTATTCTGTATTCCGAAAACATGGTTTTCATATGACATTCATGCCAGGCATTTTCTAGAACATTTACATGCACCGATCTGTTTGTACTGAAATTGATAGAATAAGAACATTTCAAATGGACTGTGCAAACTCATGGTTTTGTTAATTTTATGGAAATCAGTGGGACTCTTTCATCTTACCAAGCAAGAAACATCTTTCTGAATTTTAAAAGGTTGGATGAAAGAGGTTTTCCATGAATGATATTAATAGTTCCAAATATCTTTTATGGCAGAATTTATAAAACACTCTATGGGTCGTTAAAATTACCTCCTTTAAGGCAGGGGCTATTTGTGGAATAACTTTGGAACCCCTCTAAGGGCAAACGCAGTGTTGTAGGGAGAGTGAGAGCTAAGGGTAGGCTGCAGAGATAGCTCACCGATGATCACTAAGGTGCTGAATGTTACCGAAGAGAAGCCAGCGTTTATCTTCCCTAACCTGCCTTCTAATCTGAGCCAGCCTAGAACTACTTTCATTTTTATGTAATGATCACTATCAATCATATCATGTGGGGTTAGTATTCACATTTTCCTTATAATCACAAAGTTTAATAATCCCGAGAAATCCATTCACCAAGGTAAGGTGGCTTAATGATTCTGTTGGCTTGTCTTTGTGTATTTACTTGATTTTCTTTAGCATTTTTCCTAGAGGTTGAGGAAAAGGCCTCCAACTCACAGAAACATCCTGGCTTTTGCAAACATATGGCTATTTTCCCTGAAGGCCAAAGTAAACCAGACATAGTACTTAGGTGAGGGTGAGAAAATAAATTTTTTTTTTTAATGGCACAGCTTTTTAAAGGAAAACCAAGACAAAAGGGCTCATGACACATTTTTTTTTTCAGTTACATTCCACCCATTCTGGGGCCATGTCTGTGGCAAGCACTGGGGAAGGCTCGTTGACAGGGTTGGATCAGGCAGCCTGTGAGGCTGGCTGAGAGAGGGGTCCTGGCTTTGAGAGAGGGTTCATAGCTTTGGGTCCTCAGTGGTCAGAATCCCCCATTAGTCCAGCCCAGGGACAGATGTTAATGGTGCAAGCTGGGAAGGGGACTAGATCATCCATTAAGGAACCAGGACATTGTTCATGTCTCATGAGCTATTGCTGAGAAAATGTAAATACTTTTTAATATACTTTTTATAAGCTTCCTATGGCTTTTTTCATTTATAATGTAAAATTTATTACCCATACCATGCTTGACTGAAATACACATGAGTAGATTTCCAAAATCAGTACATGGGCATAAAGCCTAGTCATGAACATGGTTCTCTTTCTGACACATGCATGACTCTGGCTGCCCACGAACACGTGCACGGTTTGGACATCTTCTAGCCAGAAATGGTCTCATCTCCTATTACAAATGAAACCAAGGTAGTGCTATCATTAGATGTTAGTTTACAAATCATGATGATTACCAAGGTTAATGTTAAAAGATCCATGGAACCCTCTCAAGATGAGAAATTCTGGGGGTGGGAGGAGTTATTTTCTATCCATGTTAGTCTGCGTATAGTCACAAAACTAAGGCTATTTCTCTGGTGCCTTGGAACCCAATCACATTTCAAAACTGAAAACTACCTTTGTTTTTGAAGTTTACTTCAGAAATTCCTATAGGGATTATCAAAACTTAAAAATTAGTAAAGCACAAAGTATACCCTCATATGCATATATCAGATATTGAGTGTTATACAAATTTTTATATCTCAAAGCATATGAGTTGTTAGAGGAATAATTTCTCATAAACTTACTAGTTTCCTCTTTTTACATAAAACTCTAGGTTATAGGAACAGTTAAAATAATAATAGCTTTTTTGGGGGCGGGGGTGTGGGGGTTGGGTTGGGTTTGGCCAATGGAAAGTGCCAGCAGGAAATTAGATGGAAAAAGGTGGGTCAGGGCAGTTAGTCTCCTGGGTCTCCCCCTGCCAAGCCGCGGCCTCCTCTACTAAAGGCCACAACTCCTGCTGTAAAGCGTGTAGGACGTCTTAATCCCGTCCCCTTGTACAAATTGCCAGGTATAAAAACAGTCACGGGGGTGTAAAGTGTAACATAGGGAATATAGTCGATAATACTGTAATAACCACATATGGTATCAGGTGGGTACTAGACTTATCGGGCTGATCACTTCGGAAGTTATACAAATGTCTAATCACTATGTTGTACACCTGAAACTAATATAATATTGTACATCAACTGTAATTGAAATAGAAAAAAATTATTTAAAACAGGAAAGTTGGAGGAGACTATAGCCTTCTTGTCTTTTTTTTTTTTTTTTTTTTTTTTTAATGGACAAGCTCTACCTCCAGTGGTTGTGACTAGTCCCAGTGACTGTCCCTCACTGGTTGCTGTGGGTCTGGGTGGGCCTGGAGTCAGAAGGAGACTACTGTTCATCCCCAGTCACCCCAGGCAGGGACAGAGGGAGGGAGGTTTCAGACTCCAGGCCTTCTCCCGTGCCCTCTTATTCCCAGAAGTCTCTTTGGGCCAGTAGAAGCAGTGGGGACCCTCTGTCAGCTTCCTGGGCTCTGTCTGGGATGCCCCCCCCCAACCCCTCCCAGCACTAGTTCGGGACAAGTGCTAAACTGGTGGCCACCAGCCACGCCAAGGAGCTGGAGCCCTAAAGCCAGGCAACCTCTGGCCTCAGGGGCCGCTTAGCACCCTCCCAGCTGAGGGGCCTGTTTCACCTGTGTGTCAGTGCAGCGCCTGTGCTAGAGGTGAGTCCTGCAGGGCTTCCTGGCTGGTCCTCTCAGCTGCTCTGGTCCTTGGCTCACTCTCTCGCTGTCCCTTTTCTTACTCTGGTGGATCTGTTCTCCCCAAATTCAAGTCTCTTCTTGCCCCTTTGGGGCTGAATGAAAAAAAATAGCATTCCCCCTTCCCCAAAACTCAAATTTCACGTGATTATAGTAAATCTCCCTAGATAATTTTATTGGATCAGTTTCTGGTTTTTTCAAATAAAATTTTCTTACTTATGGAGATCTTTCTTTTATTTTTGCACTCTTTATATCAATGTCCCCATCTATAAAATAGGAACCATAACTGCTTAACTCATTGGATGTTGGGAAGATGAAATAACAGAACCAGGGTGAAGCATTGTTCCTAGCACATAATAGGCAGTCAATAGACATTATATTATATAATATATATATATATATATATTATATAATATAATAGGGCAGAAGTAGGGCAGGTGTCTCTGGGGTACAGTTGCCAAGTAAAATATAGGACACCCAGACAAATTTGCATTTTGGATAAACAATTTTTTTTGTTTTTTAAAGTACAGGCATGTCCCTAATGGGATATACTAAAATTGCATTATACTAGACTAAAATGATTATACTTACACTACAAAATTATTTGTTCTTTATCTGAAAATTAATACAGGAAGCCTGTATTCTTATCTGTTAAAGACAGCAACCCTATTCCTGGGTAAGTCCCTGCTGCTGGGTGGGTAGGGATCTGTGTGGTTCGTCCTTGTCCCCCTGCCTGGCACAGCATTTGGCACACATTGCTACCTGAAGAGTTTGTGGAATAAATGAACTGAGACCTCCTTGATCTCTAAAGCCAGCTTGCTGCCCTCTGCACCCAATCTCCTGAGGCCTACCAGATACCCATAAGGTGCTGTCCACTTCTCCTGGTCTGGGGTGGAAGGTGGGAGAGTGATTTTGATACATGTCAAATGTGGACAGAAGCTAGAAGCAAGAGTGGAAGTAAAAAGAGAGATTTGCAAATGACCACATGAGAAGAGTGAAGAAGCAACGATAAAATATCTGGGCCAGAAAAGTGATCTCCAGATGTGAGACAGATGAGCAGAAATCTCACCACAAAGACTTTTTCTTCTACACAATCTTTCCTTCTTCATGATATGGAACTTTGTATAACAAGGAGTCAGGGGACAGGGGTCAAAATGAAGAGTCACTAAGGCAGCCAAATCTGCAAGAGGGACTAGAGAGAACTTTCTGTCACTGGACATCAATCCACCAGGGCTTGTCACACAGTTTTGCTGGTAGCTCCCTACCAGTTATGGTTTAAGACAAGTTATGGTTTCAATAGGTTGGAAAGTCGGGGAATAGTAGGTAGAAGTTCGAGTTTATAATAAACATTCATTGCTCCTTCACTTCCCCTCCTCTCGGTTTTTAAATGTAGATAAAAAGACAGGAGAGAATTTGTTCAAAAAACAAAGACCTTTTCCAGAGATAAACTCTGCAGTCCTTCTAGAGCAAGGAAAGGCATCCCAAGTGTGAAAGCTCTGGGGGAGCCATTGGTTCTGTGTGCATTTACTTGTGGGGGATGGAGGAGGTGAGGGCCAGTGGACTGGGGCTGTTATTTCTTTTCCATGTGTCACTTTTAACTCCAGAGGTAATTTTATGGAAATCTTAGTCAGAGTTCTATAATCCCCTAAATATTAACTTGGCTTTAACTCAACACAACTAACTGAACCACATTACAAGAGGCTCAGATGATTTCCAGTCTGAACGGTTTCTGGTCTGTGTTGCCAAAGTAAAGTTTTAAAAAATACCTCTAGGGCTGCCCAGGGGAGGCCTAATTACCTCCCTCTTGTGTGCGTGGGACTCCCCTTAGAAAGAAATTGGCCCTTGGGCAGTTCTCTGCTTTCACTAAGCTGGGGAGATGAGACTATAAAACTGGCAGGCGTCGAGAGATTGGCAGCCTCTCTTCCTGGCTCCTTAAATCAAAGAAAAATAATATTAGTTGATGTTTGATGAGCTTGGCTTATGATACCATGTCTAGGATATGTACTTCTGCAGAGTTGAGCTTATTAGAGGAGAAGTAGGGGAACACAATGGATCAAATCCACACAGGAGCACTGAATTTGTAGGGTGCTAAGTTCCTTACTCTTCAGCAATTTCTTGGGTCATTCGTCATCATCAGAAGTCCAGAGATGACCCCCCAGTTCCACAGAGCTTTCATCTGTTTCGGGACTGAAGTGAGTAATGCTGCTCGGTCACTACACTCGAATACTAAGGAAAAGGACGATGATAATCTGGGTGCTTGGCACTCTATTCTGCCTCTGACCTGCTTGGTGGGCAAGCAGGGCCAGCAGGAGCCCCGTGATACGGGGACCAGAAGGCGGTTGGACCACTGGGAGAACTTTGCTGAAATGAAATGACGCCATGGTTTATTTTATTCCCACAAGATTTTTTAAAAAGGAGATTCAAAAGGAGATGGTGGTGGGGACATGGACTGAATGTGACCTTCCAGGGAAAAGACCTAGGTTCACGACTCCAGGATCCCGTTTACTAAGGATGTGGCAAACCTCTTTATTGTTATGTAAAAATGGGATTGATACTGCATTACCCAATTGCTGAAAGCACATGTAAGCATTCTGTGTAGTCCATATAGAACAAGCACGAAAAAGTCAAATGGTGAAACCTGGATGGCTGCAGCCCAATGAGGACATTTAACACTGAAAAAAGATGTTTGTGCAGGTGATAGCAAACCTGGAAGATGACTTCTCTTGCTCAATATCCTTCCGACCACTGCAGCATCCTAAAGAGTATGGACCAAAGAGGAGGGACCCTCCTTGCTGTGTGAGCATATGAGTACAAGAACTGGGATATATAAGTAGTTGATTTAAAAAGTCTCTGTAGTGCATGCATGTCTGAATTCTGAGCCATTGCAAATAGAGAGAATTCCTTGCAATTACAATAAAGTCTAAAAGCCCCAATACAGGGAGGTGACCACTGTAATGCAGATGCTCAGTCATTTGCTCGCTTTTCATTCAACTGACATGAGGGAGAATAGGACATGGAAAACGGATGAGAAAAAGGTGCAAAGCCCCACCCTTGCTACTCAAAGTGGAGGCGCTGGCCAAGCAGTATCAGCACCACCAGGGAGCTTGTAGGAGATGCAGAATTTCAGGCTCCACCCCACAGACCTGCCAAATAAGAATGTGCATCTTCCCACAATCCCCAGGTGGTTCCCTGGCACATGCAATGTTGAGAAGCACCTGCCCAGGCAATGTAAGAACAGAAGCTGAAATGGATAGAGGCATTTTCCCTTGGTCAAGCAAGGCTGCTAAGGGTTTTAGTAATTCTGCAGGGAGGTGAGACTTAAAACAATGTGCATTATTTGGAGTTGTTGCCTTGTAGACTGTATGCAGCCACCATTCCATAGTTTTGACATCCTCAAGCCTTTCGGGGTCTTTATCAATTCCAGGCAAAGATACCTTGTCCTTGATAAATACTAGTTCAGATGCCTTCCAGATCTTTAGTCAAAGTTCCTGAGACTCGAAAGGGCAGACTGGGTGAGCAACAGCCTGAACAGAAGGCTGCTGGATCCTAACGAATTGCCATCTGGATGTGGCACAAGCTACAAAAGCATTTGTTAGCTATAAAGGGATATAAAAATATAAAGCAGTAATGTCACCAGAGCACTTTGAATCACGAGTGAGAACTGTAAAAACAACACACTCCTCTTTTTCTAGGCTAACTTTATAGTCCGGGAACATAAGCAGGTCACAGGGTCTGGCAGTAAGGATTAAGGTAGGGGTATCCGCCATTAAAATGCAGCCCCTGGGCTTGGAGAAGAAAGAAGTTAACTTGTGGTCACCCACCAGCTTTTGAGGCTGGAAGAGCAGGAAAATGGTTATGTTTTCCTTTCTGATACATCCTCTCATAGTCTCCACCCCAAATACCATATCCTACCCTATTTTTAGTAGGCAAAAACATAGCTACCCAGAAATGGAGGTATAGAGTTAGTCAAACACACTGATGACTGAGCTGGGGCTACAGCTCCACACACAATCCTGTGATTCAATCCCTAGTCCACCAAGAATTCAGCATTTAATACAGGAAAGTCCAGCTGACAGCCCTCAGGCTGCCAACTAGTAAAAAGTCCACCTTTTGCATGATGGTAAATACGAATACCATTAAGAACTGTTTTTCCTCATCTGGGCCATTCCACAATAGCTGTATCTCATTCATGGCTGATGTGCTGTGTATTCATTACCTTTCATTTATTAAATCTCTTTCTTTAGGTACCAAAGGAAAGTTTGGAGAGCAAAATATTAGTTATTTAAAGAGAATTTTGGGATTTATCCAGGCCCAGCCGCATCAAGGATCTAATACAATGCTTCTCTAATACCTGTTTTTCGGTTTTTAAATTTTCATATGTCACAGACCATTCTTTTTGTAAAGATACAGTAAATTAGCAGAGAAACAAAATGAATGAACCAAGACATACAGGGTATAAGCCCACTGATTACACATGTGGGTATTGCAAAAATGTCAAATTACTGTAAAAGTTCTAAACCCTTATTTTCAGTCTCTGCCATAACCTTGGTGCAGGCTGGAAAGGAACTGTTTGCAGATGGATGCTGGTTCGTGAGCTATGCGTTGAGGAGCTCTGGTCTAATGGACCTTCTAAGTGAAATCACCTACTCTATTGCCCACCTGAAACAGAGTACTGATGCTGTTAACATTTACTGAGGGCTCTCTAAGCACGAGGCACTCTCTGTTCTAGTCTGTGCCATGTATTACTTCCCCCATAATCCAGTGGGCGGGACTATTACTCTCTCCATTTACAGATGAAGAAACTGAAGCACAGAGACGTTGAGTAACTTGCTGAAGGTCAACTAGTCAACCCAGCATTAAACTCTCCCTCCAGAGCTCACCCACTTCACATCCCTCCCTCACTGCCTCTCAGTAGGTACTTGGTTCAGGTTGCATCTGAATTTTCCCCACAAATAAGTAGTACCTCTTACGGAATTGGTGATAGTGGCGTAACCAAGAATTACTATATCCTAATACCTCGGAGTAACATCCTGTGGGAACAGGCACCAGAACAGAACTGACATAAAATCATTGAGCAACCCTTCGCAGTGATCTGAACAATGAATGTTGGCGTCCCCTTTAACCAAAACTGAAAAGGCGTTCAAAATTCAGGAACCGTCATGCAAATAGAAACTTCAGAGTTCAATTATGATTGATACCAACAAAGAACAGGGAGTGTTTGGGGAACCAAGCTAGCAAATAGCTAGGTCATCAGGTGTCAAGTCAGAACCGTTTTAGCCTCAGCTGTTGCCTTCCCACAGGGGCTGTAGGGGTCAAGTTCCTCTCACCTCTCCGGCAGCACACTTTTTCCTTTCCTCCAGGCTAAAGCTTTGGTGTTCCTGTCTTGTTTGTAATGGGAAACCAAGCCATAGGAGCTTGATGAAAATCTATTTTCCTTTTTGGTGTGTCTGGTGTTGTGAACACTGCTGTGTTACTGGGAAGGGGCCTGGCTCCCCCGGCAAGGCTGTAATTGCGGGGCTCACACTCCTTGCAGGGATGCCCTGCCCCCCATCCTCAGCCCTCTGTCCACATTTGCAGTCAGCCCCTCTGGGGCCTCACACTCCCTGGGCTTGCTCCATTGTCTCCAAAGCTGATAATGATGTCTCCCACCTCCATCTCTTGCTGATAAACGAATTCCTGAAATACCTTTATAGACCTTCACATCACCATAAATGCTGCTTTAAGGAAGGACAAATGGTGGAGTAAATGAACAACAGATGGAACCTAAATGGTACCACATGTTAGACTTAACCTCTTCAGTAAGAAGAGGGGTTAAAAAACCAAAAACCCTTCCTCCCTTCCCTATGCAAGGAGGGGTAACAACAGCCACAGCTACTGCCACGAATAGCTGTTAGGCTGTTCTTTTTATACAAGTAACCAGCATAGAAATCTCTAGATTGGAAAGATACTTTTTTTTTTTTAATTAAAACTCTGGTTACCTTGGTGGGGTGAAATTACATTTAGCTTTTTCTAAGCAGGGGGCAATGCTGACCAGAACATCACATGGTTTTAATTATGGTCCCAAACCTCCTCATGTACATTCCCTGAGCCAAAGGTTGCTCTCAAAGAATCAATTTCTTGTTGTATAAACATGTCTTGCCTAAAAAAGTAGTTCTTATAAGCACGTTTAAGGCTATTTAGTAAAGGCATTGAGTAAAGGCTCTGAATATTAGCTCTCTCAAGTTTAGGGGAGACTAAGGGGCACCCAGCAAGATAACTAACACTTGAGGGCAGGACTGTGAGTGTGGACGGGTGGAGAGGCCGTCTGAGCCGGAGTAAATTGAGGAGAGAAGGTAGCCATGGGCAGGGGTGGGTAGGGAAGACATCAAGAGGAAGTGGAACCAAGCTGGAGTCTTGGAAAAGGGAACAGGGGAGTCTTTGATGGAAAGACAGGCACTAAAAGGGCATTCCAGAAGGTAATAATAACAGTTAGTGGGTACTAACTGCAATTTCTGTTGTGGACTTTGTAAAGAGGCATCACTCTCAAGCTTGTTGGCAATGCCTTCAGAGGCTGTATATGACCCCAGGGTTAGGTGGTGTGACTTCTAGGATATCAAGATGGTAACTCTGGAATTACAGGCTGTACAGGTTTTGAAAAGGTTCTTTGCAGACCATGTTGCTTGGCTACCCATTAGGCCACACGTTGACTCAAGTCCCTGGCTCTCCCTTCTTGTCCGTTTCTTTGATGTTCATTGCATGTATGAAATTTAGGATAAACTGAAACTCTGGGGTTATTCCAAGGAAGGCAGATTTCCTGGAGCCATTCTCCTGTGAACGTAATCCCCTTATTCTATTTTCCATTCATTCTCCCCCACACATTGTTTTGTTTCCATCCCTGCATGTGTCATCTCTTTCCATTTATACCAAAATAAAATTTACACCTACGCAGTTGCTTTTGACTATAATTTACCTTTTGTTTTTCTTTCTCCCTCCCCCCACCTCCAGGCCTGATTCTTAAAAACACAAAGAAATAAACACAAAATCTCATCACTTGCTACCACCATCACCACCAAAACAACAAAAGAACATACCCCCATTTAACCAAGCCAGAGAGTTGGGAAAGCTTTAATCACATGCTTTGTGTTACAATTTTTCTTACACGCAATTTTTCCCCCCCGACTTTGATGGCCGTGGCTAGGGTTTGAGGGAACTGTCACCCATGTCCCTCAAGTCCCCACCGTGACCTGGGACTTGGGACTGTGCAAATGACTTTTCTCCTTTCCCTCTACTTTGCCCTTGTGCCATCCCCTATAGCCATATTTTCTCCCTACCCTTCTTTCCACAAGTTCCATCAATCAAAGTTTCCATCCCCAACTGGGGCCTGAGCCGAACCTCCTACTAAGACCACCTGTGACCAATTGTCCCCAACTCTGATGGTGCCTGATTACAGCAGCCTCCCCGGTACCACATGCATTTGGCAAAGGCATCTTCTAGTGCACTGACCACTGTATGTTCAGCCAACACACAGTTGCCAGGAGTCACCTTCTCCTTTCCCAGGTTCCCCTGGGTCCTCACAGGCAAACGATGCAATGGATAGCAGCTGCCCAGAGTACTACAGAAGGCTCACAGATTCAAATGGTATTAACCTTTCCTTCTATCCACCATTGCCGTTATCCTCCTTTTGCTTTTCTAGGATTAATTTCAAAATCTAAATGCTTTGCTTGGCTGTCCTGTTTTGTAGCCTTTGTTGGTTTATTATTTAGATATAAACATCCTTTCTAAAACACAGGCACAAGAAAAGTGCAAGTGTATTTACCTGGCGCATCAAATAAAGCTCACCCAGTTCATTCAGAGGCATCTGGCACGAAGACGGCTCCTGCCTGCTTTGGTTTTTCCTTCTCTCTAGGATGCTAATTGTTTTTCTTTTGATAATCTTATAGTTTTGGCTGGAAGTCTAAAATCTGGCCTGCTGAGCTATGTGTCAGATTTGTAAATTAGATGACATCTGTTTTGAATTTTATCATCTTTAATTTTCTTTCAAGCTCTCTTCACTTATTCATTTCTACTCTAATTGTAAGGATCAGACTTTGCTGGATGTTTTAGACAAAAGTGTCGACCTTTCTGCTTTGGGGGGGGGGCACAGATTAAAATGACTGAAGCTAAATGGTCACAATGAAAGCTATTCAGGGAAAAGATGTCGGGAGAGAAGCCTTAGCAACCATCCCAGAGAGGATGAGCGGTTAAGACAAAAGGCTGGCCATCCAAACCAGCGTTTTGAAGTTCCCACCGAATAATTATAATCGATTAGCAGGAGACTGACAGTGAGGGTTGAACTGGGTGAAGTATTTTGAATTGAGGGGGGTTGAGGTAGTGGCAATGGCAGTGGTGGTAGTCCGTGAGGTGACTGGTGACCTTTTAACTCTTCACATTTAATTTTTCTCAGAACTATAATAAAGGCCGTAGAAACTTAAATGAAGCCTCACCCATGAATACTTGTATTTTGATAGTGAGACCTTATTTTTCCCTTCTATCTACATACCTCTAAAATTCTTCTTTTCCTGGGGAAATTGTTTATTGCTTACTGGATTGGGCCTACTTATTAAGGATCAATTCTCCCGTTAGAATGCCTAATGTAATACCCTTGTAGAACATGTTTTCCCTGTATATAAACCTCTTTCACACATATAATCTTACAGATGTCAGTTGGCCTCTTGCAACTTTGCGTTTGTAGAAGCAATAGAGAACGGATGAACTGCTGGCCAGAACACGTGCCTAAGCTTTCACATTTGATCCATATGTCAGTCTTCACTGGAAGAAAAAATAAGCAGGCTGCCTGTGAGCAGAATACAAAATGGCTCCTCCAAACACCAGCTGTAGAAGCTCTACACAAAATTTCTGAAACCACATCATGAAAATTGGCTACCAGTGACTTTGGGTTTGCATATAAATGACAAACCCTCCCTTCGGGATGCTGGCCTTGGACTTCTTGGATGCTGCCGTGTTTGGGCTGTTGCTAGGCAGGTCGTGGGTCTGTGAAAATGCTGCTTTTGAGTGGAATATGTATAGAGCAGTGGTTCTCAACCAGAGGCAATTTAGCAATGTCTGGAGACATTTTTGGTTGTCACAACTGAGGGAGAGGGTTGCTACTCGCATCTAGTGGATAGAGTGTATAATGCAGAAGACAGCCCCATAATCCAGAATTATCTAGCCGAAATTTTAATATCACCAAAGTTAGGAACCCTGTTACACCGGGCATCTATACATTGAATCAGGGAACAACAGATTTTTATATGCTTCATCAAAAGTATGGTGTTGAGAGAAAAGGGCACTTGCGATCTATCTTCCTTGGAGGAAGCGCTAGTGTTGCCTTTGACGACCATATTGGCCAGGTAATGTTCTTTGTAGAGTGGGTTCAGAAACCCCCTCATAGAGGCTTCCCTCCTGCTACCTTTTTTCTTGGTTATCAGCATCATCTTCCATGTGTATGCAGTTACTCAAGCTAGATATCTCTGGGTTTTCGCCCACTCTCCTCCCCTTCTCCTCGCCACACCTCCCACTGGTGATCAATTCCTCATAATCCTGAGCTCTCTCACTATAATGATCTGCCCTGACTTCTTAAGTTCCCCACCACCAACCATAACTGAAGGAGTCTATTGTTAAAGCTCCAACAATAGCATCCTGGCCTCTCTCTCTCTCTCTCTCTCTCTCTCTCTCTCTCTCTCTCAGCAGTCTGCTGTTCCTTCCAAATCCTTTCAATTCTCCCCAACATTAGCACTTCCGCACTCACATAGTCCTTTGGTGAAGACACATTAATTGAGTGCCTACTATCTGCTAATTATTGTGCTAGGGGCTATGATCATTCTCTGGCTTAAAATCTTTCCAAGCCTCCCTGTTCCTTACAGGACAAGCTCCTTGCTTCCTAACGCAGCATGTCAGGCTTCACATAGCATGATAATCTGCCTCTGACCTAACTTTTCAGTTCACTCTCTAACTACATTGACATACTTGCTCTAGCCATGTTGGACCAATGGCTTTTCCTTAATCTGGGTCTGACACTCTTAAGCTCTTTTATCTTTGCATGTGAGGAGTGTCCTTTCTACCCTCACTCATCCTGTGCAACTCACTCTGGTACCTAAACAGGTGTCTGGCACATGGAAGCTCCTCAATCAATATGGAATGAACTTGAATTTCACCTTCTCTGTGAAGCATTCTTCAGTTCCCTGGCTGTTAGTCAGTACATCTCTCATGCTCCATAGCCCATTGTATGAACTTCTATTAAAACCTTGTCACATACTCTGACTGTGAGCCCCTTGAGGGATGGTGTTTTATGTTTTATTTTATGTCTCTTGGGACCTCTAGACTCTGCACCATGCCTGGCACAAAGTAAACCCTTGTGATGAAATGTTCACTATATTGTCAAGATGGCTTCTCATGTTTTTGGAATCTTTGTTTCATACTGGAGATTGTGTGCATCGTTTGTTATCCCCCAAACTCACAAAATTTGATTCTAGTTTCAAATGGGCCCTGCACGTGTTCTGGAACTGAATACCTTCCCATGCATAGGATCTGAAGTTTCAGTCCATCCTCTGGGAAGACGTTTAACCAGTCTCTGAGCCTTTGTTTCTTCTCTGTAAATTAGGAATCATGATATCTGCCCTTCTTTCCTTGTAGGGTAGTCATGAGCATCAAATGAGATTTGAATGAAAGTACTTTGTAACTTCTAAAGCTCATAAAACTTTTCAAGTATCTCCCTATTCAACATATAGCAAAACAAAATAAAACCCCTCCCTCGATCTTACATAGTTCCTTTATTTTTTCCCACAATCTTCTTGAAAGGACCAGTTTTGTGCATTGAATTCACTCTCTCCCTTCAACCCCAGGCATCCTGTTTTCTGCCCAGCCATACCACTGGCAGCTTACTCCCCACAATCATCAATAATTTTCCCATGGCCAACACCTGTGGATACTTTTCTGTCTTTCCTTTATTTGACCTGACTCCAGTATACCTCCCTCTGAGACGTTTTCTACACTGGGGCCAGAATAAGCTTCCAGAAACGTGGATTTTGATTATATCCTGCCATGTACCAAACCCCACGATGACTCCTCCCAGACTACAGGGTAAAATTCAAACTCCTTAGGAGGACACATCAGGCCCTTCATCATCCGGTCCCTGCCTACCACATCATCAGCATTACCTAAGGTTACTGTGCTTGTCACACACACACCCTAGCCATACAAAATGACTTCTGCTTCCAGAAAGTGTCGTACTCTTTCACACGCTGCCCAAAAGACAGCCTGGTTGCAATCGGGTCATCTTTCAAGATTTGGTTCCAAATATCACCTCTCTGGGAAGCCTTCCCTGATCTCACTTCCCATTCCTCTCCATTCCCATTCCATTCAAAGTAGATATCCCCATCTGTGGATTCCCCAAACTCCTCGATACCATTGTGATTTGCATAACCTTCCCACTCTTCTCTAATTACCCACTGAAATATTTATCTCCTCTACTAGCCAGTGAGCTCACTGGGTATAAGGAATGTGTTTTATTTCTCTATATATCTAGCTTCTGGCAGAGTTCCTGGTACAAAGCAAGCCATTGTTAAGTGTTTGTTGAATAAATAAGTCATATAAAACATCATTTGTACTACATTCTTATTCTTTTACCATATTTTGTACACTTTTTAGAAAATATTTTTGTGACATCCTGATTTTCATAGGTTTAGAAAAAATTCTGGCTATAGTGTCATGCATTCAGAAGTTACTCTACATTGAGATTGTGGAGTGGCTTTCTTTGGGACGCTCCACGCCTACAAAAGAAAGCGTAGCTGTCTGTGCAATGCCTCCATGGATTCACAACAGATTCCTGGGTGCGCAGGACACCTGCTCACCTGGCACCTCTGGGCTTGGTGCTTTCCAGTTGTCGGGTGAGGAGCTTGGCAATGGCGGTGAAGCTGTTGCTCATGCGGAAGATGTCTCTGCTCTGAGGGCCCAGGATGGAGGAGAACGTGTCTGTGATGCTCTTAATCTCCAGCAGGAGGATATGGTGAAACGAATGCTCCATGTTGGCCAGCTGACTCACCAGGAATGGCAGGCAGCTCCTGGCTCTCTCCTGTCCAAAACAATGAAGAACATGTACAACTGTTGGTGGGAATGTAAACAAGCGCAGCCATCATGTAAAACATAATGGAGGCTCCTGCAAATGGCTCTGTATGTGAATTCACAGGATGCAGTGCATCACAGGGGTATTTTCCATTCCTCATTTAAAGGCAACAGCTGGATGTAGGGGTCCTTACCACGGGCCAGGCACTGTTGTAGAAGCTAGGAACACAGCACTGAAGAAAAAGGATAACTATCCCTGCCATCATAATGAGACAGAAACAGAATGCACGTGCAAAATACATAGTATGTTGGATGGAGAAGTGTGTGTCAAAGAAAGATGAAGCAAGATGGTGACTCGCAGGGTGGAGTCAATGTTAAATAGTGTAGCCTGGTCAGACCCCACAGAGAAGGGGACATTTAAATTCAGCAAGAATTTAGAATCTAAGCCCAACATTCTCAGTAACCATAGAAAACAATTACAGTAAAAGTTGTCCTGCTTGATAGAGGGAGGTCAGAAGATATGAGAACTGGGACACAGGAGATGTGACATTTTACTCCTGAGAATTTCAAATTTCAAGGAACTTCTCAGCTTCTGATTCACATTAAGCTTTAGCAGTTTTTTCACACCATGTCGCAAACATTTCATTGGCTGATCTAAGTGTCCCTGTGGTTTCTTCAAGAATTCTTCTCACATAAAAATTAACATGCCCTTTCTATAAAGCATACGTTTTCTTAAAGGTGGGGATGGCTATGTGGTTATTTGCTGAAATCAACCTAATTCTGGATGATCTTCTGGCAGTTAAATTGAGCTGAAGGGAAAATTAATCAGAGGAACAAGAAAAATTGTAACTGCTCTGGAACTAACACACGAAACCAAGCCAACCTCACATGGTTTGTTCTGAAACCTTGGAGCGCACCCATGTACCTCTCAGGGGTAGCAGATAGAATTTTGGGTTACAAAGTGTGATGTTAGGTAGGAGATTCTGATTTCGTTCTCAGCTCCATGATATTTTGTCTCTGGGGGCCAGGGACTGCATTTTTCTCCTTTCAGTTATCCCACTGTGGAAACAGGGTCAGTAGCACTTGTATGCCTGAACGGTCGGTCTGACTTCAGTCCTTCTGACAGAAATTACTTATAATTAAAGTAATAAGATCTGACCTACAGAGAGCCCTTGACCTACAGAGAGCCCTGAATCTAAGGGCCAGGTTTATTCTACATGCGTTTTATGTATTTATTCATGTATTTCTCCCAATGACACTATGAGGTAAGTCCTGTGATCACTGCTATTTCGTGGGGGAAGCTGTGACACTGATGACCTTGCTCAGGTCGCCCTGCCCTCTCTGTCTCTACAGCTGCATCCTTGTGGGCTCCATCCCAGGGCCTCCCATCGAAAATCCCAAACCTATTCATGCACACGTGTTTTCCACTCCTTTTTTCCTATATCTTGTTCATTATCAGTTACATGGTCCTTTTCATTTAGTTCTTTTTGATTTAGTGATATGCACTTCATAAATATTCTGTAAATGCAAACTAGACCAGCAGGTCTCACACTTTTTGGTTGCAGGACCCCTTTACTGTCGTAAAAATTATGGCAGACCCTAGAGAGTTTTTGTTTATCTGAGATATACCTAGATATTTACCATATAGTAAGTTAAAAGTGAGAAATTAAAAACAAAAAAACACCAAAAAACCTGGAGACATTTTTAGTTATCACAGCTGGGGAATGGGAAAGGCTGATAGTGGGTGTCTAGTGGGCATAGGCCAGAGATGCTTCTAAACATGCTACAATGTACAAGACAGCCCTCCGCAACCAAGAATCATCTGGCTCAAAATGTCAATAGTGCCAAGGCTGAAAAACCCTGAGTGAAGTGAAGCTGGCTTTTTTTTTTCCCCTTGCAAGTATGTGGTGGTAAAGAATATACCTATGAATACATTTTAACGCCACTGTCTTGATTTGTGCCAAGGCACTAGCAGTTTTATCCGTCACTGCTTTGGTCCTTTCAGTGCCAATGATAACACAGTAAAAAAGGCCAATGATGTATGAGTATTATTGTGAAAATAGCTTTGACTTCACAAATCCCCTGAAGGGGTTTCGGGGCCCCTGGACCACACTGAGAATTGATGAACTAGAATCCAGAGTCAGCGAACTTTTTTCTGTAAAGGACCAGACAGTAAATGCTTTTGGCTTTATGGGCCATACAGTCTTTGCTGTGGGACTACAGCTACAGACAATGAGTAAATGAGTGGAAGCAGCTGGATTTGGCTCACAGGCAGTGATTGGCTGAGCCCTGAACTAGATTATATGCTGGCAACATTGCCTTGGCCATTCCATTCATTTTTTTATCAGTGTTATTTTGTTTTTACAATACTGCTACCCCTATCACATAAAGCTCCTGCTATTCTTTGTCAGGAAAACAGAACGTAACTCAGAAAGTGGCCAAGAATAAAAATGTGGGTACCCAGTTATGATGATGGTAGTTTCCCTTCATTAAGCATCCACTACGGGCCAGGTACTTGGCATATGCTTCCTCACTTAACCCTCACCACGACCTTGCAAAATGGGTATCAGGATGAGGGGAGTGGTGCTAAGAGGGACAATCGCTTGACCGAGGTTACACAGGTGAGAGAGTCATAGTGACAGCACAGGACTGAATCACGAATCTGCCTGATTCCAGAGTTTGAGTGTTTCCACTTTGCCTGGGCTGGAAAAGACTTTTAGTGCGGCCCTGCCTGCTGCAACCTTCCTCTCTCACCCACCCACGGCAGCATCACCAATCGAGTGCAGTGCTCTTTTCTGTAGACCCTTCCCGAGATCCTTTCTCAGTACCATCCTCCTTGTGAGTGGTCCTCATCCCTGGCTGCACACAAAAGCATCTAGGAAGCTTTTAGAACAATTCTAATGCCAAGTATCCTCCCACGCCCCACCCTCCCATTCCTATTTAATTTCTTTGTAATGGGCAGGGTCCAAGCATAGACATTTTTTAAACCTCCCAGATAATTCTGATGTGCAGCCAGGGTTGAGAATCACTAGTCTCTATAGAGCCCCAAATCCCTCAAAATTTGAGAATTAGCTGAATTAGGAAATTTTAATTTGGTCCTAAAACCCACACTTTTCTCTCCTCTATGCTTTGTCAATTTACAAAAGAGTAATGGAAAATAATATATTTGGCTGCCTGCATGAAAATATTTTATTATTGGGCATCTGTTATTCTTGCCTTTTTATTGTTATTTATTGCTTTTTTTTTTTTACTTTATAATGAAGAAATCATTATATTTCTTCACAGCTCAACTCTTTGAAGTCTCCACACACCAAAGAGACACTTGTGAGGGCCGTTAGAAACATAAATCAAATGAGCTTATTGTTACTGCTTTCTCAGCGAAGCTTTGCCAGGGAGACCACAGGTTTTCTCGGGAGCTCTCGGAAGCCTGAGTGGGCCAGTGGTGCTTAACTGCCTGGGTGTGTGTTTATTCCATGAGTCTTTTTCTTGATGATGGTAGGGTTAAGGAGCTTCAGAGCAAGAGTCGAAGAGTTTGTTTGGGCCTCTCCCCCAACACCAATCCTTTTGCTTCGAGGAACTCTGGAGTAGGGGGACCAATTCTTTCTGATTTGTCTTGAGATTTCCCCAGTTTTAGCACAGAAAGTCCCTGCCTCTAGGAACCTCCTCAATCAAGGGCAAATTGAGACAGTTGATCACTCTAGAATTTGTGAGTAGGTGGGGAATTATTTTATTTCAGAGGACTCTGATCAGTAGACTCACATTGCTGGTGAATATGATGGTATATCATTATATATACCTGTCTCTATGTGTGTGTGTGTGTGTGTGTGTGTGTGTGTGTGTGTGTGTGTGTGTGTGTGTGTTTGCGCACGCGCGTGTTTGTGTCCGTGTGTCTCTGTGCATATGCATAGTAGATTATCATTGTCCATGGTACCTATGTTCTATAAAGACACTTTGAACACTAAATTGGTAAATATTAAAGCATTGCTTCTAGGGAAAATATAGGATTACGTTGCTGGGAGCCTCTGGTCACACATTTTCATGGAACCAATTCTGGTCACATGTCAGCTCATCAACACAGAACCTTGTTTTATGTGTGTTTCTATTTAAAGACATCTTAATTAATATATATTGTTAATTCATTAAAATTGGACTCAGAGCCAACGGCACTATAACTTATGCCTGAACAAAACTTAAGTAACACATGAATTTTCTTTGTAAGGTGCCTCACAGCCTTCTTACACTTAGGAACACAAGAGAGCACTTCAGCACTACACCTGTGGGACATTTTAAACAGTGAAATTACCAATAAAAAAAGTACAAAGATGAGGAAAATGTGGCACTAAATGCACCACTTGTTTACAGTAAGGGCTGAAACAAGGAGGCAGAGCATTGACTTAGTAAATCCCAGCTGGCAACAAGTACGCTGGGCGACTCAAACTTTTCTCTGTTCTGTGCATGTCTGTAAGGGACCTCAGCAGGACCTCAGGCAGTGATTTGGGGCTACAAACACATTTCAGTGAGTAGGTGAATCTGCAACTATGAAACCAGTGAGGTAGATAGATAGAAAGATAGATAGATGATAGATAGATAGATAGATAGATAGATAGATAGATAGATAGATAGATAGATCGATCAATCGATTTACCATCTTTGTGGATCTCCTATAAAAGGAAAGTATCTGCTTTTACCTTGGCTAAAGGTCGAAAGATATTCAAAACTGTTAAGGTATGACTTTCCATTAAGACATTACAATCATGCCCAGAAAAATGTAAGTTCAGCTTTTCTGAGATCAGATGGAATTTGGTTTAAGTTCAAGTTTCCAATACATCTTCCAATTTGTCTTTCCCTCTACTTTCCACCATGAGCATATTTTCTTATTGCCTTTAAACTAATTGAAATTTTTTTCCCTTAGCAAGTTACTATACAGCCTTCCCTTCGTATCTATGGGGGATTGGTTCCAGGATTCCCTGTGGATACCAAAATCCACAGATACTCGAGTCCCATATATACTTAAGACAACGTAAATGCTATGTAAATAGTTGTTATACTGTATTGCTTAGGGAACAATGATAAAAAAGAGTCTGTACATGTGCAGCACAGACACACCCATCATAGGCTTAACTCTACAGTACATGCGAGAAACAACTTAATATTTTTTTAAAAATATTTTTGATCTATGGTTGGTTGAAGTCCCAGATGCTGAACGCGTAGATACAGGGGACTGACTGTACATCCAGATTCATGGGAGCCTTAACTCTTTTGTACCCACAGATTAATTCTCCCCAATTTAGGTTGTATTGTATATGTACCCCAACTCGGGTTTGCAGATTAAAGACTACCAACAGCCATTTGCTTTTTGCAACTCAATTGTCTATAGCAAAATATGAAAAATGTGGGTAAATGACATATTCTGGATTTGTTTTTTAAAAAAGGGATCCATTTTTGGTTTGGGACACCGAATGGGAACTGTAATTATGAGAAAGACAGAGAATAAACTTACCTGTAAATCCTTTTTTAATACATCCTGATATTTTTGGTAAGACATTTAGGAACTGGTGTTTCCTATTGTATGCTGGGCATTTGGACCTGAGGTGAAGTTTTCTGGGGTGAGAAACTGATGGAAAAAGCTTTTCTCCCAAATAAAAAGAGACACGTACCTTTCCTTTCACCACACATTGCTGTATCTACATCATGTACTGCCTGGACCTGTGTCAGCCATCTTGCAAGCATGAGGAGACATGTTTATGGGGTCAAATCAATATAACGAAGGTGATGGAGAGACAATGGAAAGAGTCTTGACATCAAGGGTCCTTGATGACATTGTGGAACTTTTGAATGAACCCTGGACCCACCATGTCTTCCAGACTTCTTGTTATATGAGATAAATATTCTTATTATTGGAGCCAGTTTTAGTTGGGTATGTAATGACCAAACTCATCTTGGCTGACACGAATACTTCATGACATGGTTGAGAGGAATAATGAAATAATACCAGTAAAGGACCTGGCATGGAGCAAATGATTTTTTTAAATGGTAGCAATCAATTGTTATTATATTATTTTTAATGAGATCTGATGATACCAGGTATATCATTTAATTAAAAAAGTAAATCATTTGGTGGAGCCCTAGTGTTTTATCATTAATATTATTGTTTTCAATGAAGCATACTATTTGGCACATAGTAAATGTTTAATGGTTTGGGTTTTTTTGACATTAAGCAATATATGCTACATATGAAAGAATGTATATAAATATTCATATATTTAAGTAATGAAATGGAACTTTAGTAACATCAGTGGAGGCCCTACCCCTGTGAGTCTCCCTTCCTCTCCTTGAATACCTTCCTTATGAGTTTTCTTGGTTCTTTATCCTAACATACTGGAAGACTTTTGGTACCCCCTATTCTGTTGACTATTCAGAGTCTGAGGTATTAGCCTTCAAAATAAAATTTCAAATGTTCGCTTGACTGGAGAATTTATAGCCACTCTTTTTAGAAAATCCAAAACGATGACTGCATCAGAGTCAGTAGAGACCTGCTAGCACTCCTTTTCTGTTGGGTTCAGCTGGTCTGTCTGAGCAACATGTTGTGTTTCTCCATCCTAGCCACTGCTCAGGCCTCCCTGAACTGCACCCATCCGAGAGATTTATAGCTCTTCCTTAGACACCTTCTAGCAAAAGCCTACATTGTTCCATAGCCTAAAACTTCCCCTTGAAAATAATGGTGGTTAAGCGTTTGGCTTTCCAGAGCCTTTCTTTACTGCGGGTAATGTAGAATTGGCAAGAAGAGACTAGCAAGGCAAATAAGAGTATTGGCCATTCAAATGCTCAGGAAATGTGAAAGAATTTCTTTGGATAAATATCCACAGAGAAAAGTCTCACCAGAGAACAGAAAGGTGATAGTGCTACGTAAACCCCCACAGCTGAGCCTTTCTTGCCTGAACTGGCGTGGGCGGTGGTGCGATAGTTAGAGAGCCTCCTTGGTGAGTTTGAACCCTGGCACTGCAACTGGCCAGTGGGACCTTGGGCAAGTTACTTAGCTCCATGGCTCCATTTATAAAATGGGTTAATAACAGTGCCTGCCTCGTAGAGTGGCTCTGAGGGCACAGTAAGTTAAAAACAAAGCATTCAGAACAATGCCTGACACATGGAACTGCTAAATAAATGTGAGCTATTATTGCTTGAGTGTCAAAAATCCAAAATGCAAACGCAGACATACTTGAATTAACACAAAAACTAAGAGAGGCTGTCTCAGAATATGTCTCAATATAGTCCCTTAATTTTTTTCAGTTAACTTATTTTGTAAATTGGTAAAGATTGGGAAGTTCTAGAAATGTCCAAAACCCCCAAACCAGCAAATACGGGACAGTGTTTTGGTAACCTGCCAAAAAGTTTACCTTGAAGTGAAATATGCTCATTTTACTAAGAAAGCCTATTTCCTTTAAAAAAAAAATGTTCCATGATTAAGTCAAAACACTGTACAACTTTTCTTAATGACCTGAACCCAATTTTAGCTTATTACCTAGAGATAGCTAGACATTTCCAATTGTTTACCAATCTTTTTCAATTTTTTCTTGTGTCTGAAGTAAAAGTAGCCTACTATTATAACATTTTCAATCCTACAAAAAGTTTCTGTTTTTGGAGTAGGAAAGGCAGTTAATAGTCAAGCTATCCAGTAATTTATATATTCCAGGATAATTGTGTAATTAATAAATATTATTCTTTAAAAAGGACAAGGATTTGCATTTATAGCCTTTAAAATTAATATAAAATATATACAAAATGCTTGCATAGTAAGTAGGCATCAAATATTGTTAATTTACCATATTCTAAAGCTAAGATTCAGTAATTTTTTTAAAAAGAACATTGAGAGGGCAAGCTCCCTGAAATTCTTTTTTTCTGGAACAACATAGAGAATGAAAAAACAAAGCCATTGTTAATGTTTCTCTTTGGCAGATAAACCTCCAATTTTACACTGATTTTAAAAATATTGGGCTGTCGGAAAAGTCATGACATATTTTTTGTTCTTCATTGCAAAAATATGTCATGACTTTTCTGACAACCCAATAGCATTCCAAAAAGTCATATTCCTCAATTCTTCCATTTATCCTCTGATCATGTCTCAATTTTTCTGTGTATCAGCTTGGGGTAATTGGCCATATTTTTTCTTCCCACTGATAAGAAAAAACTGTTAGAATTTAAACATATCCACATATTCTAAATGACTATTTAATCCAATGTAAATGGAATAAGTTCCCATGCTTTCCTTATTATTTTTTATTTAGTTTGCATGATTTCAGGAGCTCAGAGTTTCTGTGGGCACATGGGAGAGTAATAAATCATGCCTCGTAAAACAATACCATGTAGGCAAAACAATTTTTAAAAAATAAGTCCCATAATAAAAGTCAAACAACAGCTGATGAAAACAGATGTATCCTTTGTTTTGAATGAACCTCAAATTTTGTAACATGGCAAAAACTAAGTACCAACTGGACTCAGTTCAACTCTATACATTTGTCACAGATTGCTAAAATAAAAACAGCCTTGTATAAAACAAAACAAAACAAAACAAAAAACCAAAACCAAAAAACTCCAGGTATAATTTTTGTATTTATAAAGCAACCATGGCTTTTATTTAAATATGGAACTTACTATGTCTCATTAAAAAACAAAAAGTGTTTGAATGAAATTAACTGAATTCAAAATAGAAATCAGAGAATGTAAAAGGTAGCTTACCTTCATGCCTTGTTACTTGAGACAATAACGTAACCAAATAAATGATGTTTTTAGTATGGTTTATTTTTTTAAAGGTCAGAAAACTGGACATGGTCTGCTGTCAAGCAAAATTTTCCAATTAAAGATTATTTTCCCCCAAATAGCATTTAGTGTGGCCACATTTATGTTTGAAAACCCAAATCTCTCTCCATTTGTGCTGAGGGCTTATTTCCCAGCATCTTTTCTTTGCATTGACCCCCAAATACTTACAGACCTTAGAGCTTATAGAAGTCCATCTAATTTGAACTTTGAACGTAGTGTTATTTTGTGGGTTGATAAAAGATTTAGAGTTTCTATAGTTCAAGTTTCCTCTCTAAAAACTAGGGGCTTGGGAACTTAGCCTCTTAAAGGTAAATCTTTTGTGTGGGCTCAAGGGACCCAGAATGAATAATACTGAGCCAGAATTTCTCCCACCACACCATATCCCCTCATGTAAATGACCTCTCATTGGTTATCCTGAACAATGGGTCCACTATTTCTTTTGCTTCAATTAAGCAAACTTTTAAAAGACCATTGGGGACGTCAGCATTGAAACATTTCTAGAGAACTCAAAGAAGCAGCCCATCTTTAATTACACAATATCTGTTTAGCAAATGTTGTGTAATCACAGAATGATAGAAAAAAGCAACCACAGGGCTTCTGGCCCAATCATGGAAACCATTTTGAAGAAAGATGCTTATTATGGGTCCAAAAAGAAAGAAAAGAAATATAAAGAAAGAAAAAAGAAAGGAAGAAATCGTGTTTGAACCTCTTGCCAGGAAAACAAAACAAAACAAAACAGTGCTCTGTGCTCATTAACAATATGGTAAGATTTAACTCAGTCCAACGATACATCAGCTATGATTGAACTTTCTATAATTTACTCACTGCATTACATAATTTACTCATTATATAATTAAATACATGATGCCTATCTTTCTTTTCGTCTACTTATGTTCGAAAGAAAGAGCCAGATTTTTTCATGGTAGCTAAGATGTCACTCCCAAAATACAAGTTAGAAATATTTTGATGAGTATTATTTCACTACTTATAGGGAAGAATGAAATGGAAAAGTGCAGTTTGCAAAAGTGTAAACCTTGTCTGAGATTGGCAATTTCCTTAGCTAAGAGAGTTTGATACACATTTTTTTTTTTTGTAACTTGCCTTCCTCCAATGCTCCTATTTTTAGTTCTTGCATTTTGCATTGGGTTAATTTTTTTTGGTCTTAGAACAACTGTGTTTTCATTGGGAACTGCCTAAACTGCTTGCTGGAAGTAAGTGGGGCATAAATAAATAAGTAAGTAAAAATATGCAAACAAATTGCAGCTAAGTTTTGAAGGTATGTCTGGCCAGGGTGTGCTGAAAATAAAAAGTCTGAAATATACTAGCCTGGAGAAAACAATTACTTTCCAAATTGCTTTCTACTCATTTGTAAGCTCATCTTTATGTAAACAATAGAAATACATTATAACAGCATTTTAGGATTTTTAGATAGGGTTGCATTGAGATCGTGAATGGGCTCTGGTTTGTTTTAGTCCATTCAGGCTGCTATAACAAAATCTCACACATTGGGTGCCTTATAAACAACAAACATTTATTTCTCACAGTTCTGGAGGCCAGGAAGTCCGAGATCAGGGTGCTGGCAGATTTGGTGTTTGGTTCCGTGGAGGAAGGAAGGGGGAAGGGGGGTGTCCTTGGTCTTCATCTATAAGGTCACAATCTCATTGATGAAGCCTCTGCCTTCATGACCTAACCACCCTCAAAGTCTCCACTCCCTAATACCATCACCTTGGGGGTTAGGTTTCAACAAATGAATTGGAGACGGGTACATTCAGACCATAGCATGGTTTAATCTTGCCATTCCTCAACAGAGTAATAGAAGAGTCGCCTCATTGTATTTATTGTTTCCATTGTATTACTATCTAAGATAATAATATCTATGCATCTTGCCTTAGAGGTCATTCCAACTTTCTAAGGTAGAGGAAGGTAGCCTGTTTCCTTCAGGAAATCTTTGTAACTTCTGTTTCTTCCCATCCTTTTCCTTCCCTGCCAATTTAATGTGTACCTGTCATAAGGAGAAGGAGCTGGTAACCCAACAGTGTTTTAGGAACGTGGAGCTGTCATAGAAAAGATGGGCTCTCGGAGGTGTTTTGCAGGAGGAAAGGGGCATTTGGATGAGATAAGGACCACCGTCAGGAAGAAGGCTATCCACAGCCGCAGGAAACTTGCCCTCCACAGCCCAAGGCAGGGGCAGAGCCCGAGCCTGAGAGAATGGAGCGAGCACTAGGAGCTTAGCATAACCCAGGGATTTCTGAAATCAACTATACTTAGTAAATAAACATTTCAATGATGTGGAGTAGTTAGGAAAGTTGGTTTTCCACTTCTCAGGGTGAACTGCCACATGTTTAAAACTCTATGGGACCTACATAGCACTGAAGTTACGAAACATTACCTAGATCATTTTCACTTACTCATGTTCTGGGAACATTTATTTTCCAGTCATCTCAAATATATTAATCTTAAACAGGCACAACTATTCCTGTGTTGACTTTAGATTTATTTATTACTTAACAAAAAAAAAAGATGTAAATATACTTTTCTCATTGTAATTTCTAATGTTATCTACATGTATTCACTTAGATAACAAGAATCATTCTGGTTGATGCTAAGAACTACACCAAACATTTCAGTGAGACAGTCCATTGCTGATCAGGCAACAATCAGGTACATCTTTCCTTAGGGGCTTCAGCTCAGTGCATGGGAATCAGTAACAAGTTCTCAACTCCTACTCTACAAAATAACTCTGGGCTTAATTGTTTTGATAAATTCCTGGGAAGTCTATAGCAGATAAACCCTGTAGGACCTGGATCCTTGAGGCCAGTGCCTCTTACACTTTCTTGTGCATGCACATCACCTGGGGATCTTGTTAAACTGTAGATTCTGATTCAACTTCCTGGTGATGTCCAAACCTGCTGGTCTGGGGACCACACACATTTGTCAGGAAGCAGACCCACCAACCCTGAAAGCTAGTAACCACCACCCATCACTGGAACTCAATGCCCATAGTTTTCCTGGCCCTCTTCAAACACAGCCTGCATGATGCCAGTGGCCATTTACTAGTACAAGACACTGATGCTCAAATCACATTCCAGGCTCTCCAGAACTGTTAGTTTGCAAGTCTCGGTGGACTTGTGCTATTATGTGCTATTATAAACACATTGAGATGAGTGGTACCGGGGGCCTGTGGAAGTGTAAGGCATGGGTCTTTCCTTCCGTGTGCTGAGAGTGGGTTGGGAATGTGTGCATTCATACACTGAATGAATGGAAAGCAAGTGCAACCAGGAGAAAATCAGGTGCTAACCTCCACCTTCCAGATGCATGCTCTGAAGGGATCAGAGCAGGGAAGATTGCAATGGCCTGGGGAGGTTTGGAAATGCCTCTTCTTGGATTAGGCTCCCCAGAAACAGACAGACCCTGAGATTTAAGTGCAAATCATCTATTTGGAAACCTCAGACCGGCAGTGGAGTGAGTGGCAGAGAAGGAGAGTGGCTCAGAAAGGGTGCCTGGGAAGTCTGGGGAAAGGTTATCTCATTTGAGGGTAAGGGGTGAGGGGATTGGAGTGTAAACACCCCCATCATTGGTTGATGGCTGCTGAGGGAGCTTTAATTCCTCACACATCTGTCCTGCTATGCATGATAGAGTGCCTTGAGAAGTTGGGGAAAGCCACAGGCGAAGAAATTCTGCTGCTGTCTTAAAAGAGTTGCAGGATTTGAGCTGAAATTAGCAACCCCACTGCATGCAATGGCCAGTTGTCCTTTCTGGTGAATCCAGGATTCGTTCACTTCTTGAGCTCAAGGCTACAAGGAGCAGTCACTAGGTGGAAACTTTCTGCTTTTCTTGGGGCAAGCACACACCTACTTGCCTCACAGATCCTGGTGCAAGAAAGTCAGACTGTGCCCCTTTGAAGAGAGGAAGATTAGATCCGCGGGGACCAGCTGACCATTGTTCTTCCTTCTTTAGGTTAATCCTGAGGGGAGGCTGGCCAGGCAGACCCCTTTCTAGGTGCTGCTGCACCATCCTGGGACTCGCCAAGCTTCCGGCTCACAGACGACCTGAGAGCCTCTTGTGGATTTGGTCAGTTGGCCTCAATTGCAGTTGATAATTACAGGACATTGTTGAAAATTGTTGCAACATGTAACTTTTGTAACCATTATTTACTGCCCTAGGTTTGCAGCTCTTTGTGGGGACTGTTTGTCCTTTCCTCAGGCTCTTCAGTTTCTTGGGAACTGAGGTCCACAGTATTTATTTACTTGAATGCATCACGAAGGGAAACAAAATACTGTTCCAAGGCCACCTGGGCACTGGGAATGAATAAATTTGGAGAGAAGGTAGAAGACAGGAAGTATCTGTTAATCAATGAGGGGTTTTCGTAATCTGGCCCGGGGTCTACCTTCCAGCCTGCCCTTCTCTCCCTCGTCCGTCAATCAGTGATCCAGGCACCTGAAACTCTTCACAGCATCCGGAAGACTGGGCCTCTTCCCATCTGCTTGCCTGAGCTGCTGTGGGTACCCTCTTCCTCTTCCTCTGACATAATCCTGTCATCCACCAGTTTATCACACATTCCCAAACGCCCCTGTGCGGGGCTATTTGCTTCCTTCTGGTTCCCATCCAGAAGTCAGGAGTAACAGGCACCAAATTAAATATGAATCACCTGTTTCATTTGTCCCTTGTCCTCATTCACTGTGAGTCCCTCTAGGACAGGGACCCCGTCTTTCTCTTCTCTGTGTCCCTATCACCAGCACTGGCTTTATACCCGGAAAGAATCAGCAGCTCAGCCCTATATCACTGAAGAAGGAAGGATGTGGAACACCAGCAGTTATTAGAAAGTGTATTTTGTATATATTTAAGGTTTTTTTTTGGTTTTCTTCATACTGTGCAATAGGGTTATTATGCGTATTATTTACAGTTAGCATGTAACCTCACAATATAAAAAAACAATAAAGCTATTTTCATTTTGGGATTAAAAAAAAATCATCCCTAACTGATGACAATTCTGTAGAATTGAGCAGCAACCGCTGGCACCAACCAAAGGCTTGAGCAAACAAACCCCCAAAGTCACTGAGTCTACCAAAGTTTTAACTAACATCACCACATGTGGGGAAATAGGGTTTTTAAGTCACAGATCCTTCCTCCTGTGCAATGGCCCTCAAATCCTTTACTCTTGATTTGCAAGTTGAAGGCACAGATCATCTAGCCAGCTCCTGTTTTGCAGGATGTTTTTCCACAGTCAGGATGAGGGAAGTAATGTGGTTCTTAGTGGCCTTTGTCATACTTTTCCTTTTCCTCCTGAAAGTGTTTTTGTGGAAGACCTGCCGGATGTCACAGAAACGCGACCTGAGCAAGATGTGTGTCACTTCTTAACTTGAAAAGTGTCCATGACTCTGAGCCCAGAGAGGATGTAATAAATAGGGCCTGGTGCTTGGCCAGCAAATCCCAGCCAGTTAGGTAAACAAGGCAGAGGGCACAGGATTTCACACCTACCCTGGCAGCAGTTGAACTCAGAGGGCAGCCATTTGATTCTTCACAGGTGCAGACTGCTGGTCTCCAGCAAAGGAAAACAACTGGCCATAGCATCCTCCCACATACAAGGTGGGACAATCAAGTACGCGAACTCCTCCTAGAAAAAGTGCTACATACTTCATTGCTGAATATCACTATGGTCACCTTTGAAGTACTCCCCTTGGGAAACTAGGTACTGACACCAGCACCTAGTCCATCCTTCAAAGCAATTTTGGAACTCTTTTTCTGGAATGGCCATCAGAGCTGCTGTTATATTACCCTTGATGTCCTGAATGTCATCAAAACGTCTTCCTTTCAATATTTCTGTTTATCTTTGGGTAAAGAAAGAAGTCATTGGGGGCCAGGTCAGGTGAGTAGGGAGGGTGTTCCAATACAGTTATTTGCTTACTGGCTATAAACTCCCTCACAGACAGTGCTGTGTTAGCTGGTGCATTGTCGTGATGCGAGAGCCATGAATTGTTGGTGAAAAGTTCAGGTTGTTTAATTTTTTCATGCAGCCTTTTCAGCACTTCCAGATAGTCAACTTGGTTAAGTATTTGTCCAGTTGGTACAAATTCATAATGAATAATCCCTCTGATATCAAAAAAGGTTAGCAACATTGTTGCAACAGGTTCACTAACTTAATTGTCATACCTCCTACTATGAGATCATTTGTAAAGAGCATCTCAGAGCACCCCTTTTCTGTTTCCACCACATAGGTCTGCTGCTTTGTAGGTCTGGCATGCAGGAAAACATGGCTATGGAGTACCTGCTGCTAACCAGTGTGCCTTCTAATGAGGCTAGTCCTAGTGAGAATTTTACTATTAAATAAAATAGTCAAACTATTTGACTATTAAGTAAAGTAGTCAAATTATTAAATACAAATTAAGTTTGTTTGAGACTTAAGCAGACAGAATGCATGAATTCAATTCAGCCTGTCAAAAATTCAAAGCCATTTCTAAAGGAGTCTCTTTGACACGTTGACCGATGTTAGGAAAACGGGCTATAATAATTCTGGTTCCCAAAAAAGTGGGCTGAGACAACTTGCACGGCTGAAAGAGTTTAATGAGTGAAGAAAATAACGCAAAAAATAACCATCTAGAATTGAAACAGTCTATGTTGGTTTTCCATGGACAGGAAAAGTCAATTTGCCTGGGTTTAATTTAAACCACTTCAGTTTAGTTAATGAGGGTTTTAAAAAAAATTGCTACAAAGTTATTTGAGTTGTTTTTATAGGTGGGGAGCTGGGGACCACCTTCCCTTTATGGAAAGCAGTGCACTTCCAGTGCCCCCAAGTAAACAAGCCTGATCTTGAATTATAAAATGTGGCTTTCGTGTTGTTTTTGTTACTTTTATTCCCCTCATGAAAAATACTCTGCATTATAAATATAATGCAGATACACATTCCACTCTGAGAAAAAAGAATCTACATATACCAGTTATTTCCTAAAAAAGAGACTATATAGCTAGTTCTGCTTCACAGCTTTAAAAATACATGCAGTTATCCATGGTACCTCATTCCTTGCCTGTCTGGCCTTTTCTTGACTTGTCCCTCACATATCCATCCATTCAGCCTATTTCCTTGGAGAGGCAGTGAAGAGACAAGCTATTTACCTGGTTGCTATCTTCCTTAATTTGTCTATTAGGTTTAACTTTCAGGTCCATATCCAAACGTATACAGTGAGAAAGGAAGCAATAAATTAAAGGACTGACATTTATTGAATGTTTATTTGCCAGACACTGTTCTACATGGTCTAACTCATTAAATCCTGACAACTAACTTCTGAGGTGACTAATATTGCTATTCCCATTTTACAGATGAGAAAATAGAGTCAAGATTGACGATTGAACTTGCCCAAGGCTACGCAGCTGATAAGTGCCTGAGTCAGGATTCAAACCAAGGCTGTCTGACTCTTGAGCCCACCCTGTTAGTCAGCATGTTCTACTGCATGGGTGTCTCTATGGTAAGCAAGATCATGAGATGGATTCTTACACAGCCATATCCTAGCTGGTGATCACTGCACAGTCTACAGAGGTGAATGTTTTTCCTTGGAGCTGCACTTCAACGGGTGTGCTGCCTGCTGAGGTCTCAAACATGAAAACCTCCTTTCATGATCCACTCAATGTCGACAATCTTTCTCTCACGTCACCTACCGAGGAGCCAAAGCCTTTTAGAATTATAGATGGACATGCCTCATCACTTGCTTTCTGGTTAATGACCCCATGTCTCTGTCAAACTCATCCTCATCTTCACCTGCTAAAAGTTAGAGATAAATTGTGTAGGCTCTGAAGTATCAACAGCCCTCTTCCTCTTAATATTTTCTTCTTCTTTCTCTTAAGCTGTAATTATGTCATCAAGAAGAATTAGAGACTTGATTGAATGAAGTGGCTAATGAAAACCCAACTTTCAAATTCTTAATTAACAGTATTCTCGATTATTCATTTATTCTTTTGACCACAGGTAAATTCAAGAGGATAAGGTGTAATTCCTTTCCTTTGGGAGCTCAGAGGTTCATGGAGAAGAAATAGACATGGACAGGCAAATTACAACATGTCTCAGTCAGTACGATATTTGAGGTACAACTGAAGTGTGGTGGGAGGGGGTGGGGTGAGGTGGGGTGGGGGTTAATTGCCTAAAGGTATTTACACAAGAGGTGACATTTGATCTGGGTCTGGAAAGATAAGTAGGAGAAGGCGGTGGGGGCTATCCAGGCAGAAGTATAGGCTGTGGAGATCACCACATGTGTCAGAGCAAGGTGTGCTCAGGGAGGGATGAAAAATGTTACTAGACAGAATGTAGGGGAATGGAGTAGCCTGGACAGGCAAGAGCTAAAGCTAGAGAGGGAGGCTGGGGCCAAGCAAAGAGTTTAGATAGCGCCCTATAGGCAGTGAATGAGCCAACAGAAGTCTGTACAAGGAAGGAAGATCATGCTTGTATTCTTAGGAAGAAAACTGGGAACTCTACAAAAGATGCATTAGAGTAACAAGAGGCACGTTCCTCTCTCATTAGGCCTTTCCAGCTACATGGGGTTTTATTCCACTGTGGCTGCTGCTGCTGTTATTGTTATTAGCTGAAATGTATCAAGGACTCACTCTATGCTAGGCTGGATGTATGTGTGGGGACGGATCCCTAGGAGCTACTAAGAGGTCATTCCTGCTATTATCTGAGAGGTCTCCATGACAATCTTCCCACCTGAGAAAGACAAAAAGACCTGTGTAATTTTGCCACATTGAGGACGTATCTCATAAAATAATAGTCCTTATTTATGCATTTGCTTCCACAGAAGTGGAGTGAATCCTGGCAGGCATGATGAAGAAACAGCTGTATCTTTCACTAAGCAGGCCAAGGAAGGCACACCTCAGGGGCAACAATTCATTAGTTGCCTGAGAAACAAAGTTCTCTGCCCTTTGGTCCTTCCAGTTTCACTCTCCATCCAATAGGTTTACACTGGATGCTAGCACATATGAAATTGGCCTGTGAGTCACTCTACAGCCTCCTATAGTGACACAAGCACAATATGGCTATTAAGCCTTGTTTCCCGTATATTGTGGCCAAAAAACAAGAAAGAAAGAAAAGATCCATGAGGTAATTTGAGAGCCACAGAAAATAAGGATCTGTAGGGTTTAATTTTTTGTTTTATATAGACAGCTCTCCTTTGCTGGTATAATGCAGATGGAAAAATTATAATGCTGCTATCAAGCTGTTGAAACAGTTTGCCCATCCAGATGGACCTGGATTTGGAAGGCAAGGGGGGTGTAGCCACCTTGTTCCCCATGGCTAGCCCTGGAGTTCCTACACCTGGCTTCATGCAAGCACAGAAGGAGAAGCATAAGTCAATTAGTAACCTGTGTGATTGATTCCAGGCTCATTCTACCCCCAAGGCTGTACCTGGACTGCATGCCCCCAGGAACCTTCCTTCTTCCTCTTATGGCTCTAACAATGCAGTTTGCTGGAAGCCAGGCAATAAGGGAGGGATCGAAAAGTAGGCTTCAGCGAGTCACAGATTGTGCATTTCAAAAGTTGGAGCAAGATATTCAACATTGAATTAGCTTTTCTGTATTTCCAAAGTCTTTTAAATCCTACCAATGAAATCCTGTGATACTTGGAACCCCTGAATCCATCCGAAATTGTGACTTTGGTGTTAAAGAGAAAACATTTAAATTAAGTCAATTTTTAGATGAGACCAGGATAGGATGGGGAGAGGGTCCTAGGGTTACTAGGGTCCTGTGGCTGTCTTACCATTACCATTCTAAATATGTCCATGTCTCATATGTTCTCATGTCTCTTTATCTCATCATAGACCAAGTTCTCCACACAGAAAGCGGTGCGGCCCTTCCAGGGCAAAGTTCCTGCTGCTCCCTGTTTATTGCATTTTCCTCCTCCATAACTGTTTAGAACCCCATACTTGACTTCTACCCTCATGCCCACCTAGCAGTGTATTTCAGTAACGTTTTGCTCCCTTTTGGAAAGAGGCTGGGTAGAAATACACACACACACACACACACACACACACACACACACACACACACACACACACACACATATATATCTTGCTTATTGGTTGTGGTCTTTAGGAATACTGCTCCACAAAATTTTTAGAAAGTTGAACAGGTTCACTCAACTTAAGCAGTTAATAGCTGCTTAGGCTACTATACTTATTCTTGGGAAATATGAGCTTCAGCATTTTTAAAGCTAAAAGGACTTTCTAATGGTGATATTTAGTCATTAGAAACAAAGAAGGGGCCATTATTCTTGAGTAAAGGAGGCTGACTGACATTTATAGGTAATTTTGTCAGGCTGATCCTAAATGAACTGGAATAATGGAATCAAAGAATATCAGACCAGAAAGGAGGTAATCCAGTGCAAAATATTCTTGTCAAAGAGAAGAAAGAGACCCCAAGAAATGAAATGACTTAAGGAGCTGTAACAGAGACATTCCTTGTCTTCCATCAGTTTTTCTGCCCTTCTCTCTTCCTTAGCTGAGCATGTGGCCACCTGAATCCAGACTACATATTCCAGCCTCCCTTGCAGCTAGGTATGGTCATGTGCAGCTTTATTCTATTTAACCAATGGGATATGAACAATAGGTTGTTTCTGACTGTCTGAAAAATTCTTTCTCTCCTTCCCCTTCCTGCTGGCTGAAATGCTAACTTCATGTGTGGAGATGAGTAGCTATCTGGGACCAAGAGATGAAAGGGACCATGTGCTCTCTAGTGTGCTCAAGGATGATAGAGCAACAAGGTAGGAAAACCCTGGGTTTCTGCAACATAGAGTTCTAAATTAACTGCCTTCTAGACTTCTTTGTGTGCAAAGAAATAGATGTGTATCTTTGTTTAAGCCACTGTTGTTTTGAATTTTTGTGTTAGTCTTAGCCACACCTAATCTAAACTGTTATAGTTTCCAGTAGTTTAGAAACGTTTTAATTGATTAGCATGACTTGAAGGAGGAGGGCAGGATGGGTGATGGACAAAGCCTGATTCTAAGTCTAAGAGAAAACGCTTTACATATTTTATGTCAAAGGGTCCACAAACAGCTGCATCAGAATTACTCTGGCAAAGGGTCCCATAAATCTAGATTCCTGGGTCCTTTCCTAGAGATTTTGATTTAGTAGGTATTTTGTGGGGCCCAAAAACTTATATATATAAAAAATCTCCCCATGAAATCTTGATATCCAGATACATTTGGAAGTATTTGATCTAGAATTGTTCTCTGCTAGGGAGCTGAATGACAACCACGAGAAGAAAATTTTTTCTCCCCCAAACATAGATGTCTCTATGGGCACATGAGAATGAGAGATTAAGGGAGAGACAGTGAGACAGAGAGTGAGAGAGAATATTTTGATATTCTGAAATAAGTGATTCCTCATGCTATTTGGACTCCTTCTTCACCCTGAAACCCCCTGGAGTCACACAAATATCATCTAATAGACTATTCTCTCTCAGGTTTGTCTTAGTTCAGACAAACCAATTGTATGTGGCTAGTTTTTTTTTTTAATAGATTACATTTTCTGAGGGAAGTTTCATCACTTCCAATGTGCATTACTACATATTAATGAATCATAAATGTATTTGTGACAAAAAGAACACCATGAAAGTACAGGAAGAGTATGCTTTTCAAACATTTCAAGGCCTCCCACATCAGAGGTTGAATTTTCTGGTCCATTAAAAAATCTGCCAGGTCAGCAGATTCAGTCAAACAGCTGTCAGCTGAAGTTGGCTGAAAAGCACTTGGGCACATAAGTAGGTTCTCCTGGCAGCAAAGGTGGTGGCATGGGAAAGTGTTACCAGAAGGCAGATAGTGGCAGGCGTGAGACATTCCCGACAGCGGTGGACAGAAAGGGATTAGACTAAGCAGCATGTCTGTACCAAAGTAATCTTCTTACAAGAACCACTGTCACATTGACATGTGCAGGCTGCTTGGGAGCTAAGCTCTCCTACCTTCTTCTGGGACGATGGAGGAGAAGAAGCCCTCCACCAGGAGAGAGCCTAGCAGTCACTGGGCTCTCTACAAATCTCAGCAGAGCCAGATCCACTTTAAGACAACATTGGAAAAGTGTCCAGGATTCCAAAGATCTACTTCCAACTGGGTCACCAATCAACCCAGGCTGAGTCTGGGTAAGTGATGTAAACTTTCAGTTTTTAGTTTTCTCCTGTGTGGAATTAAGGAGATGAGCGTGATGAACTACAGAATCTCCCTTTTAAGAGTTGTGCAATTTTATATTTATCTTATAGGACACTACGTTCTATGTCCATGGGTGAAAGTAAAAGCTTCCCTTGGTTAATTATATATTTCCTTTTATTTTTAAAAGACAAAAATCCTAACCCCCAAAACAAAAGTGTCAGACAGACATGTATGTGTGCGCGCATGCATGCACGCACCCTTTAGAACTTGAATTTCTGGAAATTCTTTCTTAGTCATCTAATCCCCGCAAGCTCTGGTGGCATCCTGTTGTCCTTGCTAAAAGTTTCCATCCTGCAAATATTTAGGCTAGGACTTTTAAACATCCCTGAACGTTTATTTGATTCTCCCAAGCAACAGCATCCAGAGGGCTCAAAACATATGGAGTACAGGCACTTATTGACAGGATCGCTATGGGTTCTCATTAATAGGTAATCTCTGAGACCTAACTCTGTGCTTACTGATGATCTCCTGGATTAACCAGAACTGTGACCAGAAATGAGATGAAACTCTTTTATTAGTTGTTATTATAAAGTGGTCTTGAATCTGTCATAGTGCTCTCTCCGTTATAACCTTTCCCCTTCCTCAGGTGATACTCCAGCAATGAACTCCTTACTCCTAGAACTTTCCACATAGCCCTGTTTCAATGTGCCCTTGATCCAAAAGCCACTGTCCTTTCAAAAGGTTTGAAAGAGAAATGGGAAGCACCCAGGACAAATTTATAGGTCATAGAACTCCAATAGATTAAGTGCTAGTGGAATTTAGGGAAATGGAGAGGAAAAAAAAAAAGCCAAACTTACTTCATCCACGTGCCCAACAGCTCCATAGATTCTCGCCATCTGTCCAATGAGGTAAGGGAATCTCTCACCAATCTCTTTCAGCATTGGAAGAAAACTATTCAAAGCCACTGGTTCATAGCCTGCTATCTCTATAAGGATGTTTAGGATGATATCATTATGGGCTGAGTCCTTTAAATGCCCAATTAGGAAAGGAACACACTTCTGAACCACCTACAAAAAGAAAGGAGAAGAAGAGGGAAGAAAGAGAAACAAGAAGAAAAATTAATAAAACAGAATCAATCTTAATTTTTTTTTTGTATTCAATCTGAATTCAACACACTCTGAGATGATTACCCTCATTGGAACTCAAGCAGATCTCCCAAGTCTGGAATTTAAAATTGACAATAAAATCACAGGGGCTTCAGTTCCTTTTTCTTTTAATCTGTGTTCTGCTATTGAAGAGAGTTTACAAGTGCTTAGATACCGCTATTCATAAATCAAGTTTTGATGTGTTATGTCTTCATCAGGAGTATTATTATATTTCCATCAAACCATCATGAGAGCAACAGTTTGAAGGACAATATAAACAAGAGATCCTTGATAACTTTAATCAAGGGCTTCAAGTTGGAGGAATATGATTTGGAAACACTTAATAATAAAAATAAGAAAGCAGAAAAGAGTTCTCATATTCTCTTTAATTTCTTATTTTGATCACAAAAATGTAATAAGATTAAAAAAAATTAAAGTAAAATTATTCCTAGCATATTCCCAATATTCTAATGTTTCTTTCTATATTTTTAATGTTTTTATGAATATAAAGATGCAGCAATTCATGTTAAGAAAAATGTGACTTTTTTATGGAATAAAGTCACTATGTTAATATACAGACATGATGAGCACTGATAATTTAATGAATTGTTTTGTCTGCTAAAATGAAAGAATTAGAAAGGACAACCTGTGGAAAAATGGAACAACAGAAGAACTATTTGTCTATCTATATTTCTACTACACTTATTTCTTTTGTTTGTTGTTGGTTTGCTTTTTTTGGTTTTTTGCTTTGTTACTTTTTTGGTAAAGTAGACTCGAAAGGTAGCTTCCAGTATTAGACCTGAATCTGATGCACCTCTCATCCTGCTGAACTCATAATCTGTCCCCCTGCCCAAATCCTGCTTTTCCCACCTCTGTAGCCACAGGTCTCCTTTCTCCATAAGTGACACCATGATCTGCCTGGCTACTCAAGCCAGAAAACTGGGACTCGTTCTTAAGGACCATTTTCCCCTTATCAGCAGCTTCAACCATCGAGTCCCATTGATTCCACCTCCCAAATATCCCATAGATCTGTCCACTTCCCTCCGTTTCCATTCATCTTTCTATTCACTCATTGACAAATATTTGTTGAGCCTTTCCTATTTGCAAGGTACTATTCTAGGTGTGGAGTTACAGTTGCTAACAAGTGTGACAAGTTCCTGCCTTCATGGAATATTCCACTGTTTAGTAAAAGAGACATTTAGTAAATCAAATAATTACAACAGAAATGCATATAATAAATGTATTAATAAATCCCAAGTAGGGAAAATACAGGGTGCTGTGAGAGGCTGTCCCAAGGCCCTAATATAGGCTGGGTGTAAGGGAAGTCCTCTCTCAGCAGGGATATTTTAGCTGACACAAGGGATCCAATTACCCCGCATTTGGGTTATTCTAACAGCCTCCTAACTGTTCTCCCTGCCTTAATTCTTGCCTATTCAATCCCTTCTCTATCCGTGGCCACAATGGTGACCCTTCCTTCCTTAAAACACTTCACTAATTTGCCATTTCTTTCAAGATAGAGGCTTAGCATACTTGTATCTTTTGTGAACTGACTCCTACTCATTTTTCTAGGTTAATCTCCTCACCCTCCTATGCTACTCTCTCCCCATCCAGATCCCATCACATATCATGCTTCCACCATGTTGAATTTTTAAAAGTTTTCTTGACCTGCTAAGTTTTCTCTTACATCTGGGATTTTACTCATGCGATTCACTCTGCCTATAATTCTTATTGCCCCGATTTTGCTGGATAACTCCTAATCATTCTTGAGGCCTCAGATTAGCTGTTATTTCCTTAAAAAGCCTTCCTGAATGTCCTTCCTCTTCCCCTCTCAGTCTAGTGCCCCTGGTGAATCTCCTATCATACCCCACATGGCTCTGAGCAGATCCTTCTCAGGCTTTCTGCTTATTGCTGGTCTAGATGCCTGTGTTGCAGGTTGGATTGAAAGCTCTACAAGGTCAAGAATCATTTTTATTTTGTACACCATTGTATATTCAATGCCGAGCACAGAGCCTGGTCAGAGGTAAGTCAATAACTATTTGAGAAATGAATCAAAGAAAGGTAAATCTAAATGATTTTACAGGATAGCATATGGATAACTTCCCACCCCTACCCCATAGTACTTGAATAATTCGTCGTCCATAATGTTTAAACACAATACTGAAGTGTGTCATATACAACATAACAGGAACATAAAAGAAGACAGTTTTGAGAGAACTAAATTTACTCTACCTGTAAATTTAGACTTTGTATTTTATCTAGTACTTACAGAGGAAAGAACAGGGCTAGTTCATGGTAAATGGCACAGATGAACGAACAGTTAACAAACGCTGCCCAAGCATTGGGAGTGATAGTGTGTCTTTCAGGAGAAACCACGAGAGCTCCCTGGCACATGTGGCAGAAATGTCAGCCCACTGCTGCGGGTCAGGGCAGCATGCCTAACTTGAGGCCTTTAGAAATGGAAAATGCTTACACATTTCCTGCCCCATTCTATAACATTCCATTTCCCAGTACTTACTCTTCACGTCTATTCCTGGAACACCCAGGTCTCTGGGACATGGCATGCTAATTTTATTTAAGTTCCACTCATATACCCCAAGTCATGCAAGACTGCATTATATCTGTTGCCCCATTAAGAAAAATTAAAAAAGAAAAAGAAGGAAAGAAAGAAAAAATGAAAAATATAAAAAGGGAGAGAGAAAGAAGAAAAGGAGGGTCCAGGCAAATCCACTGGCCTGGGCAGAGTCAATTATATAAAAGGAGCAAAGAGAACAGATGCCGTGAATAATGTGAACTAAGTAACACCAATTTTACCAATTAAATACAAGCTGGCTATTTTGCTGTCTTTTCCTGATAACCCAAAGTTTATTACGATGATGACAGAAAAGATAGACACTCCTTGAAGTGTATCTTCCACATGAAATAGAAGTGGTGTTTTGGGTCATAAATAGATCACTCTTGGAGAAGGAGGCATTTTGTTTTCCAAACATGGGGAATTTCTCTAGGCTGGTCTCTTCAGTGCTTCCGCATTGGGAGCTGCTTCGTGTTTTAGAGAAAGCCTGTCCTTGCTGAGCAGAGCCATCACTCAGACAATACATAATAGGTAGTTGACGGAGAGCAAGCTGATGTGGCCTTCGTTTAGGCCATAAGCTCCCTTCCGTGGACCACAGAAAGAGCTTCCAGGCTGGCCTCCTAGCCTTAAGTATCTCTCCCTTCTGTTCAGCCTCCTTACTTCCATCAGAGTTAGCAACTTTTCATTCATTGTCATAAATCCTGTCTGATCATGTCAAGACTTCAGAGATTTCTCACAGAATCCCATTGCTACAACATTCCAGGGTCTTCCCTGGCAGGCACATCTGCTGCCTCTTCCCCCATGAACCATCTGACCCAGCGACATGCCACTGAGAAGCCACAGTGGCTTAAACACAGAGAGAACCTCATACTTTCAAAGCGTATCTCAAATAGCTTTACTTCTGGGAAGCCTTCCCTCCAGCCCCACCTACCTAGGCAGGATCTGGGGCTAGAGTGCAAAAGGAGGCGCCTAGACCACACACCTAAATACTCAGCAGCTACAAGAAAAATGTTCTTTCCTCCTACCTGACAAACACACCCTTAGGACAATCTGAGAGGCTTAATATGACTTTTGAATTTTTGCCCTCTGTATAAGGAACAGGGAGAAAGGGCCCTAACCCTCATCTGTTGCCTCTTCCTTTTCTCCCTACCTCTGGCTTTGTCCTGCATGTCTGTGGATATTCTGGCCCACATATGATGGGCTCACAGCTCAGCTAGGCCACCCCTCAGGCCTGTGGGGTCACACCGTTGGCATAGCCTGTCCTTGGGAAAACAGACCCATGTACCAGGGCTGTAAGCAGAATGGAGATACACAGGAAAAGGATTCCAAGGTTCAGTTACCTAGTAGGTGAGAGAGTGGATGGGAACTGAGGGCACAGGTAGATTTGGGCCAGTCTAGACTCCTCTAAAACAAGTAGCCCAGGAAAGGGTCCTATCCCTGGCTTGTCTGGTCCTTCCTGAGTGGAATTAATCACTGCCTTTTCTGTATTCCCATAGCAGCCTGCTGACAAGGTTAGCATCTTTTCATTCCACTGAAGTTTTGTGAATACATCTCATCACCCAGACCATGGGCACCTTGAGGGCAGGGCCATCTGAAAACACAGCACCATAACTTAGTTGGCAGCGAATGACATTTAAATCCTTATGTATAGAGTAAAAGATAGAGCTGTTTTGTGTGTGTGTGTGTGTGTGTGTGTGTGTGTGTGTATGTGTGTGTGTGTATGTGTGTGTGTATGAGTGTATGTACGCATGTGTGCATGCACACCCTCTTAAATTAGTCCTCAAGCTCAATTTTCTTTCAGTTAATTTGACTAGCATTAATAATCTCTACTAATCTTTAAAAAATCTATAAAATAAATTTCATTCTTTCCATTTACTACTTACTCCCACCATACTGACAAAATATATATTCCGAAAACCATGACTCTATTCCAAAGGCTCTTTTAGAACAGTCTACATATTTCATCACTCCACCTTCTTAATGTTCTGCAACTGGCTTCTTATTTTTCATACCACAAGTAACCTCTGAGTTAGTTCAGCTTGGTGATGCTGTGTTTGGTGCTGCAGGATTAGGTATGTAAACAGAAATGCTCTACACTGTTGAGAGAAAATCCTAGAAAATGACTCTCTTCTTTAGGGACCAGACCACAAAAGTACTTCCTCTGGGTCTGAACATTAATCAACAGAGGGCGGAACTTGCCGCTCGCTGTCACTAACCTCTGCATGTTTAGGGCTAGAAGCCAATGTCCTGGAGATAATAACAGAAATGTTCATATCTGTTACTAAATTCTGTTCCTTTCATTGGCTAGACTGCAGCATAATTTATCGTGGCCAAGAATACAGACTTAGCCCCAGGAGGCCACTTGGAAAATTGACCACCCAGCCTTCTTATACATGGACTTGGGATTCTCTGGAGCTTCCAGCCATGAAGCACTAACCAGGAACGGCCTGTCTTCACCTAGGAAGGATGATTTCCTGAGAGAGGGATATCCAGAAGGCAGTGATGGGGGAAAGGAAGCCACCTGTCCAACCAGCCACATCAGAAGTCAACAAATGTATGGATCTGGAAGCTATGCCACCTTGGCAAGCCCATGGACTGGTCAGTGATACATAAAAAGGACTTTTGTCAAGAACCAATGGTTGACCCTCCAGCCCTGGACAGCCAGGTTATTACCAGACACGGAAGGTGGGTAGTGAAGAAGGCATTCAAAAAAGCATGAAACATTCTTGCACATTACCCTCATTGGCGAACCCGCTCAGTTTACCTCCAAGTTACAGAGCATTGGCACAGCTTTTATACAGAAAAAAAAAAAAAAAGTCGCAGGGTCAAAAACCTCCTTATTCAGCTTTTCACTTCATCTTGAAAATGAAACTTACATTGAAAGCCTAAGTCCACATTTCTGATTGTCGCAAGTTATTTCACTTTCCTCTCTCTGTAAAACCTTTTGCTGTATTCCTCCCCTTCCCTTTGCCCACTGTCTAATTAAGGAAAAATGTAAGAGAAAAGAGGCGAATCAGGAGTTTCCCTAGCTCACAGCCTGAGCAACTCAGCAATTAAGTGTAAGCTCATGAAGAGCTAAGAGCTACAGGAGGGCAAGTGGAGGGGCTGCTTTAACATACAGGGAAGCATTAATGGGACATGAAGGGCTGGGCAGTACCCCTGTCACAACTTCTTCCCACCAGCTAGGATCCTGGCACAGGTGGGGTTCATTCACATCACTGTGGGTGCTTCCTAAACCTTTGCTTCTTCATACTTGGAGAAGTGTGGACTCAACACCCAGAATACCTACAGGAACCTGTTTTCATCCTCTCCTCTTCATTCATTTCAATTGTCCCTCTTTTGTCTAGCTCACTTTTGACTGCCATCCTCTGCTGCGCCTTCTGGAACCTCCATTTGCCTTTCCAGCCACAGCCTTACAGCTTCAATTTCTTTTATTGCATGAGGTCAAAAGATCTCATTGGCTGGAATTAGATTGGATTTATGATATAGTATAGGTTGGTCTTACCTGTATGGCTTTGGGAAAGTCATCTAGCCAGTGTCAGTCCTAAATTTTTTTGTGTGTGAATGGCAATCTTAGGGAGGGCAATGTGACTCTAATGGCCAGTGGGAGACAAGGACATTGTCCATAAAAAAATTGGAGGGGCTGCTAAGGTGAAGGGGGATGAAAAGCCTCCCCATGAAGTCACTCCTTGGTGTCACCATCTTATCCTCTCCAAACTGTGGCTTCTCTGTTTACAAAATGAAAATTTTCTTGTGTGAATAAGTGAGATAATGACTATAAAACACCTACACAGTGCCTGGTACCTGGTATGATCTTGTCCATTATCAGCGCTCCTCGTCTACCCTCCCCAGCCCTCTGTAACCAGCTGAGAACACTGTTCCCTTCTCAAGTGAGGGGTGTTTTGTTATTTCCTCAGGCTGAGGAGAGGAGAGTTGGGAGTCAGAGTCCTGGAGCTGTCCCTTACCTCTTACTACCTGTGTGATAGGGGACAAAATAATCTCTCAGGGCATCCATTTGACTGATGTAAAATGGAGAAAAAAATAATACATTATAGAGTTATTACTAGGTTTAAATGAGGTATCAGAAATTAAAAAGTGTTATTTATGAATGATAAAGTCCTTTGTAAATTTAGGTACTAATGCTAACTCATCCATGTTTAGAAATATTCATAACAGAGATCCAAGATGGTGAAGTAGATAAACACTGTGTGCTGCCTTCTGTGAACACATTAAAATCATGGAACAGTCAACCTGAAGAACTGTCTGAAGTCTGGCCAAACGAAAGTTTTATAACTAAGGATATAAAGAAGAGGACACCTTGAAGCTGGTAGGAGGGCCAGCCCTAAACTTCTGTGTGGTGGTTGAGAATCAGGAGACATATCTCAGCTATGGAGGTCCCACCCAGAGGAGTGAGGGACCCCAACCCCATACCAGGCTCCCCACCCCAAAGTACTGGTGCTGGGAAGAGGAGCCCCCACAACATCTGGCTGTGAAAAACAGTAGGGATTCAGGTTATCCAGGTGGGATGGAAGGCTGTGGGAAACCCAGATATTCTCTTAAATGGCCTGCGCAGAGGCTCTCTCACTCTCAGGCACTCATGCTGGGTTCCTTCAGAGGGATGGTGATTTGGAAGGGTGTCAGAGGCATATGGAGGGTAGGCTAAGGTGTATGGCTGCAGAACAAGGGCTGGAGAATATGTCGCCATTTTCCCCGTGTTGGGTCCTCTTCCCATGCAGCTGGGAGGTAGGTGTCCTTCCTTTGTTGAGGCCTCCTCCACTTGGCCAAATCTAAATCTGAATTGGTCTTGTGAGCTCTGCTGGGACTCCGCCCCACCCAACTCCCCAAACACTGGAGGTACTTTCTTGCGAGCAACCAGCCCTACCCACATTGTACTCTTTCTTGGAAAACTATCAGAGTCCACAGGCCTCAGGTAGGCGGCGACTGGCCTCAGTGTGCTCTGAGACTTTTGCTAAGTAGCTTCAGGGTCAGCAGTGGCACCAAACCAGAATTTACAATAACCCGGTGACCACAACTCTTCCCACTCTAGTAACTCCCTGAGACCCTGCCTCACCAACTTGTGTACCACATGAGGATTATCAGTGGCTGAACCTTAAGGAAGGTGGCAGGTGGCAACCAACCTTCGTTTGCAGCATGGCCTCTTTCACATGTCTCCTAATTTAGCATAGGCAGTGAACATCCATGGATCACTTTGTAGCTCCTACTAGGCAGTCCCTGATTGGTCACAGGCAGTTGAGGACCTGGGCCTGTACCAGAGCCCCTCAGAAGAGGCCCAGAACCAACATATTTGGAGGTTGGTTTCAGACCACAGCAAAGCATTGCCCAATTAGCCCCACAAGTGGCACACCAAAAGGGCAGTCTCAACAGGCACCAGAGTCCACTGGGGTGAATCCTACTCAGTGGGGTAAGACCTCTGCACAGCAGCCTGTAAGCTGTGGATGTTGCAAACACCACAGCCCATCAGCTTGAGGGCCAATCCCACTCACTAACATGCCAACAGCAATCAAGGCTCACTTATAACAGGAGGATACACACAACCCACACAAAGGACACTCCTGGAGCACATGGAACAAGTGACCAGGAGATTGTGCCAGAGCTCCACAGGGCACCTACTACATAAGGCCACAAACCCAAGACTGGGAGACATAGCAGTTCTACCTAATACATAGAAACAAACACAGAGAGGCAGCCAAAATGAGGAAACAAAGAAATATGTCTCAAATGAAAGGAGAAAAATCCAGAAAAAGAACTAAACAAAATGGAGGCGAGCAACCTTCCAGAGACAGAGTTCAAAACAATGGTTATAAGGATGCTCAAGAAACTTAGTGAGAACTGCAACAGAGAGATAGCAAGCATAAAAAAGGACATAGAAACCATAAAAAAGAACCAGTCAGAAGTGACAAATACAATAACTGAAATGAAGAATGCAGCCGAAGGAATCACCAGCAGACTAGAATAAGCATAAGATCAAATCAGCAATTTGGAAAACAAGGTAGCAGAAAACACCCAGTTGGATGAGCAAAAAGAAAAAAGAAATTAAAAAAAGAAAATAGTTTAAGAGCTCTCTGGGACAGCTTCAAGTGTAACAACATTCACATCATAGGGGTTCCAGAAGGAGAAGAGAGAAAGCAAGAGATTGAAAATCTATTTGAAGAAATAATGACTGAAAAATTTCCTAACCTGGTGAAGGAAATAGACATATAAGCCCAGGAAGCGCAGAGAGTCCCATACAGCCCACACCAAGACACATTATAATTAAAATGACAAAGGTTAAAGACAAAGAGATAATCCTAAAAGTAGTAAGAGAAAGACAAGTAGTAACTTATAAGGGAGATCCCATAAGATTTCTCAACAGAAACTTTGTAGGCCAGAAGGGATTGGCACAAAATATTTACTGTAATGAAAAGCAAGGACCCACATCTCTACCCAGCAAGGCTATCATTTAAAATCAAAGGACAGATAAAGAGCTTCCCAGACAAGAAAAAGCTAAAGGAGTTCATTACCACCAAACCAATATTACAAGGAATCTTAGAGGGACTTCTTTAAGATGGAAGAAAAAAGATCAAAATTATGAATAATAAAATGGCAATAACTACATATCTATCAACAATCACTATCAATGTAAATGGATTAAATGTTCCAATCAAAAGACATAGGGGGCCAAATGGATAAGAGAACAAAACTCTTACATAGGCTGCCTACAAGAGACTCACTTCAGATTGGAAAATCACACACAGGCAGAAAGTAAAGGGATGGAAAAAGATATTTCATGAAAATGGAAGCAAAAAAGACAAAAAAGCTGGAATAACAGTACTTATACCAGACAAAATAGACTTTAAAATGAAAGCTATAATAAGAGACAAAGAAGGACTCAGTATTCTCACTTCTGGGTATTTATCTGAAGAAACCCAAAATGCTACTTTAAGGGCGCTTATGCATCCATACAGTCATTGCTGCATTGTTTACAATGGATAAAATATGGAGGCAGCCTGGGTGTCTGTCAATGGATAAAGAAGAGTTAGTACATATATACAATGGAATATTGTTTGGTCATTGAGGGGAACGGGTTCTTGCCATCTGTGGCAGCATGGATGGACCTGGAGGGTACTGTGCTGAGTGGAGTGTCAGACAGAGAAAGACAGATGCAATGTGATTTTGCTCATATATGGAGTCTAAAGAAAAAATAAACAAGAGAAAACAGAAACAAACTCATAGATGCAGAAAACACTTTGATGGTTGCCAGATGGGAGGCGGGATGGAGGTGAGTGAAAAAGGGGACGGGATAAGAAGTACAAGTTGGTTGTTACAAAGTAGTCATGGGGATGTAGGGTACAGCATAAGGAATATAGTCAATAATATTGTAATAACTATGTATGGTGTCAGAAGGGTACTACATTTGTTGGGGTGATAGATGGAAGGGGGTTGGGGTCAGGGTGAAAATGTAAGTGGATTAAGAAGTACAAGCTGGTAGTTACAAAATAGTCATTGGCATGCAAAGTAAAGCACAGGGAATATATTCAACAATATAGTAATAACTATGCATAGTGCCAGGTGAGTACTAGACTAGTCAGGGGGATCACTTGTTAAATTATATAAATGTCTAACCACTATGCTGTACACCTGAAATTAACATAAAATAATATTGAATGTCAACTGTAATGGAAAGATTAAAAAAGGTGTGGGAGAAGATGAAGGGGAATAAGAGTTTCAAATATCCAGGTATAACACAAATAAGTCATGGGGATGTAATGTATAGCATGGGGAATATAGTCAATAATATTTTGACAGCATAATACAGTGTCAGATGGTTGCTGGACTTATGGCGATCACTTCTTTAGGTATATAAATGTTGAAGAATTATGGTGTACCCCTGAAACTAATATAATAATGTATGTTAGTTATATTTTTAATAAACATCTTAAAACAAATAATCGTGAAGTGAATTCTGTGTGCCAGGCACTACGCTAGGCATTGGAGACACATTGATGAACAAGATGGTCCTTGTCTTTCAAGCATTTGCATCACAGCCAAGGTAGTCTAGAGGGAGAGAGACAAGTAGAGATAACATGAAGTTTGCTATGGCAGGGGTTGGGGGATTGAAAGAGTGAGAGAAGATTCCTGGTAAGAAAGTGACCTCTAAGCATCTGTCTAAAGGACCAGGAATAGTCAGCCCAGGAAGGGTGGTAGTGGCATGAGAAGCACACTCCAGGTGGAGAACATAGCATATAGACACGCAGATAAAGTGGCATGCCAACTGCCTCCTTTAGGAAATCTAGTTTGGCCGTTTAGTCACTCCTCTCTACTTCCCACATCACCTACCTGTAGTAGGCATAATAATGACTCCCCAAATATGTCATTCCTAATCCCCCAAACCTGTGAATATGTTCCCTTACATGGCCAAAGGGACTCTGTAGGTGTGATTCAGTTAAGGGTCATGAGATGGTAAGATACCCTTGGATTATCTGGGTGGCCTCACTGTAATCAAAGGGCCCTTAGAAGAGGGAGGGAGGATGGTCAGAGTCTGAGAAGGAGATGTGATGGAAAAAGTAGAGGTGAGAGTGATGCTGGCCATGAGCCAAGGAGTGCGGAAAGCCCTTAGAAGCTGGACAAGGCGGGGAACAGGTTGTCCTGTACAGTCTCCAGAGGGAATGGAGCCCTGCTGACTCGTTCTGGACTTCTGACTTCCGGAACGGTAAGACAATAAATCTGTGTTGCTTAAATCACTAAGTTTGTGGTCATTTATCACAGCAGCAATAGGAAACAAATACATCCTGCCATCTGGAGCCCCCTCACTCTGAGCCTCCTTTTCAGCGATCCATCAACTCCACTCCTTGCCCAAACGCTGCTGTGGCTTTGCTCATCCTTTCTGTCCTCAGTCCTTCCTGAGATGGATTCCTCCACCTGTGCTCTGGAATTCATTCTGTAACTTCCTCTAGTACTTTGTTCTTATCTAGTATTTTCTCTCACATCTTCAATTATTGGATTTTTTTTAGCCCTCCTTATTTCCTCTAAACTGCCATTCTCATGTGTTCATTTCCTACCCTTCCCTTCTGTACAAAATCCACAATAGATGACTGCCACTCTCCATCCCACTCCCACAGGCACTGCCCCTCGTGGGTCACTGGTGAGTCCCCGGTTGCCAAAGCCAAGGAAAATTGTCATCTCCAGTATCCTTTACTTCTTTAGATATTGACTCTGTTGATCCACTTTCCCCGCTTTGGAGACCACAATACATCTTTTTCCTGGCTCTTCTTAGTTGCCACTCTTTGGCCTTTTTTTTTCATTTATTCATTTCTGAATTTAACAATTTTTAATGGAAACACTATATGTGCCCAGCACTATGCTAGAAAGTGCATGCAAATATGCAGACACAGGTTCTATGCTCCTCAAGGAATTTACAGTGCACTGGAAGAGACAGACATGCAAAACTAATGACAATATATTGTTCTAAGGGCAAGAGTGAAGTTGTGTACCAGGTAACACAGAGGTTCCCAGTCCTTTGTCCAGCCTCTAGCCTTACTACTCTTAGTGTAGTACCTGAAGGAGCAGGAGTAATATCACCTGGAAAGTTGTACAAAGGCAGACTTGGGGGCCCCACCCCAGATCTACTGAATGGGAATCTCTGGGGGTGGGGCTCTGGCCTGCTCTCTGGTGTCCAGGAATCCCAGCCTGTCTGCACTTCCTGAGGCCCTCTGTGTCTCTGCGCTACCTGGAACACAGCTACAAGGTCATGCATGTCTGGCCCTGGGGCCACACCCTTTGAGGGCTTGCATGGCACATATATTTCCTCCGAAGGCAGAATTCAATGCCCCCCATTCTCTGTTTATTCCATTTGCAGAACACTAATCACCCTGTTTAATTAAATTTAGCTTTGTAAAATGTTTACTGAGTGCTATCAGGTGCTATGTCAAGGTCTAGGATACAGAGGAAAAGAAGCAATCACTCCTTACCACAAGGAGCTTGCAGTCTATTGTGGTTAATTATGCACACGACCATTCTTGTAGGGCCTTTCTTTGGGCAATTTGAATGCTGAATACAAATGTTTCGGTCCTTCACCTTAGTATTGACTGGTTTTTCAAGTGATGGGTATTGACATTTTCAGGAAATGGAGCATAGATGCAACCATAATTGATAGAAATTTGGTTTGACCATTCATCTTCACTGTGCACACATTGGTACCCTCCAGAATCCATTTCTACTTTCCCCTCCTGGCAGCCTCAAGTTTCTATCTGAGTATCCTTGGAGTTCAGAAGTTCCAGGGGTACAGCGTGTGTCCTAAACAGAGAATATCAGGACTTTCACTTGGATGTTTGTGGTCGTGGTGTATATAGGAGGAGCCAAGTGCCTAGAGAGCCCCTAACACCTATCTGGAGCCCACAGGAAAAAGTCTGCAGAAAATGGAAGCAAAACCTAGAAATCAAATTTGAGAAATGGAGATAGAGAAACTGTTCTTTTCACATTATTTGAACTCCTTGATCACGCCACATCTGAAGGTTTTTTTCCCATTACGTTGGCTAATAAATTCCTTTTATTGTTTAAACCACTATGGTTTGGGTGTTATGTTACCGATAATCACAAGCATCCTAATTAATACAATACTTCACTCGAATCCAAAGAACAACAACTAATTTGCTGTTTAGAAAATGATCCTTTGCTCTCAATCTAGGCTGATTTCCCCATAAATCCAGGCAGGCGTAGGTCTTTCCCTTGGCTCTGTCCCAGAAACCATAGATTCCTAGGACCTCAAGGCCACATTAAACTTTCATTAAAGCAGTCTTGTAATGGCTACAGATTTGCACATTTGTTGTATTTTTATTACTGTACCTGTGATGGTTAATTTTATTGTCAATCTTACTGGGTTAAACATTATTTTGGTTGTGTCTGTGAGAGTGTTTCTAGATATGACTGGCATTGAAATTGGAGGAATGAGTAAAGCAGATTGCCCTCCGCAATGTGGATGGGCCTCATCCAATCTGACTGGGCCTGAATACGGCTGCCTGAGCTAGGATGTTGGTCCTCTCCTGCCCTTGGACTGGGACTTACATCATCAGCGCTCAGGTTCTCAGGCTTTCACACCATCATTTCTCCTGTTCCTCAGGCCTTCCGAATTAGACTGGAACTACACCACTCACTCCCCTGGGTCCTCAGCTTGTAGATGGCAGATCGTGGGATTTCACAGCCTCCATAATCACATAAGC